>NC_068914.1:76489368-76803118 GCF_023091745.1 Budorcas taxicolor
ATGGGAGAAAATAATAGCAAATGAAGCAACTGACAAACAACTAATCTCAAAAATATACAAGCAACTCCTGCAGCTCAATTCCAGAAAAATAAATGACCCAATCAAAAAATGGGCCAAAGAACTAAATAGACATTTCTCCAAAGAAGACATACGGATGGCTAACAAACACATGAAAAGATGATCAACATCACTCATTATCAGAGATACGCACATCAAAACCACAGTGAGGTACCACTTCACACCAGTCAGAATGTCTGTGATCCAAAAATCTGCAAGCAATAAATGCTGGAGAGGGTGTGGAGAAAAGGGAACCCTCCTACACTGTTGGTGGGAATGCAAACTAGTACAGCCACTATGGAGAACACTGTGGAGCGTCCTTAAAAAACTGGAAATAGAACTGCCATATGACCCAGCAATCCCACTGCTGGGCATACACACCAAGGAAACCAGAATTGAAAGAGACACGTGTACCCCAGTGTTCATTGCAGCACTGTTTATAATAGCCAGGACATGGAAACAACCTAGATGTCCATTAGCAGATGAATGGATAAGAAAGCTGTGGTACATATACACAATGGAGTATTACTCAGCCATGAAAAAGAATACACTTGAATCAGTTCTAATGAGGTGGATGAACCTGGAGCCTATTATACAGAGTGAAGTAAGCCAGAAAGAAAAACACCAATATAGTATATTAACACATATATATGGAATTTAGAAAGATGGTAATGATAACCCTGTATGCGAGACAGCAAAAGAGACACAGATGTTTAGAACGGACTTTTAGACTGTGGAAGAGGGAGAGGGTGGGATGATTTGCGAGAATGGCATTGAAACATGTATACTATCATGTAAGAAATGAATCGCCAGTCTATGTTCAATACAGGATACAGGATGCTTGGGGCTGGTGCACGGGGATGATCCAGAAAGATGATATGGGGTGGGAGGTGAGAGGGGGGTTCAGGATTGGGAACTCATGTACACCCATGGCTGATTCATGTCAATGTATGGCAAAACCAATACAGTATTGTAAAGCAAAATAAAGTTAAAACAAAAAGAGTCTTCTCCAACACCACAGTTCAAAAGCATCAATTCTTTGGCACTCAGCCTTCTTCACAGCCCAACTCTCACATGACTACTGGAAAAATCATAGCCTTGACTAGATGGACCTTAGTTGGCAAAATGATGTTTCTGCTTTTGAATATACTATCTAGGTTGGTCATAACTTTTCTTCCAAGGAGTAAACGTTTGCTAACTTTAGGCTTAGTCTTTTTCTTTTCTAGTGACTTGAGATGTACAGTTAAATTGTTTATTGAGATCTTTCTATTTTCTTAATCTAGGTGTTTATCACTATAAACTTCCCTTTTAGAACTACTTTTGCTGCATTTCACAGTTTTGGTATGTTGTGTGTACATTTTGTTTTCCTCAAGATATTTTTAAATTTCCCTTTTAATTTCTTCTTTGACTCATTGTTTTTTCAAGAAAGTGCCATTTGATCTTCACATGTTTGTGGATTTTTCCATTTTTTTCTCCTCTCATTGATTCTAATTTCACACTATGTTGCTATGATTTCAGTCTTCTAAATTTGCTGAGGCTCATATTGTGACCTAACATATGAACTATTCTAGAGAATGTTGCATGTGCAATGGAGAAGAAATGTATGTGCTTCTATTGTTGAATGGGATGCTTGTATATGTCTGTTAAGTCCATTTTGTTTAAAGAGTAGTTTTATTACTGATTTTCTGTCTGGATGATTTATCCTTTGCTGAAAGTGGGATATTGTGGTCTCCTGCCATTAATGTACTTTTCTTCTTTTCTCCCCTTAGGTCTGTTAGCATTTGCTTTATATATCTAGGTTTGCAATTGTCAGGTGCCTATATACATATATATACACACACAATTTTTGTATCCTCTTGATTAATGACCCATCTATAATTATTAAATGACCATATTTGTTTCCTGATAGTTATTTACTTAAAATCAATTTTTGATATGTGTGGCTGCCCACGTTTTCTTTGGATGGGGCTAGAGACTGATCTGTGATTGGACAGAGATGATGTCTGGGCTCCCTCATCAAGTGAGGTCATAGGCTATACTCAGCAATCAGGCGAAGCTGTAGATTTTGTTCTTCTGTGGACAAAGACTGTGCACTGGATGGTGGGTGATGCATAGACTGGGTTATGAAGTTGTTCTCCCCTCTTTTCCTTGGAAAGCAAGCTTGAGCCTCAGGGATTTAACTTTCTATAATCTTCTAGGGCCACAGGCCAGGCAGTATGCATGCAGAGACTGTCTATTCAATGAGCATTATTACCCAGGAAAGAAAAATGATATCTTGAGTGACTGAGTACAGGATTCCCCACAGAGGAATAGAGCACTGATGCAAAGGGAAATTGGCAAGAGAAAGCACAGAGAGATCATATCTGACCTACTGAATTGCCTGCTTTTTCTGGTACAAAATATCTATTTCTTCATCTCTCGTGTATCTGATGAACTTGGCTGAAGTCAGTAATTCTTCACACATAAGAGAACCAGATCTTCTAAGGAGCTATAAATACAGCATACATTTTTCCCCCTGGTAGAAAGCTACAAATAGGCAAGAAAATAGAGCCAAACTCTTTATGTACTCAGGAAAATCTTCATTACCTTTATCCTTGGGACATTCCCACACAGTGGAAATACTCAATGATAGAAGTGCAGAATTTCTCACTTGATTCTAGACTCTGGCACAGAAACATCTCTTCATTTATTTCTCATTGTACATCTAAATACAGTATGGGAGTTATCTGGAAATAAATAATTTTGAAATCTAGTCTTTCAAAATTGTATCTATGTTTAGAATATTGGTGTGTTGGCCACTGAAGCCTGGGGTTCTAATAGATGTTCAGCCAATGGCATCTTTTCTCTTAGTACATACAGCCTGAAGTCAGATTTCATCTCATTTAGTTAAATGAGATAAAATTATTTTAGCATGTGAAACTTTGGGATCTACTGAATTAATATCATATAGTTAACCCTTGGAAGAATACTCCTGAAGGTCTCTTGCTTTTAAGAAAGAAGGCAGAGCTGGAAGAATTTGCCCACTAGAAACTTAGGGGCTAGATATCTCATGTGTGAATTCCCTGTGAGTTGTACTGTGTACAACATTTTCTCATATTTTCCCTGTGTTTACGTGGGCTTCACTTTTTAAAATAAACAATTTGATGATAAATGATTAAAGCAACTGAAAAAAAACCCCAGAATATTTGTGTGGTTATCTTATGAGAGTAGTTTGTGAAAGCTCAGCCTACACTATGGTGCTTAAAAGGTCTAGTGTGAAGACCAGTCTTATACCAACACACCTTTTCCAAAGTCATCATTATCTCCAGAAATCAATTGTCAACGACAAAAAAATGTATCTACCTGGGTAGCATTTAGTACATGTTAAGAATTTTTTGATGTGATCTTGTAATGCCAGAAATGTCAAAATGTATTTTATATGATGTATAACCATACATAATAATTAATGTACATGAGAATGGATGACTTCCATTACTTAAGAGAGGCAAAGGAAAATTGATTTTTTTAACTAAAGAAATATTTATTTCATTTTTCCAAATTCTAAGTAAAGAGAAATAAACTAGAGGACCTCAGTAACGTGAGATATTCTTCTTGCAATGGAAAACTTAAAATCTACCCACATCTCTAAAATGTAATTCTTTATGAGAATTAATTCTGCCCCAGTCAGCAGTTTTAAAAATATCTGACTTATCTCATATTATTGACTGAATCATTTAGCTAAAAATTTTTCCTATAAGTGGATTTAAAAAAGAAAAAGATACCTTGCTTTGAATTTTACATTACTTGATGAATATTAAGCTTTGGAAATAAGGGGTACCTTTGTGAAATGTGCTGTATAAAGGGCTTATTTAACTAACATGCAGAGTACATCATGAGAAACGCTGGGCTGGATGAAGCACAAGCTGGAATCAAGATTGCCAGGAGAAATATCAATAACCTCAGATATGCAGATGACACCACCCTTATGGCAGAAAGTGAAGAAGAACTAAAGAGCCTCTTGATGAAAGTGAAAGAGGAGAGTGAAAAAGTTGGCTTAAAACTCAACATTCAGAAAACGAAGATCATGGCATCTTGTCCCATCACTTCATGCAGCAAATAGATGGGGAAATAGTGGAAACAGTGGCTGACTTTATTTTGGGGGGCTCCAAAATCACTGCAAATGGTGACCGCAGCCATGAAATTAAGACACTTGCTCCTTGGAAGAAAAGTTATGACCAACCTACACAGCATATTAAAAAGCAGAGACATTACTTTGCCAACAGATGTCCATCTAGTCAAGGCTATCATTTTTCCAGTAGTCATGTATGGATGTGAGAGTTGGACGATAAAGAAATCTGGGCACCAAAGAATCGATGCTTTTGAACTGTGGTGTTGGAGAAGACTCTTGAGAGTCCCTTGGACTGCAAGGAGATCTAACCAGTCCATCTTAAAGGAAATCAGTCCCGAATATTCATTGGAAGGACTCATGTTGAAGCTGAAAGTCCAATACTTTGGCCACCTGATGCTAAGAACCGACTCATTTGAAAAGATCCTGGTGCTGGAAAAGATTGAAGGCAGGAGGAGAAGGGGACAACAGAGGATGAGATGGTTAAATGACATCACTGACTCAATGGACATGAGTTTGAATAAACTCCGGGAGTTGGTGATGGACAAGAAGGCTTGGAGTGCTATAGTCCATGGGGTCAGAAAGAGTCAGACACGACTGAGCGACTGAACTGAACTGAACTACACACACTGTTGAGAAGAACTGTTTATCTATTGCACATATTGGTGGTCTTGTTGCTGACACAGGAGGGTATGAAGGTTGGTAGCTCTAGCAAGTTAATTTTCTCCAGCAGTCTTTATTCTTTGCTCAGGGAAATTTATACTTCCCTACCCTTTTTTTTTTTTTTTTGCTGTTTTTATTTTGCCTCAGATCATAGTTTTTAGTTTGAGAAACAAAATTTACAGGTAGAGTTGAGCCTCTTTTGTATACTCTTCTCTGTCTTACTTTGTGTTCCTCTCATGTATTTCTTATGTAATACACAAACACATGCATGCACATATACATATACACTATTTTGTGTGTCTCTGACTTTGCATCAGGGGTACCATCAATTTGTTAATGTTTTTCAGTTGCTGAATTATGTCCAACTCTTTGCATCCACATGGATTGCATGACAGGCTCCTCTGTCCTCCACTATCTCCTGGAGTTTGCTCAAATTCATGTCCATTGAGTCAGTGATGCTATCTATCCATCTTATCCTCTGCTGCCCCTTCTCCTTAAAGCTTCAGTGTTTCCCAGCATCAGGGAATTTTTCAGTGAGTCAGCACTTTGCATCAGGTGGCCAAAGTATTGGAGATTCAGCTTCAGCCTCAGTCTTCCAGTGAATATTCAGGGTTGATTTTCTTTAGAATTGACTGGCTTGATCTCCTTGCAGTCCAAGGAACTCTCAGGAGTCTTCTCCAGCACCACATTTCAAAAGCATCAATTCTTCAGCACCCAGCTGTGTTTATGGTCCAAGTTTCACATCCATACATGACTACTGTAAAAACCATAGCTTTGACTCTATGGATCTTTGTAGGCAAAGTGATGTCTTTACTTTTTAATACACCGCTTAGGTTTGTCATGGCTTTCCTTTTCATGGAGCAAGTGTCTTAATTTCATGGTTGCAGTCACTGTCTGCAGTGATTCTGGAGCCCAAGAAAAGAAAATCTGTTATTTCTTCCACTTTTACTTCTTCTATATGACATGAAGTAATGGGACATACATTGAATCATAGAAAAAGGAAGAGAATTCCAGAAAAATAGCTACTTCTGCTTCATTGACTATGCTAAGCCTTTACTATGTGGATCACAACAAATTGTGGAAAATTCTTAAAGAGATGGTAATACCAAAGTATTAATACCAGATGGTAACACCTTACCTGCCTCCTGAGAAACCTGTATGCAGGTCAAGAAGCAACAGTTAGAAGCAGACATGGAGCAACAGACTGGCTCAAAATTGGGAAAGGAATATGATAGGATGTATATTGTCACACTGCATGCTTAACTTATGTGCAGAGCACATGATGTGAAATGCTGGGCTGAATGAAACACAAACTGGAATTCAGATTACTGGGAGAAATACCAATAACCTCAGATATGCAGATGACACCACCCTTATGGCAGAAAGGGAAGAACTAAAGAGCCTTTTGATGAAAGTGAAAGAGGAGAGTGAAAACGCTGGCTTAAAACTCAACATTCAAATAAATAAGATCATGGCATCTGGTCCCATCATTTCATGGCAAATAGATGGGGAGACAATGGAAACAGTGACAGGCTTGGGCTCCAAAATCACTGCAGATGGTGACTGCAGCTATGGAATTAAGATGCTTGCTTTTGGAAGAAAAGCTATGACAAACCTAGACAGAATATTAAAAAGCAGAGACATTACTTTGCCAACAAAGGTCTATGTAGTCAAAGCTTTGGTTTCTCCAGTAGTCATGTATGGATCTGAGAGTTGGACCGTAAAGAAGGCTGAGCACCAAAGAATTGATGCTTTTGAACTGTGGTGTTGGAGAAGACTCTTGAACGTCCCTTGGACTGCAAGGAGATCAAATCAGTCAACTCCAAAGGAAATCAATCCTGAATATTCATTGGAAGGGACTGTTGCTGAAGCTCCAATACTTTGACCATCTTATGGGAAGAGCCGGCTCCTTAGAAAAGTCCCCGTTGCTGGAAAGTTTGAAGGCAGAAGGGGATGACAGGATGAAATGGTTGGACAACACTACCAACTCAATGGACATGAGTTTGAGCAAGCTCAGGGAGATGGCGATGGACAGGTAGGCCTGGTGTGCCGCAGTTCATGGGGTCACAAACAGTCGGACATGACTGAGCAACTGAACAACAGAGCAAAAAGTAACATGTACCAAACAACACATTTAAATCACAGTGCAACTTTAACATTAATTCAGGTATCAAAATATATTTGATTCAGCCAATATTTAGTTAAGAATGGCGTAATCCCAATATTTTTCCAAATGTAAGCAGAAACACACATACAAATACTCATATATGAAAAAAAAAACATTTAGCTATTTATTGCAGTGTGAAATCAGAATAATAAATGATGTGGAATGTGTCCTATCTGCTTTCCCAGAGTCATCCTCCAGAGAAGGGTCACAGTCTTCTATCAGAGCACAGACTTTGCTTTATTATTCATCCTTCTCTTCCTTTCATATATTTAGCTCCTCTTCAGCCTACAAACATTCCTGTGAAAGACCTTCAGTTCAACTTCTCCATTTAAGACCAGTAGAATGGTGACAAAAGTCAGACTTTGAAGTCTTTGCTGTGAATTTTAATCCTACCTCCTCCACTTAATAATTGTGTCGACTTGGATTATATATTTCACACTTCTCTGCCTGATTTCCTCACCTGTTAAGACAGCAGGACCATATGAGGCCTTCTTGGGACAGACCCCTACCACCACCCCACCCCACATCCACCACCTGCCTCTTACCCCACGTCTACCACCTGCCTCTTGTTGATAGAGAATATTTAGCTTCCTATGCCTTCCCTGCAGAGAAGGCAATGGCACCCCACTCCAGTGTTCTTGCCTGGAGAATCCCAGGGACTGGGGAGCCTGTTGGGCTGCCATCTATGGGGTCGCACAGAGTCGGACACAACTGAAGTGCCTTAGCAGCAGCAGCAGCATGCCTTCCTTGAGTTCCAAAGAATAAATTTAGAGAAGCAAAAAAATGCAGAAACAAAGGAAAACAGTCAAGCAAGACAGAGTAATAGTTTAGCCATTAAACAAAAGTCAAGCATCTTTAGTTCCTCAAGGGCTGTAGATAATATTTTGTGCCATATACTTTAAGCTGTTTTATACATATTAAAACCCCCACCATGTGGAAAAGTTAACTTTATGCTGTTCACGTGGACATGACAGTGGTTGGAACCAAAAGTTTGATGATGTTGACTCCCAATTACCTCACCAGTAGACAGTCAGAATAATGCTCATGAGCTGATCACACACTCTCCAACCCTCTCCCATCTTTGAAAACTTTTCTTTGAAAGTCATCAGGCAGTTCAAGTCTTTGAACATTAGCTGCCCAGACTCCTTGTTAGGCACCTGCAGCAAACCCTGCACTTTCTTTCACCACAACCCAATGTCAGTAAATTGGTGCTACTGTACATGGGTAAATGGACCCATGTTTGGTTCATTAACACTACTTCATAGAGTTGTTGTAGATATAGAACAATACCTGGCTATTTGGATATTAATTATAAATATCGACTTATTTTATAATCACCTTGGTTTCATTATCTTGCAAAATTTGAAAACATACCAGTTTCTAAGCATTAGCTTACATCTAAATCTTCTTCAAGCTAATACTCCTGCTCTTCCTTATTGACAGACCACATTCAGAGCCAGTTCCAAAATCTAACAGGTATTTTTCAGTTCTGTTCTCTCAGGATGAAACTTCTGACTCGTCACTGTTGATCATTCAGTCCTTAACATCAGTTTTTTCCCCCTTGGCTCTCACGACCTGCATTCAGATGTTTCCCTGAAAATCTCTCTGATCATTGACACAAATATCACTAACATATCCTTCTGAGAAATGTTTAGGAATTCAAATCATGAGGACAGAGGGAAAAACCTGAAGGTCAGTTAAAGATCAATGCACAGCTTCCCATGTCATTCCCAAATGTCATATACTGAGAGTAAGAACATGAAATATGTTGTGACCCATCTTGCCTCCTTTCAAAGCCCACTAGGCAGACAACAGAGTTTTCATCAAAGCCAAAGCTTCAGCACTAAAGTTACAAAAGCCTACACTAAATAGAATCCACTGAGTCTTTTAAAAGTTTCAGTATGTTTTATTAGTAAGTCTAAAGTTGATATTCAAGCTGTGACCCCAGAGAATAAAGGACATCAGCTTTTCTGTTTCCTGGGCTGTCAGGCAGCCAGCCAATTACTGACTGCTTAATCTATACATGACCTTCTAAAGGTTTATATGTGGGAGTCACTCACATCATGGGTTTTCCTAGCATAGTATTTAGAATCAGAGAGTAAAATAAATAAGGAGATGCCCAAGTGGTTGGGCTTAAGACCATCAGAGAGAAACTCCTCATACCTTCTGTTGAGGGTTTAAATGTCCTAGTGGCTAGTGGAAAAAAAGCAGAACCAGTCCAAACCTGATAGGATGCATGTCCTGGAGCTTCAGGGGTTGTCATTTGTGAGGCTCTTACTGTGAGTTAGCAATAAAATAAATCATCTTAAGTTCCTGTAATTGGATTGTAAAAATATTGGTTCCTATGGATACACAGACCTCTCAGCCTCAGGAAAGATAAGTACAACAGGAAGTCTGAGCCATAAAAAGCCCAGAGCTCAGTAATTTCATCCATGATTCTCTGAAGTTTTTTCTCTCTTTCTCTCCCTTCCTCCTCCACTTCCTCTCTTCTGATTACTTCTTTCCTTCTCCTCAGTGACCTCTTTCTTGCCCTCTGAGATCACCCTGGGTCTTCTTTTCACCCTGGACTTTTTCATAGACTTTCTATGCCTGGACAATGAACCAGATTTAGACTTTCACATTTTTTATGCTGTGGGATCTATGTGTTCACCTCTCTGAACAATTACTTGGGAAACACTGTCTGTCCAAGGTGACTTGTGTTGGGCAGTGGGAATGGGGATTTCATGTACTTAGTGTTCAAGCTTTGTATTAGCCTAGACTCCCAGAGTCCAATGAACGTAGAGTACAGAAGCTAGGCTAAGAGTGCAGGAATAGGGAGAATATAGGAAAGTAGATGGTAGAGTTTTGGTCCTTTCAAGGGCCTAACCACATGTACCTAAAAGGTTCATTTTTTTAAACTCTTTCTTCAAGATTAATCAAATTTATATAGATGCTAAAGCATGGAGAAGAGAGGCAGAAATCAAGAAGAAATTTAAGAAAAAAATAAAATTCAGTGATGTTAAATTGTTCAATATTTGCCTATTTTCATCCCTCTTTCTAGTTCCAGGGCCTCCCAGATACCCGTGGGGCTTATCCTACCTCTAACTATCCAAACTGCCCTGTTTGGGGTCATATCTTGTGGTCTCCCATGCTCAGTGAATAAAGAAAACACTGAACCTCTCGGTTCCCCTTTTCATTAAGCCATCAATCCCAGCACTATCACTGGGATTGTGATAATTAGCTATCACTTTTACTTTAAATATATATGTGCTAGCAAACTGTTAGGAATCTTTTGATATAATCTCATTCTCAAGAAATATTTCCCGTCTATCTGTCTTTTTGGAAAGGGTACAGTAAGGCAGCCTTATTGCTGGGGTACTGAGCTTAAATTCCAGCTCCATCACTTGAAACCTTTGTGGCTTTGGGCAAGTTGCCTAACTACCTTCTGCTTCAGCTCTTCATCTATTTTTCAAGAAGTCAAAAGATGAAGGATAAAAACAGCCGGTATCTTGTAATATTTATGTGAGAAATAAGTAGGTTAATATATGTGAAGTGCTTGGTGTAGTGTCTAACATCTTATTCACCTTATTAGCACTATCATCAACATTTTTCATTGGTTCTAGAGGTGTTACTGTTGAGCCTGATTCTAAGTGCTATCCCACATTTAAGTACATACCCATTCTAGTGGAATAGATGGTAGAACAACAGAATGAATATTAAAATAGCCCCCCAAATTCAGCATCCTGCTGATCTATGAAGTGTAACTGGGCAGAAGTGTGCTCATATTGTCATTTTTACAAACTGATAAACTCATTTCTCATTAGGAACAACTTTCTGACTAACTTTTCATTGATCCCTCTTTTCTCCCTTTAAACATCTCTTCTTCTGCTATGCTGGATCTGGTCTCACCAAATCTTCAGTGTGAATAAGAGGCACTGTGATCTCTCTGGAAGGGTAAGTAAGCACAATGAGGCTTATAAAGAGCTGTGGAATAATTGAATCAATTATATGCCTAACTCACATAGAAAATTTCAGACACAGATAAGTCCATATTCTTGCTGATAGTGGCCTCAACTTCTTTTACTATTTTGTTTTGGGTTTGCTAGTATAACTACCAGTGAGGCTGATTGTTTCCAACAGGATTTGACAGATGCAGAGATAAATGGACTCAAATTTTATTTTGTTCCAGCATGCTGTTTCCTTTCATTGCTAAATTTGAGTAGATTTGAGCCATCTGTGCTGCATATTAGCCTGGTGGGAAGACCTGAGATATAAACTGAATCTAATAAGGTCCCATCATCAAGGAAGATAAATGAATATTCAATATTAATAGTGGAGAAGTGACCAAAAAGAACAAAGACTGAGAAGGTGACTGCTCTATAGGATTTAACTTGTTGCAAATCCTTTGGGCAACACCAAAGTCAGACTTGGTATAAGGGCAAAGCTTGAGAATATAGATCAGACTTATACCCTAAGGGGACTGATCAGAAAACTATATGGTGTAACCAAGCCAGGCAAGATAGGCATTAGTAGATGCATAATTAAGGTCCATACCAGATTCTTCAGAGTTGTAATAGTATACAGTACAGTCAATGTTTCAAGTCACTGTCTTAAAACATCATAATGTCATTGGAGGGAAAAAGAAAGAAACACAATAACACATGCACTAACTACCAGATCAAGTGAGTGGTTCATGTGATGGTATACAGGGAAGAGATATTTAATGTGATCTAATAAATTACATCAAACTATGGAGAAAAATTAAGATGGTAGTAAGTAAGTAAGTAAGTAAGATGAGAGAGGGCATAAGAGGGCAGACAGACTGAAACCACAATCACAGACAACTAGCCAATCTGATCACAAGGACCACAGCCTTGTCTAACTCAATGAAACTAAGCCATGCTGTGTGGGGCCACCCAAGATGGATGGGTATGGTGAAGAGGTCTGACAGAATGTGGTCCACTGGAGAAGGGAATGGCAAACCACTTCAGTATTCTTGCCTTGAGAACCCCAAGAACAGTAAGAAAAGGCAAAAGGATAGGACACTGAAAGATGAACTCCCCAGGTCGGTAGTTGCCCAATATGCTACAGGAGATCAGTGGAAAAATAACACCAGAAAGAATGAAGGGATGGAACCAAAGCAAAAACAACACCCAGTTGTAGATAGGACTGGTGATAGAAGCAAGTTTTGATGCTGTAAAGAGCAATATAGCATAGGAAACTGTAATGTTAGGTCCACGAATCAAGGCAAATTGGAAGTGGTCAAACAGATGGCAAGAATGAACATTGACATTCTAGAAATCAGCAAAGATGGACTGGCATGGGTGAATTTAACTCAGATGACCATTATATCTACTACTGTGGGCAGGAATCCCTTAGAAGAAATGGAGTAGCCATCATAGTCAAAAAAGAGTCCAAAATGCAGTACTTGGATGCCATCTCAAAAATGACAGAATGATTTCTGTTCATTTCCAAGGCAAACCATTCAGTATCAGAGTAATCCAAGTCTATGCCCCAACCAGTAACGCTGAAGAAGCTGAGGTAGAATGGTTCTATGAAAACCTACAAGACCTTCTAGAATTAACACCCCAAAAAGATGTCCTTTTCATTACAGGGGACAGGAATGCAAAAGGAGGAAGTCACGAAATACTTGGAGTAACAGTCATATTTGGCCGTGGAGTACAGAATGAAGCAGGGCAAAGGCTAATAGAGCTGTGCCAAGAGAATGCACTGGTCATAGTAAACACCCTCTTCCAACAACACAAGAGAAGACTCTACACATTGGACATCACCAGATGGTCAACACTGAAATCAGATTGATTATATTCTTTGCAGCCACAGATGGAGAAGCTCTATACAGTCAGCAAAAACAAGACTGGGAACGGACTGATCATGAACAGATCATGAACTCCTTATTGCCAAATTCAGACTTAAATTGAAGAAAGTAGGGAAAACCACTAGGCCATTCAGGTATGACCTAAATCAAATCCATTATGACTATACAGTGGAAGTGAGAAATAGATTTAAGGGACTACATCTGATAGACAGAGCGCCTAATGAGCTATGGACGGAGGTTCATGACATGGAATAGGAGACAGGAATTAAGACCATCCCCAAGAAAAAGAAATGCCAAAAAGCAAAATGGCTGTCTGAGGAGGGCTTACAAATAGCTGTTAAAAAAAAGAAAAGTGAAAAGCATAGGAGAAAGGAAAGATATACCCATTTGAATGCAGAGTTCCAAAGAATAGCAAGGAGAGATAAGAAAGCCTTCCTCAGCGATCAATGCAAAGAAATAGAAGAAAACAATAGAATGGGAAACACTAGAGATCTCTTCAAGAAAAGCAGAGACACCAAGGGAACATTTCATGCAAAGATGGGCTCGATAAAGGACAAAATGGTAGGGACCTAACAGAAGCAGAAGATATTAAGAAGAGGTGGCAAGAATACACTGAAGAACTGTACAGAAAGGATCTTCATGACCCAGATAATCAAAATGGTGTGATCACTCACCTAGAGCCAGACATCCTGGAATGTGAAGTCAAGTGGGCCTTAGGAGGCATCACTATGAACAAAGCTAGTGGAGGTGATGGAATTCCAGTTGAGCTATTTCAAATCCTAAAAAATGATGCTGTGAAAGTGCTGCACTCAATATGCCAGCAAATTCGGAAAACTCAGCAGTGGCCACAGGACTGGAAAAGGTCAGTTTTCATTCCAATCCCAAAGAAAGGCAATGCCAAAGAATGCTCAAACTACCGCACAATTGCACTCATCTCACACACTAGTAAACTCATGCTCAAAATTCTCCAAGCCAGGCTTCAGCAAGATGTGAACCCTGAACTTCCAGATGTTCAAGCTGGTTTTAGAAAAGGCAGAGGAACCAGAGATCAAATTGCCAAAATCTGCTGGATCATGGAAAAAGCAAGAGTTCCAGAAAAACATCTATTTCTGCTTTATTGACTATGCCAAAGCCTTTGACTGTGTGGATCACAATAAACTGTGGAAAATTCTTCAAGAGATGGGAATACCAGACCACCTGACCTGCCTCTTGAGAAACCTATATGCAGGTCAGGAAGCAACAGTTAGAACTGGACATGGAACAATAGACTGGTTCCAAATAGGAAAAGGAGTACGTGCAGGCTGTATATTGTTACCTTGCTTATTTAACTTCTGTGCAGAGTACATCATGAGAAACACTGGGCTGGAAGAAGCACAAGCTGGAACCAAGATTGCCAGGAGAAATACCAATAACCTCAGATATGCAGATGACACCACCCTTATGGCAGAAAGGGAAGAAGAACTAAAGAACCTCTTGATGAAAGTGAAAGAGGAGAGTGAAAAAGTTGGCTTAAAGCTCAACATTCAGAAAACTAAGATGGCATCTGGTTCCATCACTTTATGGGGAATAGATGGGGAAACAGTGGAAACAGTGGCTGACTTTATTTTTTCTGGGCTCCAAAATCACTGCAGGTGGTGATTGCAGCCATGAAATTAAAAGACGCTTACTCCTTGGAAGGAAAGTTATGACCAACCTAGATAGCATATTCAAAAGCAGAGACATTACTTAGCCAACAAAGGTCCATCTAGTCAAGGCTATGGTTTTTCCAGTAGTCATGTATGGATGTGAGAGTTGGACTGTGAAGAAGGCTGAGCGCCGAAGAATTGATGCTTTTGAACTGTGGTGTTGGAGAAGACTCTTGAGAGTCCCTTGGACTGCAATGAGATCCAACCAGTCCATTCTGAAGGAGATCAGCCCTGGGATTTCTTTGGAAGGAATGATGCTAAAGCAGAAACTCCAGTACTTTGGCCACCTCATGCGAAGAGTTGACTCATTGGAAAAGACTTTGATGCTGGGAGGGATTGGGGGCAGGAGGAGAAGGGGATGACAGAGGATGAGATGGTTGGATGGCATGACCAACTCAATGGACGTGGGTTTGGGTTGACTCCAGGAGTTGGTGATGGACAGGGAGGCCTGGCGTGCTGTGGTTCATGGGGTCACAGAGTCAGACACGATTGAGTGACTGAATTGAACTGAACTGATGGAGAAAAATAGGAATTACTAAGAAATTCTTAACAAGTAAGGGACAAGATAGAAAGAAAAGCAGCCTTTTGAAAATAGAGATCAGAGTTGTAATCGTTACAACTTTTGTTAATAATTTGTGGAAGATATTAAAATACTATGCTTCTTTATTTTAGAAACATGAATATAATGATTGCCATAATTTATTTTTTTAGAATTAATAACCCAAACATTTTAGAAATGTCTAGAACTTATCGGGTTCTCACTAAATAATGTTTGTTCTATTATTACATATTATGATGAGTTTGGAGAAACAAATGATAAAAAAAAAAAACTAAGAGGATTGAAATTAAAGTGAAAATGACAATAGAAGTAGGATCTGAATTGAAAGGGAGGGCATGGGAAGCTTAGCAGATGCTTGAGCAAAGGTAGAAAGAAAGGTTGTCCCTGGGTTGCTCAGCAGCAAGTATTAATATACCAGTCAACCTTTAGTAGTGAGTCCTTTTAAGGATAATGTATGAACAGCATTAAAGATATGTGAATGCCAGATGATGGAAAACATTCACTGTCAAGTGTTGATTCAAAGGCTCCGTGTGGTAGACAGATTTCTTGCCCTGGGATCCTACATAATAGACTCAAATTTAACTTTAAATTGGGCATTTAGATAAGTTATATAATATCTTGGAATTTTCACTTCTGTTAAATGGATTCGGCAAGATCCTCCTTCATTTCTTCTACCTCATCCTCCAACATTAAAAAAAAAAAAACATACACAGACATACTCACATACAGGTACATTAACACATGCTTGCCCTTGCACCATTTAGTTTTCTCTGTAAAGTAGAATAGGCAATGTATGTCACATGGCTAAAAGAAAGCAAAAATGATACAATTAACCAGTTATGTCCCTTGGATAGGTCTTGAATAGGAGTAAGAGTCTAAGTGACACAGCAGAGAAGACAAATTTGGAACATAACACCAGGCAGTCTATTGCAACCCACTAAGTGTAGGGAAATTATTGAGCCCAGTTTCAGTTGAAAGAGTCTAAATTAGGTCTTAGTTCAATTTGGAAATATTTATGAATTTCTTCAGCAATTTCTGAAATTGAATATATGCCACAAAGTAATACCATGGTGAATTTGACCCCGAATTAAGGACTCCAATAGAGTATTAACACAGGAATAAAGGATTCTAAAGGACAAAGAAGGGCATATATGAAACCTAAGCTAGTTAGGATGAAGCCTCCTCCCCTGTACTAATTATGTGTGGTCAATAGAGTCTTCAAGGTGTTTTTCACATTAAAAGTTGATTTACTGAGGCAAAATTCACATAACATAAAATTAATCATTTAAAAGTGAACAATGTGATAACATTTAGTACAATCACAGCATTGTTCAACAACCACTTTTGTCTAGTTTCAAAACATTTTCATCACTCCAAGTAAAACTTGATACCTCTAAGTAGCTTCTTCCTAACTGCACCTGATTCTGGCCCCTGGCAACCATCAGTCTATGTCTGCCCCTAAGGATTTACCTGCTCTTATATTCCATATAAATGAAAACATATAATATGTGATTTTTTGTGTCTTCTTTCACTTCACATGTTTTGGAGTATCACCCACATTGTAGCATGTATCACACTTAATTCCTTTTTTATAACTGAAAAAATATTTCAGCTCTAATTTCCACAGTTGCTGAATCATGTTGCACTCCTGTCAGCCATGTACATGGATTCCAATTCCTCCATATCTTTGCTAAAACTTGTTATTTTCTGAGTTTTCTGTAATACCTAGTATGTGTAATATAGTATCTCCTTATGGTTTTTGATTCAGTTCAATTCAGTTCAGTCACTCAGTCATGTCTGACTCTTTGCAACTCCATGAATCGCAGCATGCCAGGCCTCCCTGTCCATCACCAACTCCCAGAGTTTACTCAAACTCATGTCCATCGAGTCGGTGATGCCATCCAGCCATCTCATCCTCTGTCGTCCCCTTTTCCTGCTGCCCTCAATCCCTCCCAGCATCAGAGTCTTTTCCAATGAGTCAACTCTTCGCATCAGGTGGCCAAAGTATCAGAGTCTCAGCTTTAGCATCATACCTTGCAAAGAACACCCAGGGCTGATCTCCTTCAGAATGGACTGGTTGGATCCCCTTGCAGTCCAAGGGACTCTCAAGAGTCTTCTCCAACACCACAGTTCAAAAGCATCGATTCTTTGATGCTCAGCTTTCTTCACAGTACAACTCTCACATCACACTTGACCACTGCAAAAACCATAGCCTTGACTAGACAGACCATTGTAGATAAAGTGATGTCTCTGCTTCATAATATGCTGTCTAGGTTGGTCATAACTTTTCTTCCAAGGAGAAAGTGTCTTTTAATTTCATGGCTGCAATCACCATCTGCAGTGATTTTGGAGCCCAGAAAAATAAAGTCAGCTGCTGTATCCACTCTTTCCCCATCTATTCCCCGTGAAGTGATGGGACCAGATACCATGATCTTCGTTTTCTGACGGTTGAGCTTTAAGCCAACTTTTTCACTCTCCTCTTTCACTTTCATCAAGAGATTCCTTAGTTCTTCTTCCCTTTCTGCCATAAGGGTGGTGTCATCTGCATATCTGAGGTTATTGATATTTCTCCTGGCAATCTTGGTTCCAGCTTGTGCTTCTTCCAGCCCAGCATTTCTCATGATGTATTCTGCACAGAAGTTAAATAAGCAGGGTGACAATATACAGCCTGCACGTACTCCTTTTCCTATTTGGAACCAGTCTATTGTTCCATGTCCAGTTCTAACTGCTGGTTCCTGACCTGCATACAGATTTCTCAAGAGGCAGGTCAGGTGGTCTGGTATTCCCATCTCTTGAAGAATTTTCCACAGTTTATTGTGATCCACACAGTCAAAGGCTTTGGCATAGTCAATAAAGCAGAAATAGCAGAAATGCTTTTCTGTAACTCTTGCTTTTTCCATGATCCAGCAGATGTTGGCCATTTGATCTCTGGTTCCTCTGCCTTTCTAAAACCAGCTTGAACTTCTGGAAGTTCAGGGTTCACATCTTGCTGAAGCCTGGCTTGGAGAATTTTGAGCATGAGTTTACTAGCATGTGAGATGAGAGCAATTGTGCGGTAGTTTGAGCATTCTTTGGCATTGCCTTTCTTTGGGATTGGAATGAAAACTGACCTTTTCCAGTCCTGTGGCCACTGCTGAGTTTTCCGAATTTGCTGGCATATTGAGTGCAGCACTTTCACAGCATCATTTTTTAGGATTTGAAATAGCTCAACTGGAATTCCATCACCTCCACTAGCTTTGTTCATAGTGATGCTTTCTAAGGCCCACTTGACTTCACATTCTAGGATGTCTGGCTCTAGGTGAGTGATCACACCATTTTGATTATCTGGGTCATGAGGATCTTTTTTGTACAGTTCTTCAGTGTATTCTTGCCACCCCTTCTGTGTCCATAATCTGTTCTGTATGTCTCCATCTCCATTATGGTTGTGGTGGTTTAGTTGCTAAGTCATGTCCAACTCTTGCAACCCCATCATCTGTAGCCTGCCAGGTCCTCTGTCCATAGGATTTCCCAGATAAAAATACCAGAGTGGGTTGCTATTTCCTTCTCCAGGGGATCATCCCGGTCCAGGAATTGAATCCAAGTCTCCTGCATTGCAGGTAGATTCTTTACCAACTGAGCTATGAGGGAATCCTGATTCAGTTCAGTTCAGTCACTCAGTCGTGTTAGACTCTTTGCGACCCTATGGACTGCAGCACGCCAGGCTTCCCTGTCCATCAGCAACTCCCTGAGCTTACTCAAACTCACGTTCATTGAATCGATGATGCCATCCAACCATCTCATCCTCTGTCATCCCCTTCTCTTCCCGCCTTCAATCATTCCCAGCATCAGGGTCTTTTCCAATGAGTCAGTTCTTCACAACAGGTGGCCAAAGTATTGGAGCTTCAGCTTTAGCATCAGTCCTTCCAATGAATGAATATTCAGGGCTGATTTCCTTTAGGATATACTGGTTAGATCTCCTTGTTGTCCAAGGGACTCTCAAGAGTCTTCTCCAACACCACAGTTCAAAAGCATTAATTCTTTAGTGCTCAGCTTTCTTTATAGTCCAACTCTCACATCCATACACGACTACTGGAAAAACCAAAGCTTTGACTAGATGGACCTTTGTTGGCAAAGTAATGTCTCTGCTTTTTTAATATGCTGTCTAGGCTGGTCATAACTTTTCTTCCAATCCCATCTGCTGCCCTGCAAATCAATTCCTCACTACCATCTTTCTAGATTCCATGTATATATGTGCATTATGATTATTTTTCTCTTTCTGATGTACTTCACTCTGTATAATAGGCTCTAGGTTCATCCAGCTTGTTAGAACAGACTCAAATATGTTCCTTTTTATGACAGAGTAATATTCCATTGTGTATATGTACCATAGCTTCTTTGTCCATTCAGCTACTGATGGACATCTAGATTGCTTCCATGTCCCAGCTATTGTAAATAGGGCTGCAGTGCCCATTGAGGTACATGTGACTTTTTCAATTTTGGTTTCCTCAGGGTATATGCCCGGTAGTGAGATTGTTGGATCATATGGTAGTTATATTTCTAATTTTCAAAGACATCTCCATACTGTCTTCTGTAGGGGCTATATCAATTTACATGCCTACCAACAATACAAGAGAATTCCCTTTTCTCCATACCCTCTTCAGCATTTATTGTTTGTAGATTTTTTCGTGATGGCCATTCTGACGTGTGTGAGGTGGTTTTTGATTTGCATTTCTCTAATATTGAGTGATGTTGAACATCTTTTCATGTGTTTATTATCCATCTGTATGGCTTTTTTTGAGAAATGCCTGTTTAGGTCTTCTACCACTTTTTGATTGGGTTGTTTGTTTTCCTGGTATTGAGTTACATGAGCTGCTTGTATATTTTGGTAGTTAATCCTTTGTCAGTTATTTCATTTGCTGTTATTTTCTCCCATTCTGAGGGTTGTCTTTTTACAATGTTTATGGTTTCCTTTGCTGTGATGCATACAAGTTTTTAATTTTGATGAGGTCAACTTTGTTTTTCTTCAGTCACTTATGCTTTTGGTAACATATCTTGGACTAGCCATTACCTAGTCCAAGATCATGAAAAGTTATTTTTATATTTTACTTTAAGAGTTTTATGGTTTTAACTCTTATATTGAAAATTTGGTTATTGATCTGTCTTGATTTAATATTTGAATATGGTTTGAGGATAGTGATCAGTTTCATTCTTTTGCATGTGGATATTCACTTGACTCAGCACCATTTGTTGTAGAAACTCTTCTAGCTTTATTGAATGGGCTTGGTACCAACGTGAATTTGCAACAGATTTGGGTGAGTTTTTTTTTGGGGGGGGAGGGTGCCTCTCAAATCTGTTCCATTGGTCTATAAGTTTATTTTTATGCCACTAACACAATGGTCTGATAACTAAAGCTTTGTAGTAAGTTTTGAAATCAAGAAGTATAAGTCCTCTAACTATGTTATTTTTTTCAAGAATTTTTGGCTATTCAGGACTCCTTGCAGCTCCATATGAATTTGATGGTCATATTTTCCATTTCTGCAAAAAGAAAAGGTCATTGAAAATTTGATAGGAATTGCATTGAATCTGCAGATTGATTGGGTATTACTGACATCTTAATAATGCTAAGTCTTCCAATCTCTGAACAGGGAATCTTTCCATTTGTTTGGATCTTTTTTAACTTCTTTCAGCAATGTTTTGTGTTTTTCAACCCTTTCACTTCCTTAAGTTTATGGCTAGGTGTTTTATTCTTTTGGATCCTTTTGTAAAAAAAAAAAAAATTCCCAATTTCTTTTTCAGATTGTTCATTTGTGGCTTATTGAAACACAACTAATTTATCTGTTTGCTTTTATGCCCTGCAACTTGGTTGAAAGTTTTTATTAGCTCCAGTAATTTTCATGTATTCTGTGTGATTTTCTATATGTAAACTCATGTCTTTGCAGTTTTATTTATAATAGCCAAGATATGGAAGAAACCTGTGACTGTTTATAGGTGAATGGCTAAAGAATATATTGCACATATATAAATATGTACACACACACACACACATACAGTGGAATACTATTAAGCCATTAAAATGATGAAATCTTGCCATTTGCAACAACATGTATGGATCTAGAGACTATTATGCTAAATTCAATAAGTCAGATAAAGACAAATATTTTATGATTTAATTTATGTGGAATCTATAAAACAAAGCAAATGAACATAACAAAACAGAATCATAGATACAGAGAACAAAAAAGGTGATTGCCAGAGGGGAGGGGAGTGGGGATAAGGGAAATAGTTGAGGAATATTAAGAAGTACAAACTTATAGTTAAAAATAAATGAGTCACAAATATGATATGATATTGCTTATGTATGAAATCTAAGAAAAAAGGTACAAATGAACTTATTTACAAGGCAGAAATGAACGTTGCAATGGGGAGGCTCCTCCCCTCTGGCAGTCACTTTTTAACAAAAGGTGTATCTATGATTCTGTTTTGGTATGCTTTTTCATTTGCTTTGTTTTATAGATTCCACATAAATTAAATCATAAAATATTTGTCTTTATCTGACTTACTGAATTTTGCCTAATGCTCTTTAGATCCATCCATGTTGTTACAAATATCAAGATTTCATCCCTTTTAATGGCTGAATAGTATTCCTCTGTGTGTGTGTGTGTGTAGAAAGCAAACTTATGCTTACCAGGGGGTAAGTGGGGGATGAATTGGGAGATTGGGATTGACATATAGACACTATTATATATATATATATAAAATAGATAATAAGGATCTACTGTATATATAGCACAGGGACCTCTATCCAATACACTGTAACGACCTACAGGCGGAAAAAGAGTGAATATATATATAATGTATCACTGAGTCACTTTGCTGTATACCTGAAACTAACACAACAGATTGACAATACTCCAATAAACATTTTTTTAATATAATAAAATTGGGAAGTCAAAAAAAATAAACAAATAAATGCGTCATAGGAATTAAATGTACAGCATTGAGAATGTGGTCAATAACAATGTGATCACTTTGCATGGTGACAGAGGATAACTAGATTTGTTGTAATCATTTTGGTAATGTATAAAAATATTGAACCATGTTGTACACCAGGAACTAACAGTGTTATAAGTCAATTAAGATTCAAAAACAAATAATCAAATAAACAAGCAAACTCATAGAAAAAGAAATCAGATTTACGGTTCCCAGGGATGGAGATTGGGGGATAAGGAGTTAGATGAAGGTATAAGCTTCTAGATATAGGATCAATAAATACTAGGCAAAACCAATACAATATTGTAAAGCAATTAACCTCCAATTAAAATAGATAAATTTATATTAAAAAAATAATAATACATACTAGGGATATAATGTACAACAAGATTAATATAATTGTTATATGGTATAGTTGAAACTTGTTAAAAGTGTAAATTCAAATAATCATCATCAAAAGGAAAAATATTTTTTCTCTTTTAACTTTGGTATGTATATGAGATAATGGATGCTAACTAAACTTATTATTGGAATCTTTTCATGATGTATGTAAGTCAAATTATTATACCCTAAACTTATACAGTGCTTGTGAATTATATCTCAATAAAACTAGAAGAAAAAGTTCTGGTTAGAGAATTTAGGCCATAAAATGATGTGAAAGGCATGCAAATTAGAAAGGAAAGGAAGAATGATTCATTACAAATGACATGATTTTATATATAGAATATTGAATCATCCTTGCATTCCTGGGATAAATCCCACTTGACCATGGTGTATGATCCTTTTAATGTATTGTTGAATTCAGTTTGCTATTATTTTGTTGAGGATTTTTCCATTTATATCTATCAGTGACATTTACCTGTAATTTTCTTTTTTTTTCTGGTGTCTTTCTCTTATTTTGGCATCAGGGGTTGCTAATCTAGACTACGTTCAAAAGTATTCTTTCCTCCTCATGTTTTTTTTTTTTTTTTTTTTAATAGTTTGTAGAGAATAGGCATTAACTCTTCTTTAAATATTTGGTAGAATTCACCAGTAAAGCTAATTGGTTCTGGACTTTCATTTGTGTGAATTTTTTTTCTGACTCATTTTCATTACTAGTAATTGGTCTGTTAATATTTTTAATTTCTTCATGATTCAGTACTGGTAGAATGTGTGTTTCTAGGAATTTGCTCATTGTTTTCTAGGTTGATTTGCATTGTCATATTAATTTTAGGTGTACAGCAAAGTGAAGCAGTTATATATATACACATATGCATGTTTTTAGATTCTTTTTCCATAGATGTCATTATAGAATATTGAGTAGAGCTCCCTGTGCTACACAGTAGGCCCTTATTAGTTGTCTATTTTATGTATAGTAGCGTATACTCATCCTCATCTCCCAATTTATCCTCCCACCCCTTAAACCCTGGTAACTATAAGTTTGTTTTCTACATCTGATTTTCTATTTTGTAAATAAATTCATTTGTATGCTTTTTAAAAATATCCACATATAAATGCTATCATATTACATTTGTCTTTGTCTACTGTTCTTCACTTAATATGACAATCTCTGGGTCCATCTATGTTGATGAAAATGGCCTTATTTTATTCCTTTATGGCTGAGTAATATTTCATTGTATATATGTACTACATCTTCTTTATTCATTCCTCTGTTGATGGACATTTAGGTTGCTTCTATGTCCTGGCTATTGTAAATAATGCTGCAGTGAACATTGTGGTACATATATCTTTTTGAATTATGATTTTCTCCAGGTATTTATGCCCAGGAGTAGGATTGTTGGATTGTATGATAGCTCTATTTTAGGTCTGTTTTTTTTTAAATTTTTTAAGAAACTTCCATGCTGTTTTCCATAGTTGCTGTACCAGTTCACATTTCCACCAAGCGTAGAAGAGTTTCTTTTCTCCATACCCTATCCAACACATATTGTTTGTATAGATTTTTTGATGATAGCCATTGTGATCAGTGTGAGGTGACATCTCAATTGTAGTTTGATTTGCATTTCTCTAATGATTAGTGATATTGAGGATATTTTCATGTGCTTTTTAACTGTCTATATTTCTTTTTTGGAAAAATGTCTATCTAGGTGTTTTGTCCATTTTTTGATTGGATTGATTTTCTGACACGAGCTGCATGAGATGTTTATTTATTTTGGAAATTAAACTCTTGTTGCAGATATTTCTTCATTTGCAAATATTTTCTCCTATTCTGGGGTTGTCTTTTTGTTTTATTTATGGTTTTCTTTGCTGTGCAGAAGGCTTTAATTTTAATTAGGTTTCATTTGTTTATTTTTGCTTTTATTTTCATTACTCTATGAGGTGATATTGCCATGATTTATATCAAAGAGTGTTCTGCCTCTGTTTTACTCTAAGAATTTTATAGTGTCTGGCCTTTCATTTAGGTCTGATCCATTTTGAGTTTATTTTTGTGTATGGTGTTGGAGAATGTTCTAATTTCATTCTTTTACATGTCTGAATTTCCTGGATTGTTGAGGAGGCTGTCCTTTCTCCATTATCTATTCTTGCCATTGGTGATTTGATAGGTATTTTGATAGGGATTGTACTGAATCTGTAGATTTATTTTGACAATATTGATTCTTCTAATCCAAGAACATGACATATTTTTTCCATCTGTTTGTATTATCTTCAGTTTCTTTCATGAGCATCTTACAGTTTTCAGAGTATAGGTCTTTTGTCTCCTTAGGTAGGTTTATTCCTAGGTATTTTTCATTGTTGATGCAGTGGTAAATGGGACTTAATTTCTCTTTCTGATATATTTTGTTTTTAGTATATAGGAATGCAAGTGATTTCTGTGCATTAATTTTGTATCCTGCAACTTTACTGCATTCATTGATGAGATCTTACAGTTTTCTGGTAACATTTTTGGGATTTTCTGAGAGGCTTCCCAGGGTGGCGCAATGGTAAAGAATCTGCCTGCCTATGCAGGAGATGCAAGAAACGCGTCTGAATTGGGAAGATCTCCTGGAGTAGGAAATGGAAACTTACTCCAGTATTCTTGCCTGAAAAAATTCCATAGGCAGAACAGCCTGATGGGCTACAGTCCATGGGGTTGCAAAGAGTCGGACACAACTGAGCAACTGAGCACCACCATGTCATCTGCAAACTGAGACAGTTTTACTTCTTTTCCAATTGGGTATCTTTTATTTCTTTTTTTTTTTTCCTCTCTGATTGTCGTGGCTAGGACTTCCAGTACTATGTTGAATAAAGTTGCCGTTAATGGATGTACTTGCCTTTTTTCCTGAATTCTATGCTTTCTGGACCTAAATGTCTGTTTTCTTTCCCAAGTTAGGAACATTTTCAGTTATTATCATTTCAAAATAACTTCTCTGCCCCTTTGTCTCTCTGTTCTTCTGGAATCCTTATGATGTGAATGTAGGTATGCTTGATGTCTCCTAAACTGTAATTTTTAAATTCATCTCTCTTTTTTCTCTTCTTCTTACATGATTTCTACCTCTCTGTCTTATATAGTTTGCTTGTTCATTTCTCTGTTTCATCTAATCTACTGTTGATTCTTTCTAGTGTGTTTTTTATTTTAGTTATTATATTCTTTGGCTCTGTTTGGTTCCTCTTTATATTTTCCAACTCTGTTAAACTTCTCACTGTGGTTATTCATTCTTCTCCCAAGTTTGTTCAGCATCTTTATGATTAAGTCCCTTATTTAAGAATAAGTTCCATTCCAAGCATGTGTTCATAAGTCCAACAAAGTTAGCCTAGCTATCCAACTAACACAATTGGCTATATAGTACTATACTGTAATAGGTTTATAATATTTTTGCACAAATAATACATAAAAATTAACACAAAAAATAAAATATTTGTAATCTAATAGTATAGTACCTTGCAAAGTACCATAGTACCTTTCTCCAAAGAAGACATCAGATGGCCAATAAATGCATGAAAAGATATTCAATATCACTAGTTATTAAAAAAATGCAAATCAAAACTACACTGAGATGTCATCTCACACCAGTCAAAATGGCTATCATCAAAAAATTTACAAACAATAAATGCTGGAGAGATTGTGGAGAAAAGGGAACCCTCCTACATTGTTGGTGGGAATATAAATTGATACAGCCACTATATAGATTCTTTAAGAAACTAAAAATAGAACTACCATATGATCCAGTGATCCCACTCCTTGGCATATATCCAGAGAAAAATACGGTTTGAAAGGATACCTACACCCTGATGTTCATTGCAGTGCTGTTTCCAATAGCTGAGACTTGGAAGCAAACTAAATGTCCATTGACAGATGAAGGGATAAAGAAAATGTGGTTTGTATATACAGTGGAATATTACTCAGCCTAAAAGGGGATTAAATAATGCCATTTTCAGCAACTTGGATGGACCTAGAGATTATCATCATCCTTGAGGTAAGTCAAACAAAGAAACACAAATATGTGATATCACTTACAAGCAGAATCTAAAAAACAACAAAAAAAAATGATGCAAGTTAACTTGTTTACAAAACAGGAACAGACTCTCAGAGAACAAACTTATAGTTACCAGGGGGAAAGGGTTGAGGGGAGGGATAGATTGGGAGTTTGGGATTGACATGTACCCAATGCTATATTTTGGCAAAACCAATACAATATTGTAAAGTAAAAAAAAAAAAAGATGATGAACAAGGACCTACTGTATAGCACTGGAGATGTTGCTCAATGTTGTGTAATAATCTAGATGGGAAAATTATTTGACAAAGAATAGATAATTGTGTATGTATAACTGAATCACCTTAAGAGACAGCTGTTCCCCCAAGTTTATTACAACATTATTCACAATAGCCAAGATTTTGCAGCAAACTTAGTGTCTATTGATGGGCAAATAATTAAAGAAATATATAATGGACTATTATTACTCAGTCATCAAAAAGAAGAAATCCTGTCATATTTGACATAGTTGGACTTAGAAGGCAGTATGTCAAATGAAATGAATCAGAGGGAGAAAGACCCTGAATGATCTCACTTATATGTAGAATCATAAAAGCTTAACTCATAGAAATAGAAAGTAGATGGTACTTAGCAGAGGCTTAAGGGTTGGGGAAACGGGTTGATTTTGATCAAAGGTTACAAACTCATAGTTACAAGATAAGTAAATTCAAAGGATTTAATGTACAGCATGGTGGTTATAATTAACAACACTGTATTGTGTACTTGAATGTTAAGATAGTAGGCCTTAAGTTTTATCACCACACACAAAGAAAAGGTAATTTCATGAGGGGATCTGTTAACTGACGTTATTGTGGTAATCGCTTTGTAATATATGTGTGTGTGTATATATATATATATATATATATATATATATATATATATATATACTTATGTGTGTGTATGAAATAAACATATTGTACACCTTAAAGTTACATATATTCTGTCAAATACATCTCAGTAAAGCTGAGGATGAGGGGAGTTTTGTCCAGTAAGTCTAAAGTCTTAGTGCCTCAGGGACAGTTTCTGTCCATTTAAGTTTTCTTTTATGGCCCATAATTTCATATTTCTTTTGTGTGCATCATGATTTTTTGTTGAAAACTGGACATTTTAATATTGTAATGTTATAACCCTGAAAATTAGATTTTTACTCTTTTCTATTTTTTATATCTGAAGGTTATAGTCAACTGTTGTTCAATAAATTTTCCAATTTATTTTTGCAAAAGCAGTTCAGTGTTGTGTGTGCTCAATGAAGTATCTTTCCCTCTAGCTTGTGTTTAACTAGTACTTTGCCAGAGATTTTTTTGAATGCTAAAAGGTAAAAATTTTAAAACACCACCCTCCTCTAGTCTTTGCAGATTCACTCCATGCTGAAGCACTCATTTAGTATTTTCCCAGATAGACTGTTAACAATACTTAGACTTCTCTCCCACTTGCAGTGAAACTAGGGATCAGCCAGACATGAAAGCGTAAGATCGACACTGGTCTTCTCTGAGCGTGAGTGCTGCTGGACATGCATATGGCTTTTAAAATTCCCTAGTAGACACAGCCAGTTTTTAATGCTCTAATTTAATTTCCCAAAGAAACTCTCTTTCTAGATTTTCTTCTCAGTCTGTTGATGGTCTGTTGTATGTTTTAATCATAATCTTTTGCCTGAGGCAGCTACAGATTTCTCATTACTCTTATAACATTTTCAAGCAATATGGGCCACGTTTGAACCCTGTGTGATTTCATGTGAAACAGAGACAGAGCACCTTGAATAGGTCCTTCAGGTAGTTCTCAGACAAGTTAAAATACACTAATTTGTGAGTGAGTTATGGCTGCCTCCAGACCTCAGACCATGGTTCCACTCTAGACCATCTTCAGGCTGGCCACTGGACCTAGGATGGGGTTAGGCAAGGGTAAATAAAAATGTCACAAAGCTTTCCTCCTATTTTTAAGTTGCCCTTTTCTTGGTTCAGTGTTTACTTGGTTGCTGTGCACCTTTGCTTGTTTCCCAGAGTACCAAAAAAGTTAGTCCTGATAGCTTCTGCTTGGTTTTGTTGCTTCTGTAGAAAAAGAGCTTGGCACTCCATACTCTGTTGTTTTGCTGAAAGCATCCCCTGTTCCTTTTTTTATTTCTAGACTGGATTTCTCTAAATGGCCTTGGAGAACCACAGCACTATCACTGAGTTCATTCTCCTTGGACCGTCTGCAGACACCCATGTCCAGGCATTATCCTTTGTGATCTTCCTAGCAATTTACCTCCTGACTGTGCTGGGGAACCTGACAATGATGCTGGTGGTCAGAACCGATTCTTACCTCCACACTCCCATGTACTTCCTGAGTCACCTTTCTTTCCTGGATTTTTGCTTCTCTTCTGCCACAGTAGCCAAGATGCTGGAAATTCTCCTGTCTCAGAAGAAAACAGTCTCTGTGGAGGCCTGTCTAGCTCAAGTCTTCTTTGTGTTTGACTTGGGAGGCACTGAAGCCTGTCTGCTCTCAGTTATGGCCTATGCTGCTATCTGCCACCCTCTGCTCTAGGGCCAGAAGATGAGCAACCAGCTCTGTAAAGGTCTGGTGTTAGGTTTCTGGAGCCTGGGTTTTCTGGATGCATTCATCAACATCCTTCTAGCTATGGATTTTGACTTCTGTAGGGATCAGTTTATCCCCCACTACAGCTGTGATCTGCTCTCTCTTTCCCCTTTCCTGCTGTGATGTCTCCACCAGTTTCACTATTCTGCTCTGCTCTAGTCTCCTGCATGGGCTAGGAACCTGTTTCCTAATCATACTGCCTTACACGCCCATTGTTTCTACCATCCTAAGTATCAGCTCCTCTTCGTATGGAAGCAAGGCCTTCTCCACCTGCTCTTCCCACCTCACTGCAGTGCTCCTATTTTATTGTTCAGTTTTCCTTCGCTATATAGTGCCAAGCTTGGGCTCTCCACAGGAGTTGATCTTCTCTGTACAATACAATTCATTAAGGTAAGTGATCCCTCCCTTAATGAATCCCCTTATCTATAGCCTGAAGAACAATGAGGTGAAAGCAGCTATGAAAAGGACCTTTAGAAAATATCTCCATTGCTAGTGACCAAAGACAGGTGATGAAGAGTTATCTTACTATAGCAGGATATCTTGTTAATTAATAATAAAGTAATTTCCTGATTATTCCAATATTGGACCTGAGAAAAGCATCTTAAAATTCATAAAGGTATTTGGAGTACAGCCCATAGGCTCATACTAATCTTAGGACCTGGCTTCACCTACCAGTGGGTGAGCAACAGCATGAAGTCTTCTTGACCTTGACCTCATCCACCAGTAAACCAACACTAGCCCCACCTGGGATTAGTGGGATTGACAGTCACCCACCGCATGACTGGTCCTCCTACCAACCAGTTACTGGCAGCCTCCACACGAGACAGGGCCTAGAAAACAACCAAACCAGAGACCAGTCAAGCCTACCAGACCTCCCACATAGTCAGCCTACCACAACAGAAGGACCCATTCAACACTCATAGCGGGGAACCGTAAGGTATATAGCTTGGATGAGGAGAGGGTAGCACACTACTGCATGCATAGGACATCTCCTACAAAAGGCCGCTTTTCCAGAGTTTGGAAATGCAACCAAAATACTAGATACACAAAAATACAAATGGCAACTTAGGCAAAATGAAGTGACAGTTTCAAATGAAGAAAAAAGATAAAACCCCAGGAAAAGGACTAAATGAAATAAGGATAGGCAATTTACCCAAGAAAAGATTCAGGGTAGTGATCATAAAGATGATCAAAGAGCTTGGGAAAAGAATGGATGCTCAGAGTGATGTTTGATGTTTTTAACAAAGAATTAGAAAATATAAAGAAAAACCAGAGATGAAGAGTCCAATAACTGAAATGAGAAGTACACAAGAAAGAATCAACGGTAAGCTGAATGATACAGAGAAATGGATCAATGAGTAGTAAGACAGAATAGTGGAAATCAGTGATGCTGTCAGAAAAGAATGAAAAGAAATGGGGACTGTTTAAGAGACCCCTGATACAATATCAAGTATATTATTATTCACATCAAATGAGTCCCAGAATATGAAGACAGAAAGAAATGGGCTGAGAACATATTGGAAGACATAGTAGCTAAGAATTTCCCTAACTTGGGAAAGGAAACAACCAAATCCAAGAAGCCCAATGAGTCCTATGCAGGAATAAACCAAAGAAAAAAACCCCAAGACACATAGTATTAAATGACAAAAGTAAAGATACAGAGAGAATATTAAAAGCAGCAAGGGGATAGCAACAAATAATACAGAAGGGAATCCACATGAGGCTATCAGCTGAATTTTGAGCAGAAACTCTACAGACCAGAAGGGAGTGGAATGATTTATTTGAAGTGATGAAAGGGGAAAATGTATAACTAAGAATGCTCTACACCGTAAGGCCCTCATTCAGATTTGATGGAGAGAAAAGCTTTACTGAGTAACAAAGCTAAAACAGTACAGTTCCACCAAACTAGGCTTACAAATAATAATAAAGGTGAAAATAAAAAGGCCAAACTTAAAAATATGAAAATTATGAAATGGGAAAGTTCTTAGGTAAAGGCAAACATATAGTAAAGGTAAAGGTCATTGGTAAAGGCAAGCATATAGTAAAGATAGGAAATCATTTCATACATAAAACTAGTAGGAAGGTTAAAAAACATTTAAAAAAAATTTTTAAAGTAATAGAATCATCTATATCCAGAATAACCAGTTAATGGATACACTAAATATAAAATATGATATTAAAATAGTAATGATGAGGGTAAGAGAGTATACACACAGGGTTTTTAATGCATTTGAAAGTAAGAGATCAACAACTTAAAAAATATATGTGTGTGTGTGTTTGTATACACTTACCCCTTATGGCAACCACAAACCAAAAAGGTATACTAGATTCATACACACGAAAGAAAACAGAATCAAATACAGTCACCAAATCATAAGAGAAAAAAAAGAACATAACAGACCCACAAAACAACCTCCAAACAATAAAAAACAGCAATAAGAATATGCATACCTATAATTACTTTATTTTTAATATAAATTTATTTATTTTAATTGGAGGCTAATTACATAACCATATTGTATTGGTTTTGCCATACATTGACATGAATCCGCCACGGGTGTACATATGTTCCCCATCCTGAACCCCGCCTCCCACCTCCCTCCCCATCCCATCCCTCTGGGTCATCCCAGTACACCAGCCCCAAGCACCCTGTATCATGCATCGAACCTGGACTGGTGATTCGTTTCACATATGATAATATACATGTTTCAATGCCATTCTCCCAAATCATCCCACCCTCGCCCTCTCCCACAGAGTCCAAAAGTCCGTTCTATACATCTGTGTCTCTTTTGCTGTCTCGCATACAGGGTTATCATTACCATCTTTCTAAACTCCATATATATGCGTTAGTATACTGTATTGGTGTTTTTCTTTCTGGCTTACTTCACTCTGTATAATCGGCTCCAGGTTCATCCACCTCATTAGAACTGATTCAAATGTATTCTTTTTAGTGGCTGAATAATACTCCATTGTGTATATGTGCCACAGCTTTCTTATCCATTCGTCTGCTGATGGACATCTAGGTTGTTTCCATGTCCTGGCTATTATAAACAGTGCTGCGATGAACATTGGGGTACATGTATCTCTTTCAATTCTGGTTTCCTCGGTGTGTATGCCCAGCAGTGGGATTGCTGGGTCATAATGCAGTTCTATGTCCAGTATTTAAAGGAATCTCCACACTGTTCTCCATAGTGGCTGTACTAGTTTGCATTCCCACCAACAGTGTAAGAGGGTTCCCTTTTCTCCACACCCTCTCCAGCATTTATTGCTTGCAGATTTTTGGATCGCAGCCATTCTGACTGGTGTGAAATGGTAACTCATTGTGGTTTTGATTTGCATTTCTCTGATAATGAGTGATGTTGATCATCTTTTCATGTGTTTGTTAGCCATCTGTAGTGATGAACATAGATGCAAAAATCCTTAAAAAAATTCTAGCAAACAGAATCCAACAACATATTAAAAAGATCATACATCATGACCAACTGGCCTTTATCCCAGGGAGGCAAGGATTCTTCAACATAATTACTTTAAATACAATAAATACTGCAGTCAAAAGACAGAGTGGTTTAACGGATACAAAAATAAGACATGTATATATGCCACCTACAAGAGACTCACTTCATATCTAAAGACTAAGAAAGACTCAAAGTGAGGGAATAGAAAAATGTATTCCATGCAAATGGAAATCAAAAGAAAGCCAAAGTAGCAATACATGTATCAGACAAAATATACTTTAAAATAAAGACTGTTACATGAGACAATGAAGGACACTACATAATGATCAAGGGATAAATATAAGATATAACAAATGTAAATATATATGTACCCAACATCAGTTCAGTTCAGTCACTCAGTCATGTCCGACTTTTTGTGACTTCATGGACTGCAGCACTCCAGGCTTCCCTGTCCATCACCAAATCCCAGAACTTGCCAAAATTCATGTCCATCAAGTTTGTGATGCCATCGAACCATCTCATCCTCTGTCATCCCCTTCTCCTTCTGCCTTCAATCTTTCCCAGCATCAGAGTCTTTTCAAATGAGTCTACTTTGCATCAGGTGGCCAAAGTATTGGAGCTTCAGCTTTAGCATCAGTCTTTTCAATGAATATTCAGGACTGATTTCCTTTAGGATTGACTGGTCTGATCTCCTTGCTGTTCAAGGGACTTTCAAGAGTCTTCTCTAACACCACGGTTCAAAAGCATCAATTCTTCAGCGCCCAACACAGGAACATCTAAATACATAAAGCAAATTTAACAGACATAAAGGGAGAAATTGACAGCAACACAATAGTAGTATGGGACTTAACCCACCCCCCCCACCCACTTATATCAATGGTACATTGATGTAATCATTTCTCAATGTATGCACTTTGAAGCATCACATTATATACCTTAAATATATAAAAAACTTTTTTGTCAATCTTGCTTCAGTAAAGCTGGGGAAGATTATTAATTTAGGAAAAAATGCAATGTAGTTTTCAGGATAGGATTGAGAAGCAGAAAATAAGAACATAAATGGAAACAACTGATGAAATCTGAATGAAGTCTGTTATATAATTAATATATTTCTAATGTAGACGTACTAGTCTACATAAAAATTTATTATGATTATATAGGATTTTAATATTAGGAGAAGGGTGAATAGTTTATAGGAAATCTTGTTTTATTAGAAATTGTTAAGTTGAAGCTATTACAAGATAAAAAGAATTTACTTTTTTATATATTAAAAAAGAAAATTATCTCATAAAGCTTGAAAAGTAATTTGATAAAATTTAGCAGCCATTTTCATGATAAATCTCCCAACAGAAGAGCCATAAAAAGTAGTGTTACCTCATGAAATGTATCTACAACAAACTTATAGCTAATGTCATACTTTATTGTGACATATTGAAACCATTATTCCTAAAATGAGAAACAAGGCTAGGATTATCACTACCATCACTTCTATTTAACATTGTACTACACATGCACCTACATCAGTTAATCTGTGGCAAAGGAGGCAAGAATATACAATGGAGAAAAGACAGTATCTTCAAAAAGTGGGCTGGGAATGCTGGACAGCTACAGGTAAATCAGTGAAATTAGAACAGCTCTCACACCATTTGAGGGGATGTTTTGATAGCTCAACTGGTAAAGAATCCACCTGCAATGCAGGAGATGTTGCTTTGAGGTCTAGCTTCAAGAAAACATTTAAAAACTTGCTGAGAATAAAGTGTGGCCTATACATAGGGGGGAAAAGCAGTCAGTAGTAATGTCCCTGAAGTATCCCAGGTTTATTAGACAAAAACTTTTAATAATCTATTTTAAGTACGTTCAAAGGACTGAATGAAACTACAGCTAAAGGAAAGAGTGAGAACAGTGTTTTACCAAATAGAGAATATCAATGAAAATATAAATTATTTATAAAAGGAACCAAATAGAAATTCTAGAGTTGAATCTGAAGTGAAAAATTCACTAGAGGATGTTAACAGAAAATTTTAACAAAAACTTAAAAAATGATCAATTGAGATCAATCCAAAGTGCATTTCACACAGAAGTTTGTATATAAATGTTCACAGAAGCATATTTATTATAGCCCCAAATTGGAAAGAATTTACTATACATCAACTGATAATTGGATAAACAAAATATGATATAATCACACATATATATTATTTATTCATAAAAGGAATGAAGTACTGATTTATGCTACAGCAACAAAAACATTATGCTAAGTTAAATAAGTAAGATATGAAAGACCTCATATTATATGATTTCATTTATATCAAATGTCCAAAACAGGCAAATTGACAGATTAGCGATTAGTGATTGCCAGGGTTGGGGGAGAGAGGTGAAAAGAAGTGATTTCTGATTGGCACGGGTTTTCTTTTTGGATGATGAAAATATTCTGGAATTAGTGGTGATAGTAGCATGACTTCATTAATATACTAAAAAGCCTCTACTAAATTGTTTAGTTAAAAATAGTGAGTTTTATGGCATGTGGATTGTATCTCAAACTTTAAAAGCATTTGTGTTCTATATACAGTCAAGAACAGTTATTAAATAAAAATATTTTAAATGGCACCATTTATTATCATCAAAGAGATTAAATATGTAGGAATAAGTTAAAGATTAATGTTTTAATACTGAAAACTACTACTTAATGGGAAAAATTAAAGAAGAGGAAAATAAATATAGAGATATGTTTTAATTATGGTTTGGAAAACAATATTACTAAGATGTTAATTCTCCCAAATTGTTTTGTATATCCAACACAACCTTAATCAAAATCACAGTATAATTTTTATAGAAATAGACAAAGGTCCCCAAATTCATCTTGAAATTTAAAAGTCCCCAGCAACCCAGACAATCTTCTAGAAGAATTTTATATTACTTTGCTAGATTTCAAGAATTATTATAAAATAATAGTCATTAAGACAGTGTGGTATTGGCATAGTAATTGACAAATTAATAACTGTAACAAAAATTGACTCATATCTATATATATGGAAATATATGTGGAAAATTGAAAAGAAAATACTGGATGAATTGAATATCTTATATGGTGTGACCTATCTCACACTATACAGAAGTTTGGTTTGAGATATTTCATACTATTGGTGATTAGTGAAACAATAAACCTTCTAGAAGAAAACCTAGGAGAGTATATTCATGATCTTAGGATGAGCAAAGATATTTTTGAACAGGAAACAAAAAGTACAAGTACTACTATACTACTGCAAAAAATTTCTGTTCAAAAAAAGATATATTTAAGAAAAGTAAAAGAGAGAGGTGGCCAGGATGGAAGAGTAGGGAGACTCTAAAACACCCCTCATGGACACATCAAAATTACACTTAGTTGCAGAGCAACTATCAGTGAGAACACTCTAAAGTCTAGATGAAAAATTTTCCACAATTAAAGATGTAAAGATGGAACCATAATGAGATGGGAAGGAGGATGGGGTATGGTATAGTCAGGACCCACACCCCTAGGTCAGAAACCCACAAATGGGAGGACTGTCACAATTGTAGAGGTCCCCTCCGAGCAGCAAAAGGGTCCAAGCCCCATGTCACTCTCCCTAGCCCAGAGGTCCTACACTTAGAAGATGAGCACACCTGAACGTCTGGCCTTGAAAACCAGTGAGTCTTACATTCAGGAGATCCAGAAGATGGTAGGAGGCAGAGATTCTATGCTTAAAGGGTATGCACAAAAGCTCATAGGCTCTGAGTTCCAGTGCAGAGGTTGTAGTCTGAAGGTAGACTGAGTCAGACCCACTTGCTGATCTTGAAGAACCTCTTGGAGAGGAAGGGAGAAACTCAGACTCCCCCTGGGGACAGAGACACTGGCTGCAGCATTTGGGGAGCTCATTCTAATGCAATAACACTGAGATTGCTGCTGCTGCTGCTGCTGCTGCTAAGTCACTTCAGTCATGTCTGACTCTGTGTGACCCCATAGATGGCAGCCCACCAGGCTCCCCTGTCCCTGGGATTCTCCAAGCAAGAACACTGGAGTGGGTTGCCATTTCCTTCTCCAATGCATGAAAGTGGAAAGTGGAAAGTGAAAGTGAAGTCGCTCAGTCGTGTCCGACTCTTCACGACCCCATGGACTGCAGCCCACCAGGCTCCTCCGTCCATGGGATCTTCCAGGCAAGAGCACTGGAGTGGGGTGCCATAGCCTTCTCTGACATAAACACAGAGAACTGGGCAAAATGAAGAAACAGATGAATATGTTCCAACTTATAGAACAAGACACAACCTCAGAAAAGAACTAAGTGAAATGGAGATAAGCACTCTATCTGATAAAGAGTTCATGGTAGTTATCATAAAGATGCTTACCAAACTCAGGAGAAGAATGGATAAACAGAATTTCAACAAGGAGTTAGAAAACATAAAGGAGAACCAGACAGAACTGAAGAACACAGTAACTGGAATAAAAAATGCACTGCGAGGAATCAACAGTAGATTAGATGACAGAGAGGAATGCAGGAGAGACTGAGTAGAGAACATCATCCAAACTGAACAGAAAAAAAGAATTTTAAAATATTAGGATAGTTTAAGAAACCTCTGTAGCAATATTAAGCACTCATAGGAGTCCCTGAAAGAGAAGAGAGAAAAAAGTATAATTTGAAGAAATAATAACTGCTTATTTAAGTTATATACAGAGTACATCATGCAAAATGTGGATCTGGATGAAGCACAAGCTGGAATCGAGATTGCTGGGAGAAATATCACAACCTCAGATATGTAGATGATAACACATTGATAGCAGAAAGTGAAGAGGAACTAAGGAGCTTCTTGATAAAAGTGAAAGAGAGTGAAAAAGCTGGCTTAAAATCCAGCATTCAGAGATTAAGATCATGGCATCTGGTCCTATCACTTCATGCAAATTGATGGGGGAAAAGCAGAGAAAGATTTCATTTTCTTGGGCTGCAAAATCATTGCAGATGGTGAATACAGCCACAAAATTAAAAGATACTTGCTCCTTAGAAGAAAAACTATGACAAACCTAGACAGCATATTATAAAGCAGAGACATCACTTCGCTGACAAAGGTCCAAAGAGTCAAAGCTGTGGTTTCTCCAGTAGTCGTGTACTGGACATGAGAGTTGAACCATAAAGAAGGCTGAGTGCCGAAGAATAGATGCTTTTGAATTGCGGTGCTGGAGAAGACTCTTGAGAGTCCCTTGGACAGGAAGGAGATTGAAATCAGTCACTCCTAAAGAAAATCAACCCTGAATATTCATTGAAAGAACTGATGCTGATGCTGAAGTTCCAATACTTTGGCCACCTGATGTGAAGAGCTGACTCACTGAAAAAGACCCTGATGCTGGGAAAGAGAGGGCAAGAAGAGAAGGGGAAGACAGAGGATGAGATGTTTTGGATGTTTGGATGGCATCACCAACTCAATGGACATGAGTTTGAGCAAGCCCAGGGAAATAGTGAAGGACAGGGAAGCCATGCATGCTTCAGTTTATGGGGTCACATAGAGTCAGACATGACTTAGCAACTGAACAACAACAACAATATCTGAAAACTTCCCTAACCTAGGAAAGGAAAGAGATATCCAAGTCCAGGAAGCACAGAGAGGCCCAACCAAGATTCATGGAGATAGAGACTCTTAAAAGCAGCTATAGAAAAGCAACTAGTAACATACAAGGGAAGTCCCATAATGCTGTCAGCTGACTTTCTAGCAGAAACTTTGCAGACCAGAAGTGGCAAAATGTATCCAAAGTAATGAAACAAACAAACAACCTACAACTAAGAACACACTATATAGCAAGGTTATCATTCAACTTTCAAGGAGGGATAGTTTTACAGACAAGCAAAAACTAAAACAGTTCAGCACCACTGGACTGGCTTTATAAGAAACATTAAAGGGACTTTTCTAAGAAAAGAAAATGCCAAAGTAGGAGTATGAAAATTATAAAAAGGAAAAGCCTCACTGTTAAAGGCAGAAGAACTGTAAAGGTAGTAGAAGAAACACTTTTGGGAAGTTTAAAAGATAAAAGCATTAAAATCATCTGTAAGTAGATAACATAAACAAAATGAAAAGATGATGACAAAACATTAAACATGGTGGGAGAATAAAAATGTAACAAGGTTACAATGCATTCGAACTTAAGAGATCATTGATCTAAAATCATCACATATATAAATTGGCTGTTGTATATGAACCTAGGGTACCACAATCCTATACAATCTATACTAGATAAACACACAAAAAAGAGAAAGGAAGCCATCATGTAGTAAATATAGCCGTCAACACACAAGAGAAGAGAGCAAAAGAATAAGGAACAAAAACGAACTATGAAAACAAGAAACAATTACCAAATTGGCAGTAAGAACATATTTATCAATAATTGCTTTAAATGGAAATGGAATAATTTCTTCCATCAAAAGGCATGGAGTGGTTGAAATTATTGATTTAATGGAGCATTTCCTGGTGGTTCAATGGTAAAGGATCCACCTGCAGTGCAAGAGAAACGGGTTGGATCCCTAGATCAGGAATATCCCCTTGAAAAGGAAATGGCAACCCATTTCATTATCCTTGCCTGGGAAATACCATGAACAGGAGAGCCTGGTGGGCTGTAGTCCACGGGGTTGCAAAAAGAGTCAGACACAACTTAGTGACTGCTGCTGCTGCTAAATCACTTCAGTCGTATCCGACTCTGTGTGACCCCATAGACAGCAGCCCATCAGGCTCCCCCGTCCCTAGGATTCTCCAGGCAAGAACACTGGGGTGGGTTGCCATTTCCTTCTCCAATGCATGAAAGTGAAAAGTGAAAGGGAAGTCGCTCAGTCCATATATATGTCCCATATTTATATATGAATCGATTTCCCTTTGTTATTAAAAGTGGTGAATAATTTTTCCAAAAGGATGTTTATCCTTTTGATGTGAATTTCTGTTTCCTTTGTGGTACAAAAGTTTTAAGTTTTGTGTATTAAATTCCATCAATTATGTGAAAAAACCGAGTGGTTTAATGGATTAAAAAAAAAAACCAAGACCCATGTATATGCTGCCTATAAGACATTCATTTTGGATATAAAGACACACCAAGACTAAAATTGAGAGTGTGGAAAGAAGTATTCCATGCAAATGGAAATGAAAAGAAAACTCACATCGGATAAAACGGACTTTAAGATAAAGACTATTGTAAGAGACAAAGAAGAATATTGTGTAATGATAAAGGGATTAATCTAAAAAGAGGTATAAAATTTGTAAACAAAGGACCAACTAAATGCATAAAGCAAATAGGAGAGAAACTGACAGTAATACGAGAACAGCAGGGGACTTTTAACACCCCACTTACATCATTAGATAGATCATCTGGATAGAAAATCAATAAGAAAATGGTGGCCTTAGATTACACATTATACCCTATGAACTTAACAGACATACATGTATATATATATAACATTCCATCCAAAAGAAGCATAATAAACATTTTTTCAAGTGCATGTGGAACATTGTTTAAGATAGATCATGTGCTATGCCACAAACAAGCCTCAGTATTTTAAGAAAACTGAAATCATATTAAGCATATTTTCTGACCACAACACTAGAGTGGGGCTGTGAGTCAATTCTGCCCCTCATGGCTGAGCTCTTTTCTCAGTCATAGCAGCCCCTGCTCCAGTGTGGAACTGTGACATAAAGTAAGAAATGTCTGGAGCATTTGCTTGACTCAGGCAGGGGGCATTCGGGCAATCATGGGAAACTGGGCAGCCACTCTAGCAGTCTGCAAGCCACTGTCTCAACCCTGCTTCAGGATTATGCCAGCACACATAGACTCCTTACAAATGGAGTCCAGGCTTCCCAAGACCTTCCAGTCAGTCCCACCAGCCCTCCAGCCAGCCAAGGGGACTCATCTTCCCTGTGTCAGGCTCCAGGATGGCAGTGTCCAATACGTTCCAACAACTTCCTCCTCAGTGTGGGTTTCAGCCTGTGTAGTCTCCCCTTTCCTGAGTCCCCTCATAGGGTCACGTCTCAACTTGATGGCTTCTCTTCCCTTCCTACCTGACTCTCTGCAGATCTTTCTTATAGCCTTGGTTGTACAAATCTTCCTGCCAGTTTCAGTTAGTTTTCAGTGAAAATTGGTCCACATGTAGATGTAGTTTTGATGTGTTTGCAGAGGGTGGTGAGTTCCATGTCCTGCTGCTTCATCATCTTGGTTATTTTCCTCTCAACTTTTGCGCTTACCTTCATCTTATGTGAAAACTGGGAGAATGCCTTTTGCTGATGCAGATGTTTAATGGCCCATGAGGAATAATGATCATGTGACCCCCCCCCAAGGGGAGAAAAAAACCCCTGGTTCCCATAGGTGTGTATTTGCTTCTCCCTTAGTAGTCAGAATCTATTTTTAGCTTTGGTCCCTTTAAGTCGCCTTATACCCATTTTGGGTTGTCTACTATAGCTGTGAATGGCTCTGGATTGTTGTCTGCCCAATACTTCCTTTGTGTAAGTTACCCACAATAAACTTCATAACTGCAGTTTATGGAATTGGCTGCTTCATTTTATGATCTCTAAGTTCCTTTTCAGTTCGGTGGATATTATTCAGTATCCCTTACTTCAAACACCATTAAACCACAATGATTTTCTACTTCAAATGCATTTGATTCACTAAAATTTAAAAAGACTAAAAAAGAGTAACAGATCAAAATATTGCAAGAATGTGAAGCAGCTGAAACCCTCATATACTGGTGCTGAGCATGCAAAATTTTACAACCACTGTGGAAAACAGTTTGCTAGTTTCTAATAAAACTAAATATATAGGTATGCTATTACCCAGCAATTCTATCCAAGTAACATACAAGGAAAATGAGTACATATGTCTACATAAAAGATTTTTATAATGATATTCATAGCTTTATACCAGCCACAAACTAGAATAATTCAAATACTTATTAAAAGAATGGTAAAGAATGGACAAATTGTGAAATATTCATTAAATGCAGTACTACAAGGTCAGATTTCAAATAAATGGCAAATTCTTCTTGTACTTTATCATAGCAATTTGTTTGAGTGGAATAGTGTGTCAAATAAGAAATGTTTGATTCTCATTGGAAATTTCCACTGCAATTTGTATTGATCTGTACCAACTCTTTTTGTAAAGATGAATTATTATGACAAAAATACAAAAATTATTCTGACATTTTTCCTGTCAGTGTGCTGATTTAAATGTACTGGCTTTAGATTGCACGCTTTCTCTAAGTGATTTTGTGCTGTACTGTAGACATTGCACAGCTTCCTGTTCTCATCCAAAGATGAGAAGGTCTCCTTTGAGAGGCTAAAGGACTTCACAGACAGAGCTCTAAGCTTATGTATTTTCCCATTCCTCCTTTCATGTTAGTAAAATGAAGTTAGCATTGATTTGGGGTCTTGGTGAGCCCGTACCTCACATTGAGGTGAGACAGATGCACAACTAGTAAACTGATACCACCGAGAGGTAGAGTATATTAACTATCAAACCAGATTTTAAGTAATTTTTCTCTTTGATATCGATACTGCAATTAGAACACAATGTTATAGACTACAAAATAGCTACCATGCATACCCAAGAAATATGTGCAATAATGCTCATTATAACACTAGTATAGCTATAATTTGGAATCAGCTTGAATAACTCCTTTGTAACTCTTATCAAAGGAGAATGGTTAAAAAATTATGATAGATCGGAATTATGAATATCATGCCAGGATAAAAAAGAATAAGCTGGATATTGTGTGTATGGATGAAAAGATCCCTAAAGTGTACAATTAAATGATGAAAACAAGCTGGATCATAAGTATGGGTCCCATATATGTATAGAAAGTGCCTTTGAGCATACATGCTAAATCATTATATCTAGGTTAGAGAGTATGGTGTCTAATCATATGGCAAGAGATTGTTTCATAATTTCTTGTACGATGAAACACTAATGAAAAGCAAGTTTGTCTTGCTTTTACTCATTTGACTATCCTGATTCTCAACTTGCTTGTATTTACAAACTGTAGCACATACACATGGGAAGATGATCACAAGAGATCAATGCAGTTATTTCTCAGCTTCTGTGGTAGACCCCAGAGAGTTTATCTACCTTATACTTGGCCTGTGGGAAAATCCTGGCTTCCTAAGCAGGGAACTAATTCTTCTCCTTCCCTTCTCCCCTGGAACTCTCATCAGAATAGCAGTATTTGTCATTAAATAGTTCAAAGTGATTGCTTCAACTCAGAATTTCCAAAGATGGTACATTTTAAAAGAACATAATAAAGTCCCCTGTTGCTCTAAAGAGAGTTCTTCTTTTTAGTTAATGAGTCCAAAGCCAAACTTTTGAACTACTCGAGGGAGTGCCTAGAATTATCTAGCTTCCTCTCACTCTCCATTTAACTCTCCAACTCCTTGGCTGTCTAAACCCACCTGCTTTCCTCTAATAGGTTACACTTCATTTGGATAATGTTAACAGCAAAAAATACTAGTTATTTTTAGTGTGATCAGGGTTAAGAAAGATGAAAGGAGTTACTCAAAAATTTGAATGTTTCAAGATGATTCTCAAGCAGAATTTGGAGAAAAGTTCTGGAAGATTTATCTACAGGTCTTTTAGAGCCTGGGTAAACATACTTCTTTTTTCTTATCCAACTTACTAGATTGAAGACTACTTCTTCACAGAGTTGAGAAGTTGTGATACATCCTCTCCTAATGGGAATCACCTGAACTAGGATATATTACTTACTGTTAATAATTCTGAGGTCCAGAATATAAGTCAAGAACATAATACTATTCTCTCCAAGTTCTCTGATGTTTTTGTTGCTTATGACCAACTCCCTGACCTACTACTTTCTACTCCTTCCCCTCTATCCTTCCCTCTATTTATGGCTTTCTAAGATACTTATTTTATGTCTGATTCCTCTCATCTAAAGTCTTTATTTTTTTACAGTCCCTGCAATGCTGCCTCCTCCAGGATGACTAGCTTATAATCTGTTCCTTAAGACCTTATGGTCAGCTTCTCAGATGTGTCTCTTTTCTTCTCCTTTGGAATACTGAGCATTTAGAATAAATTGAAAACTAAATTTGTTAAAGTTCTTGCTATATGTAAATTATCAAGTCAAATTCCTACAACACTACAAAGTGAATATTATTATATCCACATGCATATGGGTAACTTAAAATTTCAAAATGAAATATTTTCTCAAAGCTCACTTATGTAGAAAATAGCAGGGTAAGATAGGACCCTACATATGTGTGCCTCCAAGGAGGCATATCATGCCTGTGCAGTTTCTCCCTGCCTTTGGGCATAGAGCCTGTATTTTGTCAAGTCCTGAGGTCACCGAGATTACCATGTGAGCAGGTTAGGACACCAAGTACATAGCTCTAATATTTTTAGATTAAATTTTCCTCTCTACCCTAAGTTCTAGAGAGTTACATTTTTTTGACAATTAAAAAATAAATCACAGAGTTTATATCAGATGTTATAGATTTATTCTATGTGATTTTATGAGTTGTCAGTATTTCCTTAAAAGCTAATACTATAAAAATATCTTTAAGAAATGCATACATTGCAACAAGAAACATATTTGGTGGGTCTTGTTTTATAAGTGAAAAATCTTGCCACTCTTTATTCATATACAGCACCACGGTCTAGAATACTCATTACACCTAAATATTAAAGCAATTGGTCCAGATACTTGGCTGACATAAGCCAAGTATGCTTGGATTTTCCCCTAACCAGCTTATATAACATTACTATAATGTTAGATCTCTGTTGTTTCAGTTGTAGGGATATGTAGTGTAATTCCTCAGTTGCTTTTCTATTTTGGTCACTTTACCTAATGTGAATTTTATATATGTTGGGAAAGTATATATTGTTTACTCTTGTTTCTTACAGAAGTGAGAACTCAAAATTTTCACTTAACGAAAACAAAAAGAGAAGCACAAAACAGTTATTTTCATTATGTTTGTGAATCCGTAATTTATTTGTTATGTGTTTGGTAGGTATAGAGGGATTGTGTTTTAACCAAGAACAATGTTTTAATCTCAGATTTACACTGCAATAGAATGGCCTGGTAACCAAGGGAAATACATTGTACCAGTTTTCTGTACATTATTGTATCTGACAAAATATTATTTGGATTTAAGCTTGATCTTCCATTGTAGAAAAGTTTGTTTAAGTAAAACTTAGCCACTAAGTCTGTGGGGACTTTTATTCAGGAATTCTATGAAATATTATTTAGTTTTAAGTTTGATCTTCCATTGTAGAAAAGTCTAATTAAGTATAACTTAGCTGTTAAATTTATGGGGGCTTTTATTCAAGAATTTAAAAAGCATTTGTAATTTAGAAAATTGCTGGCATTTAGGAAAGTTGAAAGAGTAATATGATAATATAACTTTCACCTGGATCCACAAATTGTTAGCATATTACATCTTACTGCATGTACTTTATCTGTCATCTCTACGTATGTATGTAATTTGTTCTGCTGAATCATTTGAAAGTAAGTTGTGACACCAGAACACTTCACTCCTGAATACTTAAGCTTCCATCTCCTAAGAATAAGAATTTTCTCCTACTTAACTGCAATCCCATTGACATACCTGAGATGATTAACAATAATTCAATAACATCTAACATTGGATTTCTGTTTTAATGGATGAGATTAGTAGCCTTTTGAAACATAGTCATACTTCCTTGTCCTCTAAGATAGTGTTTCAGCTCTAAAGAACTGTGATAGCATAGATCTTTCTGTATTACTTTATGGGCAGCCTCACCGTGTGGTCCATGCTTCTCGGACAGATATGACTCTTATAGGGTAGTACCATGGATATGAGGTAGTAAGCTTGGTCATCTGTTGCTCTTCCTGTTGAGCTAGAACTGGAAACTCTATAAGATAATCTCAGTATCTGTGTGATGTACACAGCTCATTTTCACTCATGTGGAGTACTGTTCAAAATCTTGTCAATTGATGGCACAGTGGAAATCATTATGATTTGTATATAAATCCTAGGTAATTTTATTGTAGTCTAGTTTATGTAATAATGCTATGGATTTCCAGGTTTGTTTAATAACAATTTGCAGAATAAAACCTAACAAAACACTTCCCTTATCCACCACAGAACATATGAGGTATCTAATTGACAAAGGAGTAGGACATGAGGCAAAATCAGGACACATTCTAAAAGTAGGTGATTGCTGCCTGTGGCGCCTCTCACTTTATATTTTCCCCCTAGTGCCAAGTGCCCTTTATAAAGTGAAAATATTGTTTGCTCGGTCTTGTCCAATTCTTTGCAATCCCTTGAAATGTAGCCTGCCAGGCCCTTCTGTCCATAGAGTTCTCCAGGCAAGAATATTGGAGTGGGAAGCCATTCCCTTCTCCAGGAGATTGTCCCAACCTAAAGCAAGAGAGTTCCAGAAAAACATCTATTTCTGCTTTATTGACTATGCCAAAGCCTTTGACTGTGTGGATCACAATAAACTGTGGAAAATTCTGAAAGAGATGGGAATACCAAACCACCTAATCTGCCTCTTGAGAAACTTGTATGCAGATCAGGAAGCAACAGTTGGAACTAGATATGGAACAACAGACAGGTTCCAAATAGGAAAAGGAGTATGTCAAGGCTGTATATTGTCACCCTGCTTTTTTAACTTCTATGCAGAGTACATCATGAGAAACACTGGGCTGGATGAATCGCAAGCTGAAATCAAGATTGCTGGGAGAAATATCAATAACCTCAGATATGCAGATGACACCACCCTTACGGCAGAAAGTGAAGAACTAAAAAGCCTCTTGACGAAAGTGAAAGAGGAGAGTGAAAAAGTTGGCTTAAAGCTTAACATTTAGAAAAACAACATCACGGCATCTGGTCCCATCACTTCATGGGAAATAGATGGGGAAACAGTGGAAACAGTGACAGACTTCATTTTTGGGGGCTCCAAAATCACTGCAGATGGTGATTGCAGCCATGAAATTAAAAGACGCTTACTCCTTGGAAGAAAAGTTATGACCAACCTAGACAGCAAATTCAAAAGCAGAGACATTGCTTTGCCAACAAAGGTCCATTTAGTCAAGGCTATGGTTTTCCCAGTAGTCACGTATGGATGTGAGATTTGGACTATAAAGAAAGTTGAGTGCCGAAGAATTGATGCTTTTGAACTGTGGTGTTGGAGAAGACTCTTGAGAGTCCCCTGGACTGCAAAGAGATCCAACCAATCTATCCTAAAGGAAATCAATCTGAATGTTCATTGGAAGGACTGGTGTTGAAGCAGAAACTCCAATACTTTGGCCACCTAATGCGAAGAGTTGACTCATTGGAAAAGACCTTGATGATGGGAAAGATTGAAGGTCGGAGGAGAAGGGGATGACAGAGGATGAGATGGTTGGATGGCACCACCAACTCAATGGACATGAGTTTGGGTAAACTCTGGGAGTTGGTGATGAACAGGGAGGTCTGGTGTGCTGCAGTCCATGGGGTCGCAAAGAGTCGGACATGACTGGGCAACTGAACAGAACTGAGGGACTGAACCCAGGTCTCCTGTATTGCAGGCAGATTCTTTATCACCTGAGCCACTAGGAAAGACCCCATAAAATAACGGACTTCAAGCTAATGCAGACCATTTAAAAACCCGAGTCTTGATTATATAGACTGACTTGTCTTCCAAAAGCAATGTCATTCATTCATTCATTCATTCATCTTCACTATTACATTCTGAGCAACACTTATGGAATTTTTATTATGCTTGATACCCTTCGTCTAATTCTGACATGAATTCTTCTTAGGGAACTTTTTCTTTAGGAAGGAGCCAACTAATTTCTTCACATAATGGTGTTAGTATCCAGAAATAAATCTGTTTCATTATGTTCCCAAAGATGTTTGTTTTAAATTTGAAATAGATTTTTAAAAACTCAATAATGGTGATATTTCTGCCATGGTAAAAAAAATGGAAGTTTTAAAATACTTTTAAAAGCACTTTATTGAGATGTGATTGATAAAGAAAATGCTCTGTGTATTTAACATATATGACTTGATGAGTTGGAAGATAAATGGATATCCATCACCATCAAGAGTTTCCTCCCACCCTTTTTATTATTATTGTGATTTTTTTTTTGTTTGTGTTAGTAACATTTGAGATCTAACCTCTTTAACTAGTTTTTAAGTATACAACAGCATTATTAACTGTAGCCACTATGCTATACAGGAGATTTTCGGAACTTATTAATGTTGTATAATTAACTTTGGATGCTTTGACTAATATCTACCTGTTCTCCTTCCTCCCAGACCCTGGCAATCCCATTCTACTCTCTGTTGCTATGAGTATAGCTATTTTAGATTCCTCATATAAGTGGTATTATGTAGTATTTTTACTTTTGCTCCTGGTTTATTTCACTTAACATGTAGTCCTTCAGATTCATCCATGTTGTTGCAAGTGGCAAGATTTCCTTTTTTAAGGATGAATAATATTGTTTTCATGTATTTATGACATTTTCTTTATCCATTAATCTGTTGATGAACGATTAGATTGCTATTGTTTTGGGTACTGTGAATAACATTGCAGTGAAAATGGGAGTGCAGATATCTCAAAGATCTAGATGTTAGTTCCTTTGGAAATATACCCAAATGGTTGTTATGTTATATGGTAGTTGTATTTTTATTTTTTTGATGAACTTCTATATTATTTTCCTAAGTGACTACCAATTTACATTCCTACCAACAACAAACCAGGGTCCCCTTTTCTTCCACATCTTCACAAACAATTATTTATTTATTTATTTATTTTGTAACAGCCATCCTGACTGGTGTGATGTGATATGTCTTTGTGATTTTGATTTGCTATTCACTGATGGGTAGTGATGTTGAGCATCTTTTCATGTACTTATTGGTCATTTGTGTGTCTTCTTAAGCAAAATGTCTTTTCAAAGCTTTTGTCATTTTTTAATCAGATGATGATGATTTCTTAATGAGTTGGAAAAGTTCCCTATATATTTTGGATATCAACCCTTTAACAAATATTTTCTCCCAATCCTTAGGTTGCCTTTTCATCTTGTCGATTGTTTCCTTTCTCTTGCAGAGCCTTTTAGTTTGACCTGATCCCTCTTCGTCTATTTTTGTTGTAATTTTCTAGGCTTTTAATGTCATATTCAAGAAAACATTGACAAGATGAATATGAAGAAGATTTCCCCAAGGCTTTCTCCTACTAGTATTATAGTTTCAGGTGTTACATTTAAGCTTTTAATCCATTTTGAGTTAATTTTTGTGTATAAGGATTCAATTTCATTGTTTTTCATGTGGATGTCTAGTTTTCCCAATACCATTTATTGAAGAGACTAACTTTTCCCCGCTGTGTACTCTTGGCACTCTTTTCGGAGACTGACTTTGAGTGCGTGAGTTTTTTTCTGGGCTTTCTATTCTGTCCTGTTGGTGTATATGTTTATTTTTTTCTACCAGCATCTTACTGTTTTTATTATTATAACTTTGTAATATATTTTGAAATGGGGAAGTGTGATGCATTCAGCTTTGTTCTTGCTCAAAATTGCTTCAGCTATTTAGGGTATTTTTTATCATTCTATATGGATTTTTGGATTGTTTGTTCTGTTGCTGTGAAAAATGGCATTGGTATTTTGAAAGGGATTGCACTGAATCTGTAGGTCACTTTGATTAGCATGGACTTTTTAAAACTTATCATTTCTTCCAATCTGTGAAGATGTGATGTCTTTCTGTTTATTTGTGTGTTCTTCAGTTTTTTTCACCAAAGTCATGGTTTTCACCATAAAGGTCATTCATCTCCATGGTTAAATTTTTTCTAGGTATTTTATTATTTAATGCTATTATAAATGGGATTGTGTTCTCAATGTCTTTTCCAGCTAGTTTGTTATTAGTGTATAGCAGTATGTTTTTCTATAATGATTTCATATCCTACAACTTTGCCAATTTAATTCATTTATTAATTCTAACATGTTTTTTTTGTTGTACTCAGGGTTTTCTGTATGTAATGTTATGTTTTCTAACGATAATGAAAAGTGTTAGTTGTTCAGTTGCGTGTGACTCTGCAACCCCATGGACTGTAGGCTGCCAGATTCCTCTGTCTCCTCTCTCCACGGAATTCTCCAGGCAAGAATACTGGAGTGGGTGGCCATCACCTTCTCCAGGGGATCTATCCAACCCAGGGATCAAACCTGGGTCTCCTGCATTGCAAGCAGATTCTTTACCTTCTAAACCATGGCAACAGAGACAATGTAAATCCTTCCTTTCCGGTTTGGATGCCTTTTATTTCTTTTTCTTGCCTAACTGTTCTGGTTAGTATTTCTAATGCTGTGTTGAGTAAGACTGGCAAGAGTGGGCATCTTTGCTTGGGATTGTAGAGGGATAGCTTTCAGTTTTTTACCACTGAGTGTGATGTTAGCTGTGGGTTTGTCATATATGGTCTTTATTATACTGAGACATGTTTCCTTGATACTTTGTTGAGAATTTTTATTATAAATGATGTTGAATTTTATCAAGTGCTTTTTCTGCATCCTTTGAAATTATCATATGGTTTTTATCCTTCATTCTATTAATGCAACATATCAGATTAATTGTTTGGTATACATTGAGCCATCCATGCATCTCAGGAATAAACTCCACTTGACCGTGATGTATAATCCTTTTAGTGAACTGTTGAGTTCAATTTGCTAATATTTTGTTGAGGATATTTATGTCCGTGTTCATCAGGGATCTTGGCCTATAGTTCTCTTGTAGTATCATTTTTCCGTTTTGGAATCAGGGTAACACTGGACTTATAAATTTTAAAGTGTCCCCTCTTCTATTATTTGAAGGAGTTTAAGAAGAATTAGTATTAATTTTTCTAATTAATTAGTTGGTATTGGGTAGAATTTATCAATGAAGCCATCTGACCCTGGGCTTTTCTTTGTTGGGAGGCTTTGAATTGCTATTGCAGTCTCCTAACTTATTGGCCCCACTTCAGACTTGCTGTTTCTTCCGGATTCAGCCTTGCTGGGTTGTTGTATGTTTCTGGAAATTTATATATTTCTTCTAGATAATGTAGTTCATTGGCATGTACTTGTTGATATAGCTTCTTAAGACTCTTTGTATTTCTCTGGTGTCAGTTGTAATTCTCCTGTTTTACTTATGATTCTATTTATTTATTTATTTTAATTTTCTCTTTCCTTTCTTGCCTGGTCTAGCTAAGGGTTGCCAATTTTATATTTTTAAGAAAACAGTTCTTAGTTTTGCTGATTTGTATCTTGTTTTCTATTCTCTATTTCATTTATTTCAGCTTGACTCTTTTATTATTTCCTTCCTCTGCTAACATTGGGCTTATTGTTGTTCAGTCGCTAAGTTGTATCTGACTTTTTGCAACCCCATGGACTGTAGCCCCCCAGGCTCCTCTGTCCATGGAATTCTCCAGGCAAGAACACTGGAGTGGGTAGCCATTCCTTTCTCCAGGGAATCTTCTCGACCCAAGGATCAAATATACAGGTCTCCTGTGTTCCAGGCAGATTCTTTACTATCTGAGCCACCAGGGAAGCCCAACTTTGGGCTTAGTTTGTTCTTAATTTTAATTCCTTGAAGTGTAAAGTTAGGTGGTTTGCTATTTATCACTATAAACTTCCTTCTGAATACCACGTTTGTTATGTCCTATAACTTTTGGTATGTTTTGTCTTTGTTTTTGTTTATATTGATGTTTTCTAATTTCCCTTTAATTTCTTCTTTAATTGATTGTCAAGAGTGCATTCTTTAATTTCTATGTATTTTTTTTTTCCTATTTTACTTTGGTTATTGATTTCTACTTTCATACCATTGTGATTGAAAAGTAATTGATATGATTTCAGTCCTCTCAAATTTGTTAAGACATATTTTGTTGTCTTATGGTCTGTTTTGCATAATGTTCCATATGTGTGTTCCATATACTACTACTTTTGTATCAAATATGTATATATCTGTTAGGTTTGTTTGGCGTGTAGTGCTTCCTAAGTCTATATCCTTATTTTCTTTTAAATATAAGTTTATTTTAATTGGAGGTTAATTACTTTACAATATTGTATTGGTTTTGCCATATATCAACATGAATCTGCCACAGGTATACACGTGTTCCCCATCCTGAACCTCTCTCCCTCCTCCCTCCCTGTACCATCCCTCTGGGTCGTCTCAGTGCACCAGCCCCAAGCACCTAGTATTATGCATCAAACCTGGACTGGCGATTCATTTCATATATGATATTATACATGTTTCAATGCCATTCTCCCAAATCATCCCACCCTCGCCCTCTCCCAGAGTCCAAAAGACTATTCTATACATCTGTGTCTCTTTTGCTGTCTCACATACACAGTTATCGTTACCATCTTATTGAAAATGACTATTAAAGACTTGTACTGTTATTGTATTGCTGTCTGTTACTCCCTTCAGATCTATCAATTTTTGCTTTATATGTTTGTATGTGTGTGTGCGTGCATGTGTGCACACACACACACTCTCTGATGTTTAGTGCATATGTATTTAGAATTTTTATGACTCTCTGGTACATTATGTAATGTATTTTCTCATTATGTAATGACCTTTTTATCTCTTTTGACAGTTTTTTTTCCTTAAAGACTATTTTTTAAATATAAGTATAGCACTCCTGCTTGCTTTTGATTGCCATTTGCTTAGAAAACCTTTTTTTCTATCCCTTTACTTTCAGCCTATGTGTGCCCTTTAAGTATGGCAAAACCAATACAGTATTGTAAATTAAAAAACAAAAAAAAAAGAAAGAATGAAACTGTATGAAAAGAGATTTCAATAAAAAAGGGGTGAGGCCCAGGATGAGAAACAAAAAATAAATAAATAAATAAAGTGAATCTCATGTAAATAGTATATAGTTTCATCTTTTTTAAAAAAATTCATTCAGACATTCCATATCTTTTGATTAGGACATTTACTCCATTTACATTTAAAGTAATTATTGATAGATAACAGCTTCCCAGGTGGCGCTGGTGGTAAAGAAGCCAGCACAGGAGATGCAAGAGATGTGGGTTCGATCCTTGGGTTGGGAAGATCCCCTGGAGTAGGAAATGGTAGTCCACTCCAGTATTCTTGCCTGGAAAATTGCATGGACAGAGGAGCCTGGAGAGCTACTGTCCACAGGGTCACAAAGTGTCAGACACAACTGAACACAGTCACACAAAAGGACTGATTATTGCAGCTGTGTTAATTGTTTTCTGCCACTTTTGTGGCTTTTTTTTTTTCCTCTTTCTTTCCTGCTGTCTTCCACAAAGATTTGCTGGGGTGTTTTTGGTAATGATATACTTTGATTCTTTTCTCTTTATCATTTTTGAATCTACGCTAGGTCTTTTTCTTTGTGGTTGCCTTGGTTGCCTTTGCATAAAATTTCTCTTAGTTATAAAAATTTATTTGAAGCTGATAACAATTTAATTTCAATCACATATAAAAACTTTTACTTCTTCCACCCAAAAACTTATGCTATTGATGTCAGAATTTACTTTTTCCATTGTGTATCCTTTTAAAAATTTTAGTGGTTATCATGTACATTACTCCTAATACTTTGATCTTGTACTGTTAAGATCTTATAAGATTAAGTATATATAATTATAAAATTAAGTGAAAGTCTTATACTGCAGTTAAAAATAATTTGTGTACCACTAGGGGCTTCCCTGATGGCTCATATGCAGGAGGCCATGGTTCGATCCCTGATCCCCCAAAGAAGGGAATAACAACCCACTCCAGTATTTTTGCCTGGAGAATTCTATGGACAGAGGAGCCTGATGGGTCCATGGAGTTGCAAAGAGTCAGACTTGACTGAGCAAGTAACACGTTCTATTTCCCTTTCCATTATAATATTACAGTATTATGTATTTGTCTATATATTTACCTTATCAGGGAGATTTATACTTTAATACACTTCTATATGTTTAGCATCCCTTTGTTTCAACTTGAAGAACTCCCTTTAGTGCTTCTTGTAAGGCAGTTCTAGTGGAGATGAATTTTTCTTATTTTCATTTGTCTGGGAAAGTCTTTATCTAATTTTTAAAGGACAGTTTTGAGATGTATAGTATCATTGGTTAACAAATTTTTTCTTTCAATACTTTAAAATATGAATGTAAGTCTTCTTGTCCTGCTAAGTTTCTGCTAAAAAAAACCCTCACTGATAGTCTTATGAGGATTCCCTTTTATGTGATGAGTTGATTTTCTCTTGCTGCTTTCAAAATTCTCTCTTTCTTTGACTTTGACATTTGATTATAATGTGTCTGTGTAGACCTCTTTGTATTCAACCTGTTGGAAATTTGTTGTGCATCATGAATCTGGATGTCCATTTCCTTCCTCAAATTTGGGTGTTTTCAACATTTATTTCTTTAAGTAACATTTCTGCCCGTTTTTCTTTCTCTTCTCCTTCTGGGACACCATTGATGTATATATTGATTTGCTTGATGGAATCTCATATGTGCCATAGACTTTCTTCACTGTTTTTCATTTTTTTCTTTTTATTCCTCTGATTGGATAATTTAAATTGATTTATATTGAAGTTCACAGATTACTTTTTTCTACTTGGTCAAGTCTGCTGTTGAAGGTCTTTATTTAATTTTAAGTTCAGTCACTGTATTCTACAGTTCAAAAATATTTGGTTGGTCCTTTTTTATAGTTTCTGTCTCTTTACTGAACTTCTTATTTTGCTCATGTATTCCTTTCCTGATTTTGTTCAGTTATCTGTGTTCTCTTACAGTTCACTGAGTTCCTTCAGGACAATTATTTTGAATTCTTAGAATTATTTTGAATTCTAACAAAGGGTCAGATACTAGAGTTTTATTTTTGTTCTTTTGTTGGTGTTATGTTTCCCTGATTCCTCTTGATCCTTGTAACCTTGCATTACTGTCTGTACCTTTCAAGGAGGAGTCACTTCTTTGAGTCTTTATAGTCTGGCTTCAGCAAAGAAAGTTCTTTACCAGTTAATTTAGCCTGAGATCTGTGTGGGCTGGTTGTTGGGGACCATGAGCAGGAGCTAGTGAGGTGTGTGTGCCAGCCTTATGCTGGGGTTCACTAGCAGGCAGGCTTGGTGCCAGCTTTGCACAGGGGCTTGCCAAGTCCTAAGGTCTGTAGATGGGTAGGCCTGATGCCAAGGTTCACAGGCAGACCTGCTCTAGGGGGCTGTGGCTGGGCCTGGTTTCTGGAACCATTAGTGAGCAGGCTTGGTGCTGGGGTCCATGGCAAGTACACCTGGTGCTGGCATCTGCTGGTGTACTTGTTCTCTCTTTCCCCCATAGAAGAACTCAGGCCAAAGGTGGGGTTTTTGCACGCTCTTCTGTGCTGAGTTGTGAAAGGGGTGACATAGGTAGAGTAAAACTTTATTCCTATCCTTTCAATTGTGTCTTTTCTCATTTCTGTGTTCTACCATTGTGCTATAGTCTCTTACTCGGATTCTAAATCTTTCATAAAGCTATTTTTAATCCATAGATGGTTGTTAAATTAGTGCTTCTCTGGAGATGATGAAGGCTGGGACCTCCTAGCCTGCTATCTTGCTAACATCACTCCTTAATTATATTTTTAAAAGATTGCTCTGAGAATCTCAAAATAACCTGAAAGAAAAAACTTGCTATGAAATCAAACCCCTAGCATTAACTTTTATCACAGTGATAATTTCTGTGCAAGATATTGCCTTGAGGCAAAGTTGAGTTTCTCTCTACAATTCATGGAATCTCTGGATCTAGTTAGTTGAACTATGTTTGTTGGTAACCAAGAGGAAGAGGAAGCCTTGTCCCTGGCTACTGTGAACACTTACTTGAGTTCCCTTCCAAGTTGGTTTGCCCTGGGTTAATTTCAGAATGAGCACTGGGAGCTCCCACGCACAATGTTGCTGTACACAAAGAGTGAAAGAAGAAGAATTTAAGAAATTATCTCCCTTATCCTGAGGCCAAATTACTGTCAACAGATGTCCAGATATGGTCCACATTTTGTCACTTTACATTATTAGTGTTGAATTTCCATCCTAAGTGTTAACTTTCAATATGATTTTCTATTTCTTCCCCACAGCAGTATTCTCAATGTTGACTTCACAAGCTAAACAGTTTTATCACTTACTGGATCTGGTACACACCAATGTACAACTAACTGAGAATTCAGGTAAGTGGGTATTGTTCCTCAGGTGGGCAGGGAAACTCAGCTATTTAGTCAATGAATGGACAAAAGGATAGGTTTCTGAGTCTTCAGAAATGGTGAACTAAGTGAACTAGTGTTGAATTAGAACATCAAAGGCCAGGATGGGTCTCAAGATTGAGTCTGGAGTACTGAATAGTTATATTGAGACTCAGCACTTCTATATATTGACCCCCATATATAGAATATCACAGGGATACATGTGCAAGTCTTATTTAGTGTGAGAATAGTTTAACTAACCATGTGGAACCTTAAAACTTGCCAAAATGACTTAGATACATGTGGTGACTATATATATTTTTGGATATATTGGTTTTAGGATGAGAATGGTGTATCTATCCAGAGCATTGTTCTGTTACTGGGAAACAGCTTCTCATGACTCCTTGTAGTCACAACATTGCCTACAAAAACCCACCTAAAATATCACTGGGCATGATAATCTAGGCTACTGTTTTTTAAAAAAAATTTTCTGTAATTGTATTAATATATTTTAAAACTAAATGATAAATGATGCCACTAAGTAAAATGAGAGATTTAAAACAAGAAAAATCCAAAGCAATATAATTTCATATTCAGTCTCTATATTCCCTTATCACATTGTCCTCCTACCCTCTAATGGGTATTTCTTAAACTTCACTTTCACCTAGACTCATGACTGAACAGTTAATGTCATTATTATCATGTCTTTATAATTTCTTGTGTGCCTATGGGCATGCTCACAAACATTCACATGTATAACCAATGAATTCATTTATACTTTATTGAAAACAAATGGAAGCAATCGAATGGAAATTCCCTTAACTTCCTCCACATATGATCTTCCCTCCTAGATATAGAATAGACTGCTTCTACCTAAGTCTGTTTCACCTAGATTTAATGCTCTGTTTCACAAGTAATTCACTCTTGAAATTTTTCTTCATCCTCCGCTAATGTCAGTAGACTTTCCTTTTCAAATGTATCACCATAAGCCATATAAAAGTAATCTAGTTCAAAAAAAGATTTTAATAAAAAAAAAATAGTAATGTGGTTGATTTAAAACATTTATGGCATAATAATGACCAGGAAGTGAGCTTTTAAGTATCTGAATATGGATTGTGGGACAATAATGAAGAAAACATTTATGCAGAGTAAGATCTAGGTGCTGGGGTAACGGAGAAGCATTAAAGGACTTTTGATGTGGATATTCTTTTTTTGTTTTCCAGAAAGAACACTTCTGTATATGACCATGAAAAACCATAGTGCTGTCAATGAGTTCGTTCTCCTTGGACTATCTATTGACCCACATATTCAGGCTGTACTCTTTGTGATGTTCCTTCTGATTTACCTCCTCACTCTGATGGGAAATTTCTTGATGCTGCTGATGATATGGGCTGATTTTCACCTCCACACACCCATGTACTTCTTTTTGAGACAGCTCTCCTTTCTGGATCTCTGCCATTCATCTGTCACAGTCCCCAAGATGCTGGAAAATCTACTTTCTGAAAGTAAAACCATCTTTGTAGAGAGCTGCCTGGCTCAGGCCTTCTTTGTGTTTACCACCGGGGGCACTGAAGCCTGTCTGCTGGCTGTGATGGCCTATGACCGCTACGTAGCCATCAGCTCCCCTCTGCTTTACGGCCAGGTGATGAACAACCAGCTCTGTGTTGGGCTGGTATGGGGCTCCTGGGGCCTGGCCTTTGTGGATGCTCTCATCAACATCCTCCTGGCTGTCAATTTAGACTACTGTGAGGACCAAACTATTCCCCACTTCAGCTGCGAGCTGTCTTCTCTCTTCCCTCTGTCTTGCTCTGATACCTCCACCAACTTCACGCTCCTGCTTTGCTCTTCTGTCTTGCATTTTTTTGGAACCTTTGTGATGATTGCTTCTTCCTATGCCCGTATTGTCTCCATTGTCCTAAGCATCAGCTCCACTTCGGGCAGAAGTAAGGCCTTCTCTACCTGCTCCTCCCACCTCACTACTGTGATCTTGTTTTATGGCTCAGGTTTCCTCAGCTATCTGTTGCCAACCTCAGGTTCTGCCCTGGAGATGATCTTCTCCTTGCAATACAGTGTGATCACTCCCATGCTGAATCCTCTCATCTATAGCCTGCAGAACAAGGAGGTGAAGGCAGCTATGGGAAGAGTGTTTAGAAAATACTTTCATTCTCTTTTGTAGTATACACAAAATGATTATGAGAGAGAAGTTGAACTACTGTGCTACATGATCAAACAATGGACTTTAAGGAGAGTTTCTTGATTGTCCAGGCTGCCAGATGTTACAGGGAACATAGAGCAATTATTTCCTTGGAAATGCTTCCGAAAAGGATAGAAAACTCTTGGGATGATTCAGGTTTAGTCTTATTTGGCAAAGGAGAAATGAATCAGATACTTCTCTTTTTTACAGGATTATTTTGTTAAAATGTTGATTCAATATTCATATTTTGTGAACATTTGTTGCTCGTGTTATTTCTCCTTCATGTGTCTTTGAATAATTACACTCCAAATCCCTTGGAAAACTGATTTTCTCAAATTTATACAGCCATAGAGTGAGATGATCCTATAACCCAGGATAGACCAACTATTCTACCCTTTTCTTCTGACAGTGCATTCAGGCAAAGAGTGAAAGAAAAACCCAAGTGATGTTACTTAGAATCTTTCTGTAGAAAATTCAAATATTGAGCAGGAACAAACAACAACACACCCATCATTCAGAAGAAAATCTGACTATAGTGCCTAAAGAGACTGTGAAACCCTGTTCCCCTGGCACTTATCTTTCCTGAGGTCATGTTTTTAACAGATATGGTAATGTTAGCCAATTTGTTACATTTCTCAACTCATGTCACAAAGTGCACTAAGTACCTGGGATAGACAGATTGGCCCCTCAAAGATGATCTCATAATCCCTGGAACTTGTGAATGCATTATGTGGCAAGAAGGACTGGACAGATGAACAAGGTTATAGACCTTAAAAGGGCTTGGGTATTGTAGATTATCCAGGTGGGCTCCACCTAATCACATGAATCCTTGAACACATAGAAACTTCTCCAGCTGTAGGCAGTTATGATGAGGCAAAAAAGAAAGGTCTTTTAAGGTAATATAGACATCACAAAGACTCAAACCACCATTGCTGGCATGGGTCTGTGAGCCAGAGACTGTGGGTGAAGAGACTGTGGGTTTTTCTAAAGCTGATAACAACTCCCAGCCAAAACCAGGAAAGAAATAGGAACTTCAGTCCATGGAATTCATGAATTGAATTCTGCTGACAATCTGGTGTCTCTTCCAATGCTCCAGATAAGGCCTGCTGAATTGCTTTTGGCCTTGTGTGACCGACATCAAAAAATCAGTTGAGCCCACCCATATTTCTGACCTAAAAAGCTAATCAGAAAATATATTTGTGTCATTTGAATTTGTGGTCATGTGTTTTATGGCAGCAATAGAAAGCTATTAATAATATTCTTGCTCAGTGGAGCTTCCCTGGTGGCTCAGCAGTAAAGAATCAGCCTGCAATGCAGGATGCACAGGAGACATCGGTTCTATCCCTGGGTCAGGAAGATTTCCTGGAGGAGGAAATGGCAATCCACTCAAGTATCCTTGCCGGGAAAATCCTATGGACAGAGGAGCCTGGTGGGTCGCAGTCCATAGGGTTGCAAAGAGTCGGACACCTAACTTTTATTATCTGTTATCTAACTTTTATTATCATACTTAAGGAGATGCATTTATTGTTAGCTTTCCTTTACTGGTGAGGAAATGAGACTCAGGATGCTTATATACTGTCCAGAAATTCAGAGCAAGGAAATGGTGGAGCTGGAGTTTTAACCCATGTAGTTTGAGTTGCATCCATACTCTTAACCACTGAAGTGCTGCTTCCACTAAGTCTATGAGGCTCACAAGTACTTTCTGTAATTATATTTTCTATTGGATTAGTTGCTTACAAACAAAGAATGGTAGTTGATACAGGTATAAAAAGTGAGGTTCAAGCAATAGAAATTTGGGTGAAATGCAACAGATAAATAGTGAAAGTATTTGGATATAGATATTTGGTTAAGATTTTGGAAAAGACAGTAATTGCCATGCTTCCTCTTCTATTTTGTGAACTGTCCTTTTTTCCAAAAATGTATTTTTCTCCCTTTAATTAAGCTATCTTCAGTCAGTTTCTGTTTCTTTCAAAGAAAACTAATTAGTTTTAAAATCAGAGCCAGGAAATTGATCTGTAGACAACAACTCTCAGGGAAATGAGGATATTTAGTATTTACAATTGTGCTAAGACAGGTACAATGAAGTCAGTCATCTGTCCATCGTTACTACTCATAATATGTAATTGCCACTTGTATTTTAAGACCCATCGCCTGAGATCATGGACACTGTACTAAGCCCTGTAGTAAGGGAAATTTGCTAACATTAAGCTAGTACAAGAGAAAATGGAATGCCAAGGCCACAGGAACATCTATTGTTAAGACAATTATTTCATTTCTTGATTTTTAAATTTTTATACAGTTATAAAGGTTACTTTCCATTTATAGTTATCACAAAATGTTGGATATATTCCCTGTTTTTTACAATATATCCTTGAGCCTATCTTACACACCTAATAATTTGTACCTTTCACTCCCCAACCCTTATGTTGCTCCTCCTCCACCCTAGTAACCACTAGATTTTTCTCTATGTCTCCGAGTCTGCTTCTTTTTTGTTATGTTCAGTACTTTGTTGTATTTTTTATACCCCTCATATAAGTGATCTCATACAGTATTTCTCTTTTTCTGAGTTATTTCACTTAGTATTATGCCTTCCAAGTGAATACATGTTGCTACAAATGGCAAAATTTTGTTCTTTTCATGGCTGAGTAGTATTCCATTGTATGTATATGTGTATGTATGTATATATATTTATACATACACACACATCTTCTATATCCATTCATCTGTTGATGGACTTTTAGGTTATTGCCATGTCTTGGCAATTGTAAATAATGCTGCTCTGAACACTGGGGTGCATGTATCTTGTTAAATTTGTGTTTTAGGGGTTTTTTGGCTGTATACTCAGGAGTAGAAATTTCTGAGTCATATGGTAGTTCTATTAGTTTTTTGGAGAAATCTCTGTACTGTTTATCATGGTGGCTAAACCAATTCACATTTCTAAAAACAGTGTACAGGGTATCCCTTTTCTCCACATCCTCAAGGTTTTTCATTTGTAGACTTTTTGATGATAGCCATCCTGACAGGTGTGAGGTAATATCTCCTCATGGTTTTGATTTGCACTTCTCTAATAATTAGTGATGTTGGACATCTTTTCATGTACATTTTGGCCATCTACATTTCCTCTTTGAAAAATGTCTAGCTTATCTGTACATTTTTAAAATCAGGTTGTTGGGAGAAAATATTTGCAAATGGTATGACTGACAAGGGATTAGTATCCAACACGTATAAACACCTAGTACAACTCAACATCAAAAAAAACGTTTCTTGAATTTTGACCTTCAGGTACAGAATTAAGTTCAGGGACTTTCCCTATGCTGAACAAATACATGACCTTTTATAGATGTTGAACAGAGACTATTCAAAACTAACTTCAGAGACTGGTTCAGTGACTTCACTACCACAGCAGGTTGCTTATGGGAGAAATGGATGTTGACCTGGGAATTACATCATCTCAATTTCATGGAATAGCAGAATAATGTCATGATGAAGAATTTGAAAGACCTGGAGAATCATGAACCTCCTGCCTCTCTAAAACCAGCATGTTTTCTCTTGCCCCAGCATACTGTGACTCCCAAATGGAAGAAAGTTAGTTACCACTCATATTATTCTTCCATGTTGCTCTGTTGAGATCCAGGATTCAAAACCAACATGGCTTGAAAGACGAGATCAGAATCAGGAAAGGAAAGAATTACATGTTGAAAAAAAAAAAAAAATAGATGACTTTTTATCTCTAATAATCTAGAGAATACTTCTGAGAAAATTTTTTTCTTAACCAAGGAGAGTCAATTTACTTTCTGTGTGGCAGTGTTTTTTGAACTATTTTTACATGTCTATGTTCTTTTATTCAGACATCATTTTATACAAACACTTGAATGGTAGCACATCATATTACAGTCTATTTCCTGGGGATTTTTTGGGTTGCCAGCCTTTCCACGTCTTCTCCTGCTTATTCTCCTACTCAAGATAATCCATGTTAACCACAGAGTGTATCTTTCTTAGCTTTCTCTGGGTTTATAGATTCACATTCAAACTTATGTATACATATGTATATACATATATATATATATATATATGGTAAATAAAAGTTTTCCATCTTTGTGTAAAAACTGTATATATTATTTACTTCTGTTTGCTTTTCATTCATGAATAATTTATATAAAACATACTACATCTCAAATGGCCAGCTCTAATTCATTACTTTTGTGTGTATCAGCAAAAAATTCTCTTATAAATGTGCCACAGTTTCTCAAACCATTCTCTTACATTTAGGCTCTCTTTGCTTCAATTTTTTAACCAGTACAAAAATGCTATAGTAAATATTTTTGAGTACATACTGTGAAATTTAAATGTTTTTATTTCTTTGGCATTTCTTTCTGATTCCCAGAAGTAGCATTATAAAGTGTTTGTATTTTTCCAATTTTAATTGATGTCACCAAATTGTTTTCTGGATATGCACTAACACTTCACGACTCTACCAGCCAAGAGTGTCCATTGCACCGAGCCTGCAATGTTATAGGTTACTACATAGTGCTATTTCATTTTTATTTCAATTTGCATCCCACTGCCACTAGGCAATGTTAACATCTTTTCACATATTTTCACATATTAGATTGTTCTTTGCATTTGATCTTTTGCAAAGGTCATGTCCTCAGCCAATTTTTTCTTTCAGCTTGTTTTTTGTAGCCTTTAATCAGTTTTAGGGCATTTCACATTTCATGTATATTGACATTCATATTCTATGTAGTAGGTGTTTTCTCTGTTTTTGTTTTTGTTGTTGTCTTTATTTATGGTATCTTTTGCCATGTAAAAGTTTTAGTTTTTACAGGTTCATACATAATTTATTTTCTTCAAACAATAAATCTCTTTACCCATTGAGACAAAGGTCTACTTCACCTTTGAATTTAAAAATAGTTCCCTAGATATGCTTTCTTACACTTTGTTTTAAATTTAATTTTTTTACATTTGTATCTATAATCATTGGAATTCATGTTTGTACTTGGTGTGAAATAGGTGTCTAACTATATTAGGGTATGATGGATAACAACTATGGCAGCAACATTAATAAATAAGATATTTTCTTTTTTTCATTTTTAAAGATACTTTTTTTTTTTTTAGCAGTTTTAGATTGACAGAATTTGAGAGGAGTATATAGAGATTTTCCATGTACCTCCTGTTCCCATGTATGCAGCCTTCCCTGTTATCAACACCCACCCCCTCTACCAGAGTGGTACTCTGGTTACAATTGACGATATATAGAACAGTCTTTTGGACTCTGTGGGAGAGGGAGAGGGTGGGATGATTTGGGGGAATGGCATGGAAACATGTATATCAAATAAGAAATGAATTGCCAGTCCAGGTTCGATAAGATATTTTCTACTTGAACTAAAATAGCAATTGAGTCACACATTAAATCTGAGGCAAGTTTGTGGTTTTTAAATTTTTAAATCAATGTTCTATTTATATTTTTATTAAAGTGTAAATATTTGGCAAAATAAGGCTCCTTCAGCAACATTACCCCACAACCACTATTATTTTTTTAATTATTTTATTCAACCTCAAAACATCCTATTTTGGAATCCATCCGTTGCTATGTTCCTTTTGCTTTTGGTTTATTCAGAAATTTTGCATCAATATTTATAATTGATATTATTCTATAGCCTTATTTTATAGTTATTATTTTGCATTTTATATTAATCATATGTCCTGTGTGTGGTAGAAATTGCTTGTTGTCACCTAAGGCTTGTTGTGTTTTTTTGCCTCATCACAGAATTATTAGACTTCCTTATCCAGGCTTATGTATATACAGAATAATTCTTTAGCAAGTCTTTCTTGCAGCTATGTATAAAAATGTGATTGAAATCAGACCAATAAGGTATACTGTGAAAGTTTCAAGGAGCTATCCTTCAAAGAGTGCTGTTTGTTTCTTGCCATTTTCCACATCTTGCATCTTTCTCCTTTTGTTGCTAGACTGCATTTATAATGCAGGAGCCGGAATACCCATGTTATCCACAACATAGTGTTGGGCCATGACTTTGGGAATGGAGGTCTTTCATATAAGTGCAAATACAAACTGCTTGGAAGCTAAAGATTTGGGGCAATAAAGTCATCATACCCACCCTGAATTGCTACCTCTGGGCTTTTATATGACTAAAATAAAATTCTGTATTGTTTAAGCTATTATCATTTCAGTCTCAGATACTTGTGAATAAATTTTCTCCTAAGGAATATAGAATTTGACTCCAGAAAGTGGAGTGCTCAGACAAAACTTATGTGTCATAGGTTTGGCGCAAGCAGTCAAGCAACAGGCAGTAAAGATTTAGAGACTGCAGAGCAGAAAGTACAGCACCCTAGTTAAGCTATAGCAAATTATCTGATCAAAGTTTCATCCACGACCGCTTGAAAGGCAGTCCACATGCCAACTGATGACGTAACATTAAGGGAAAGGATAGTAAAAATATAAGATATTGGTGGATGCTGATTGCCCATTTCTGAAAAGCCCCGTGAGAAATGAGTTCTGGCTGAAACTCCTGCCCCCAAGCAGAAGTGAAAGGAAATATAGTTTATCAAGTTAGTTTCTGCCTATAGTTAATCTATATTAATTGAGAGTTCTATAATTTAGAGTCTTGCAGGAGTGAAATATTGCAGCTGAAACTGATACAGTGGTAAGCATTGGTTTTGATGCAAAAGCCGTAACAGGAGATAGGACTAAATTCCTTCCACACAAAAAGACAAAGACCTAGTGGCAAAGCAAGGTTTGAGTGTTACTTTCTCACTTAAGCCCATTGATTCAGAAAGCTCCAAGGGAGCCCAACTAATAAGAGTGCAAGGAGATGACGCAGAGCATGCTTGCTGTGTAAAATTAAGATAACAGGGTCTTCAGACTTAAGATCAAGCCTACTGAAGATTTAGAGCTATGATCACCTACGTACACAGGGACTGGCTCGCCTTACAAAATCCAGTGTTAGATCAGTCCCTAAAGAAAATGTCATGTGTTGAAGCAACAGGTACCAGGAAAAAGTAGGTAGTGAAAGCTACACAGCTGCTCAGAAAGACATTCTCTCCAGTGGGCATCTCAGATGTGGCTGTTCAGGATACTGGACAGGGAATATTCCTGAGAGCAGAGCCAGAGCGGCAGGTGGTGGATTCAGGAGATCCTACTGAAGAGGAGGACAAGGACCATCATGCGTGCTACAAACAACTTATCTCACTGGCAAGGCAGGAGTTTTCACAGCTTCTGAGCAGTTTTGAAAACTGTGACTGCTGCTATTTGTTGGAGAAATCCATACTGTTTCCCTGTGTAGTTTAGCCAGTTTTATTTATTGTTGTTATTTACCTTGTCCTGTCCCATACTTTGTCTTAAGACTTCAGTCCTTTCTTAAAATCTTCCTAAGTGGATTTATGAACTTCATGTTGCATTATATCAAGGGAAAAATGATGTTGGTTATTCTACTTATTTTAATGACAGGCTTCATCAGTTGGTTCGGGTGATTATAATCACATCTCTTAATTGTAAATCTTCTTTTACTTAGATATTTACTTACATATTTATTTATTTACATATTTATGACCACTGCCTGAGCAGTTTATTTTATTAGAAGTTCCAAAATGGTAATTTTCTAATTTTATTACTTTTCTGCATTTATTAGCTGGACTTCATCTGAAAATAAAGTAAGTTCTTGTATCCATTGGGGTTTCTTTGACTACCCTGAAATGTAAATCATAGCAGAAGTCATGACAACTACTTTATTTCTTTCCTTTTAATTATAAATTTTCAGTGCAACTTCCATTGCTGTCCAGTGGGCTTTCTCTTTCTATCCTTTTATCAATTCATTAATTGAATGATTGTGCATTGTCATTAAATCATGTATTTTAATATATTCAATGTGTCTTAATCAATTTCAGCCATTACTTTTCATTAGACTACTCCATTCTTGGACAGTGGGCTGGTTGATGTGACCTTCTGATGACATAATAGGCTTTGATGCCTTTTTCACATTCTGGCACAAAGAAACCCCAGATTTATTATGTGTGCTCCCTGTCCTGAACCTGTAATCAGTTATTTTTCTAAGGAATCCTGATTCTTTTTATCATATTTGGAAACCAAACTCATAGTGATCATAAGTGATCACTACTACTGTTCTTTACTTGTAGTCTTTTCAATGGACAGAGCCTTTTAAAGCCAAAAAAAAAATCATAAATATTTCAAACCCAAATTCAAGATTGCAGAAACCCTAATTTTATATTGTCTCATTTGCTCTTGTGCTGAAATATGTATTCCTAACAATATTAGCATGATATTTATTTCATCTTTCAAACATGAATCTAATAGTTTCAAAAAGCAGCACCAGTATTATTATTAAAATAAGACTCTGAATGAAATCTCTCTCACTGAGGCAGCCCGGTCAAAATCCCCATAGTCTCAGGTCAGTTGAAATAATTCTTTTCTATTGTGGTCATATCACTACTTTGATATACAGCACTGATCATTTGTTTTAGATTGTTTTTAACTTCAGGATTTTTAATCTTTTGTTTTGTAAAACTCAGAAGTTTTACTCAGAAATCAATACTGTATAACAAAGTACATTTAATGCATATCACTCTTATCTTTGTTTCCCCCACCCTGTTTGTTTTCTCCATCTTCCTATATATAATTAGTTTTATCTGATACTTCTAATGGTTTTTGAAAGTTAAACAAATGATGTGTATTGTATGCACATGGGTGTGTGCTTGCTGCTCAGAAGTTAGCACACTATTTAGACCACCCTGTGTTTTGCTTTGACTTAACAATATATATATATATCCTGGATATCACTCCACAGCAACCCACAGAGATCTTTCCCATTCCTTTTTGCAGCTTAAAAGTACTCCATCCTGTGAGTGTCCAGTCTCTACTCATGGGTATTTGTGTGACTATAAATGATGTCACAGTGAATACTTTTACACAGATGTACATAGTACATATGAGCCTTTCTTCCCACTTTACTAAAGTGACATGGAGCCATTTATGCAGGTAATCATATGTAGTAAATTATGAAAACCTCTTGATATCTATTTAATATTGATCCTTTAGATAACAATAATTCCTTGGCATCAGAAAATATCATTGCTGTTCTTATACTTCATAGTGAAGTGAAAGTCACTCAGTCATGTCTGACTCTTTGTGACCCCATGGACTATACTGTCCATGGAATTCTCCAGGCCAGAATACTGAGAAGGCAATGGCAATCCACTCCTGGGTTAAATTGCTTGATTACGTTCTGCTTTCCATCCTGCTAATGATATATTTTTAAATTTGTATACATTAGTTTACACTTTTTTTTGCTGTAAAGTTCAGTGGGCCTTGTCAGATGCCTAGTGTGATGTATCCACAATTATACTACCACACGGAATAGTTTCACTGCCCTAAAGGTCCTATGTGTCACTTATTCAGCCCCCTACCACTTTCCCCGAAACTAGTGACTACTAATATCTACTGCCTGTATAGTTTTGCCTTTTCTAAAAGATTATAAAAATATAAAATAGAGTTCAGACTGGCTTTATTCACTCACCAATATGTATTTAAGATTTATTTGTGGTTTTTTTTTTCCCCCTCTGTGGTTTGATAAAATGTGTGAAAGTCACTCAGAAGGGTCCAACTCTTTGTGACTCCATGGATTATATGGTCCATGGAATTCTCCAGGCCAGAATACTGGAGTGGGTAGCCTTTCCCTTCTCCAGGGGATCTTCCCAACCCAGGGATCGAATCCAGGTCTCCCACACTGCAGGCAGATTCTTTACCAGCTGAGTCACAAGGGAACCCCACTGTATTTCATAAGGCCAGCACAATCCTGATTCCTATGGATATCTTTCCAGTTTCTGGGTGCAATTTGACCAAGTATCTTTAACAACTGGAAACTTCTCCCCCACTGGTTCCCCAGTCTATAAGGTTAGGTGAGAATAGGAGCTGTCACAGGAAAGATATTGAAGCTTATGTTTTGCTTGTACACTATACCACAATAATCTATTTCTTGTATAATAAGATACTAATTTTAAAAAGTTACCTCACTTGATTAATATTAATGCTGATTAACATTAAATCCAGTTGACTTTCTCATACACATGAGAAGATAATCTGGAGGTTAGCTGTGAGTCTAGTTTCAGATCCCAAGTTAATTCTCTGGGTCCACCTGGCCTCTATGTCCCTGAGGGGAAATTCTGGCTTTCTTCACAGGTTCCAAATTCACTTCTCTTACCATGCCTCTCTTCAGTTCCCAGCAGACTAGCAGGAAAGTTCATCTAAGAGTTCAAGTTGATTGCTTCAGTCCACAAGTTGAAAAGGTCACACATGAGAAAATCCCATATGACTTTTTAAAAGTTCAAGCTTCTTAGCAAATGAGTCTAGACTTTTGCTTCAAGCTCAATAATCCATATTCCTATGAATGTACATTATTGAGTCAAGGAACTAAGGAACCTCTAGGTTCCTTAGTTCAGCCTAAACCAAATGCTCTTTTGATTGGCTAGACATCAGAATCCTTTGTTCAGGTAATGCTATCAGCAACATATTTATAGTCATTGAGGAAAAAGTGTGAACTAATGATCTTGTACTTACTACCCACATCAAGCTTGAGACACTATGAGAGAGATTAATACAACCTGTCAAGAACTTGGAATTTTCAAGATATTTTCCCTGTCTTTTCTTCAAAGTCAGGATAGGCTAAGAGCACAAGTAAGATTCTGAACACTTTCTCTACTAATGATGTGCTTTTTGAAGACTGTGCTAATGTATTTCTTTTTTCTCTCCCTTTCATTCAGCTGCCTAAAAAGAAAACTATATCTACTCCCAGAATTGGGAAGGTACAGTATATCTTTTCCTAAAGAATACCATATGTTCTCTGATCTCTTTACCTATTGACTCAACGCTCCAGGATAATTTCCACCAGGAGAATCCAAGAGCATGAAAATGTTCTACTGAATCCTTTGGTGCTCTTTCCCTTCCTAACCTACTCTTTAAGGTACTTCCCTCTTCCCTTCACTCCCTTCCTATCTTCTTGCTTCCTAAGAGACTTAGCTTCCCTTTGAAGCCTCTCAGCTCCTCAATGTTCTCCTGTCAAAACACTGTTTCAGGTCTAGGGACAGGTCTTCTGCAAACAACTTTGTATTATCTCTTCCCTAAGATGCTTTGATCTCCCCCTCTGCAGTACCCTTCTTCCTCCTCTTTCTGGTATGCATTAATTATTATAGTATGTCAGAAATCTTGTTTCCAGTTCTTTACGTATAAACTAACTCTATCTTTCCAAATGTAAGATATACATTACTTCCCCCACGTTTATTCAATTCACATGTGAAAAAAATTATGATTTAAAGTACCAGGCAATATCACAAAAGTTAAATAGATAGTAAATGACACAGTTGGGTTATGCCAGATGTGTCTGTCTCTAAACTGCAGGATGTTGGCAACATTCCAGTCCACTTAGTGAACTTCAGGCATAAAGTCTATGTTTTATCTTGAAGAAGCTGCGAGCAACTTACATAGGGATATGGTAGACCATTAGGAGTACATTTCCCATTCCTCATGCCTTCAACTGTCTCCTCATCAATTGTAGTCTTACGAGCTTTGGGGAGTTGCTTTATCCGCAATTCAGATAACCTTCAGATGACCTAGCCCTGAGACCAATAGGGCAAAATCAAGGCACAGTCTGAGTATAATTATAAAATAGGTTATGCCTGTCTCTAATACCTGTTTAGCTCTGGTTTTAGGTTTTTTCCTTCATATCAGGTGCCTCTTCATAAACCTAGGACTTTAAGCTCTTTATGGATCAGGCTTATCTTCCCACATTGATAATACACTGAACCACTTTCTCCTTTTCCTCCTTACTCATTCATACACTTATTAATGTTCTCTGATAATATCTTCTGATAAACATGAGATAAAGTTATATTTCATTCTGTAATGATCAGTCCTTAGCTGTTTTTCCTTTGGATAGGATCCAGTGAACTATGGTGAAAGAAAGTGAAGTCGCTCAGTCATGTCCGACTCTTTGCAACCCCATGGACTGTAGCCTACCAGGCTCCTCTGTCCATGGGACTTTCCGGGCAAAACTGCTATGTCATGCTTTCCAAAGTGTTTGACATTCTATGTTTAGAAACAACAGAAGAAAGAAATCACTAATGGTGATATCTTAAACATCAGCCACAATAATATGGTTTGTTTTTATTATTTTACATATTTATTTTGAGAGTATCTACAAATATTCTTCTAAAAAGAAATCTGATATTCTACTTCTGCAGAAGTCAAGCCCACTGGACAGAACACTTCCTCCTGTCAGTGTGTCTCGTATGTGCAAATACACTATGCAAGCTTAGCCCATCTTTCGCCTTGTTGTAGGGGTAAATTTTTCTCCATAATTTATAGAATCTTTTGTAGCCAATAAGTAAGAATATATGTGGAGGTTGGAGATATAGAAGGGTTTTTTCTTTATATTGCCCTGAAATCATGTCAAAGAGGCACAGCGCCCTCAACCCGTTCACACTCTTAGTAATGTGAGCTCTTTACCGGACATAAAGGATTTCATATTTCAGTTATATACTAGCTGCTTTGCCTGTATCCTCTGGACATAGTGTGATGATCTACATACCAGGAGCTCAAGTGGACACTGTGACCAGATCTAAATTAATGAGCAAAATATAACAATTTCAGCCATTATTTTTATAACATATTTCTCAAATAACCAGAAATAAATAAGCATATGTTGGAAGAATAATATACATAATTCATCATTCCTTATTGCCAGCATATTTCAATACAAATATTAATTTTCAGTAGAAAACTGAGCTACCCCATTTTGCTCTAATTTAGGATTCTCAACACTAACTGTACAAGTTGAGTAATTTTCCCCAGATGTGAATAATTTGTCACTGGATCTCAAATTGATTGAGATTGATGCCACCACCTGCTGCTCCTGGTTATTTAGACAGGTAATTGAACACAGTCATCCAGTGCTTGGTTAGCAGTCAAGGGAAGAGAAACCCTAATTCCCTCAGTCAGCCGAATATGATTGTCTTAAGTTAGAAGGAAAGGCCAGCATGGGCTAGACTTGCACAGCATTATAGAATAATTACCCAGAGCCTGAGGTTACAAGTCAGGGATGTCAGAACAAAGCAGAACATGGGCAGGTCTTGGAATGTGACATGAGGTTGGGTTGCCATGTAGACTTTCCATGCTGGCTGAGACATTGACAATGCAGAGCCAGGTTATAAAACTATTAAAAGGACACTCATGGCAGATTCAAGTCAACGTATGGCAAAACCAATACAATATTGTAAAGTAAAATAAATAAATTTTAAAAATTAAAAAAAACTATTAAAAGGAGTTTAAGCTGGGCATAGAATATCCAACCAGGTATCACTCTGTTGCAGGGAACAGCTTCTTTTTTCAAATATACGGCTGTTTCTTCCAACAGTCAACTAGGTTTATAATTCATCTGGTTACCTTAAATGGAAACATTTTTTCAGTAAATTTTATTTAAATTTAAAAGTAATCATTAAAGAAAATGGAGTAGAATTAAAAGATAAAACAAAAAATAATAAAACAGTCCTTACCCACTAGCTCAGCACCCTAGACTTTGTCCTTTACTGTGCCAGAGACTGAACCTTCTACCTCATCTTAGCTACCAACTCTCACAATAACACCCATCACTTTTCATCAGAAGTACTTACACCTACAAAATCTGAATTTCAAGCATCCCTCTAATAATTGTCTCCAAATCTTACAATTTGTTTACTCTGGTGATCCTGCTGCTGCTGCTGCTGCTGCTAAATTGCTTCAGTCATGTCCGACTCTGTGCGACCCCATAGACGGCAGCCCACCAGGCTCCCCGTCCTTGGGATTCTCCAGGCAAGAACACTAGAGTGGGTTGTCATTTCCTTCTCCAATGCATGAAAGTGAAAAGTGAAAGTGAAGTCACTCAGTCGTGTCTGACTCTTAGCGACCCCATGGACTGCAGCCCACCAGGCTCCTTCGTCCATGGGGTTTTCCAGGCAAGAGTACTGGAGTGGGGTGCCATTGCCTTCTCAATGTTTAGATCTGACAGGGCTTTATTTGAATAATACCCTTGGGAAGGTAGAACAATAAGAGAAAATAGTGAAAAGCAACTGTGTAACCAGCTTTAAAATGGTCTGAGTAGTCACTCAAATATTTATATGCTGAGAATCAGAACTTTTCAAAATTTTATTTCTATGTACTTTTCTTGGAATTCAGAGCAGCTCAAGTTTATATTAATAAGAGCCTAAAGAATTTTGAAATCTTAGCCAGGAAGACTCCCGGCACATGCACTAATGTACCTTTTTTTTTCCCCTCCCCCTCTAATACTGGCATGTAGACAGACAAAAGCTTTTCTTCAGAGAAAACAATTGTTGATCTTTTCTTCTTGCATGGTTTATTGACACATTCTGTGAACAGGTGAGAGCATGTAAAGGGCCTTCTTCCCTTGGGAAGAGGAGAGCTAGGTTTCCCTCAAGTCACTTATCACTACTCTTCCTCTTCATGTCCTCCCTGCCCTGTGCTTTGCCTTTGAGCTTTCCTGCAGCTCATTTCTTACAGTGAGATCATCCATCTCCATCTCTCCCTCTTTGATCTGGTTTTTATTTCTCTGTTTACTAACATGTTCGGATCTGCCTTTAAAATGAACTCTTCTGTCCTTGAGAATATTGAGAGATTAAACCTAAGGCAATGAATAACAAAGAAGCTTAATTATAACCAATGTATGCTGAGCACTGCACATAAGTTATATAAATAACTTCTTAAAACCATGTAAGAGAGATATTAGTATAGGGCACTTTATGGATCAGAAAATAGAGATAAAGAAGATGTAAAGACTTTCCGAAAATCTAATGGCTAATGAGAAACAGAGCTAATAAGAAACTTGGTGACTTGACCCCACGTATGTCTCAGGCAGTAGGAAGAATCACAGGAGAGTTTCAAGAAAACAAAATCTACTTTACTGACAGGTACTAGAAACAGTAGGCATGGCACACCACATAGGACCATGTGGGGAAGCACCAGCACTGGTGAGGAGCAGAAGGGGACAGAGAGAGAGCATGGCCTAGAGTCTTTAGTGGGTTCTCACTGGAAAAGTGAAAGTGAAGTCGCTCAGTCATGTCCGACTCTTTGCAACCCCATGGACTGTAGCCTACCAGGCTCCTCTGTCTATGAGATTTTCCAGGCAAGAATACTGGAGTGGGTTGCCATTTCCTTATCCAGGAGATCTTCCCCACCCAGGGATAGAACCCAGGTCTCTTCCATTGTAGGCAGATGCTTTATCATCTGAGCCACCAGGGAAGTGCTCACAGGGGTGGTCCCTAATAGGCTGGCACTTTGCTCCGGGATGATTAAGGCAGAGAAATATTGTTTCCTGGCGTATAAGGGCTATATCGAGGAGATATGGCTCCAAATTGGTTAGTGTGTATTTTAAAGGCCGTCTCCCTACTAATTCCTTTGCTATCTTTAAGAATTAGCTCCCCCTGGTGAGAGGCAGACTCTCCCCTGCCAGAAAGTTTAAGATGTCAAAACATATTATACAGAAAATAAAAAATATAAACAGTACACTGTGCCAACTCCTTCCTGGCAGTTCTCAGTGCATATTTTACAAGCCAATTAAATATCTTTGTCACTGAATCCGAATGAATTCTGCCACCTTGTCTACTTACTGCTTCATTTGATTATGCATGGTATCTAACAAAGGCTCGATTGCTAAGTAAGGAAATAATAGGAAGAAAGTCTCAATCTTGCTTAAGTAATTAATTTCATCAGCCACAAGACAGGAAGGCCAGAATGAACTAGCTGACTGAGACAGCAACTTTGAATAGTGATATTGATGCTGAGTTTGTGTCTCAGTGTCAAGTCAGAGCAAGTGAACTTGGGCATTTTCTAGGTTAGCATAAGTTAGCAAGCTGAGAACACTGAAAGTAACAAGGTCTGAATACAGCACTCTTAAACAGAGGTTAATTACATACTTGTAGAGGGGAAAAAGTAATCATCATCCCTTGTGGCTCAGACGGTAAAGAATCGGTCTGCAACATGGGAGACCTGGGTTCAATCCCTGGGTCGGGAAGATCCCCTGAGAAAGGGAATGGCTACCCACTCCAGTAATCTTGCCTGGAGAATTCCACAGACAGAGGAGTCTGGCTGGCTACAATCCAAGAGATCACAAAGGGTCAGACATGACTTAGGGACCGATCAACAAGAGGGGAAGAAACAATCGTGACCCATTGAGACAGGTGCCTTTCCACAGCAGCATATCTGGAGTATTTTTTGGGCTACCTTCCTTGTGCTCTGCTTTTTACATTTTTATAACTTTTCAGTTCAGTTCAGTCACTCAGTCGTGTCCGACTCTTTGCAACCCCATGAATCGCAGCACGCCAGGCCTCTCTGTCTATCACCATCTCCCGGAGTTCTGTCAAAGTCACATCCATCAAGTCAGTGATGCCATCCAGCCATCTCATCCTCTGTCGTCCCCTTCTCCTCCTGCCCCCAATCCCTCCCAGCATCAGAGTCTTTTCCAATGAGTCAACTCTTCGCATGAGGTGGCCAAAGTATTGGAGTCTCAGCTTTAGCATCATTCCTTCCAAGAACACCCAGGGCTGATCTCCTTCAGAATGGACTGGTTGGATCTCCTTGCAGTCCAAGGGACTCTCAAGAGTCTTCTCCAGCACCACAGTTCAAAAGCATCAATTCTTTGGAGCCCAGCCTTCTTCACAGTCCAACTCTCACATCCATACATGACCACTGGAAAAACAATAGCCTTGACTAAATGGACATTTGTTGGCAAAGTAATATCTCTGCTTTTCAATATATTATCTAGGCTGGTCATAACTTTTCTTCCAAGGAGTAAGTGTCTTTTAATTTCATGGCTGCAGTCACCATCTGCAGTGATTTTGGAGCCCAAAAAAGATAAAGTCTGACACTGTTTCCACTGTTTCCCCATCTATTTCCCATGAAACGATGGGACCGGATGCCATGATCTTCGTTTTCTGAATGTTGAGCTTTAAGCCAGCTTTTTCACTCTCCTCTTTCACTTTCATCAAGAGGTTTTTTAGTTCCTCTTCACTTTCTGCCCTAAGGGTGGTGTCATCTGCATATCTGAGGTGATTGATATTTCTCCCAGCAATCTTGATTCCAGCTTGTGTTTCTTCCAGCCCAGTGTTTCTCATGATGTACTCTGCATAGAAATTAAATAAGCAGGGTGACAATATACAGGCTGCACATACTCCTTTTCCTATTTGGAACCAGTCTCTTGTTCCATGTCCAGTTCTAACTGTTGCTTCCTGACCTGCATATAGGTTTCTCAAGAGGCAGGTCAGGTGGTCTGTTATTCCCATCTCTTTCAGAATTTTCCACAGTTTATTGTGATCCACACAGTCAAAGGCTTTGGCGTAGTCAATAAAGCAGAAATAGATGTTTTTTTGGAACTTTCTTCCTTTTTTGATGATCCAGCGGATGTTGGCAATTTGATCTCTGGTTCCTCTGCCTTTTCTAAAACCAGCTTGAACATCTGGAAATTCATGGTTCATGTATTGCTATTTTAAAACATTTTAACATTATGTGACTTTTAGGAGAAGGAGGAAAAGAAAAACCCAAATTCTCATCTCAATTAAAATTGTACCAAGTCTGGGATTACCATGCTCCTCCCTCCATAGATATTTTCCTTCACACATTCAACCAGTATCTTCAGAAATCTGAGTTTCAAACACTCTCCTACCACAGTCACCTCTCTATCTGATTCATTTAATTTAGTGTTCCTAAACCAACCATTTTTCACATGCACTGAGAACGCTAATCCTTTATCTTGACCACATTTTCATTTTCATGCCATTCATATCTTTACTTCTCTCATGAACCATGCAAGATTCGTTCATTTAATCACCTTGGGCAGTTTCTTAATTCCATAAACCATCTCTCCTTTCATTACTTTACATGTCTGAGATAAATGCAATGACTTATGCTCTACATATACCAAACAGGAGAAAAATCACATAAGAGTGATAACTGGACTCGAATTTATAACCAAAAATCTAGACTAGACTTCACCTCTGCAACTAATCCAAAGTAGTTATTTGAAACATCAGTCTCCTCCTTGCACATCCACTGATGGCTTTACCTTTTACCTCTTGATAGCATAGAGGCTATAAATAGGAAACTCCCTTCCCTTCTGAGGGGTTTCCAGGTGGTGCTAGTGGTAAAGAACCTGCCTGCCAATGCAGGAGATGCAAGAGATGCAAGTAGGATCCCTGGGTCGGAAAGACCCCCAGGATGGGAAGATCCCCAGGAGAAGGGCATGGCAACAGACTCCAGTATTCTTGTCTGGAAAATTCCATTGGCAGAGAAGCCTGGTGGGCTACAGTCCATAGGGTTGCTTCCCTTCCAGACACAAACACGTCCCTGTATCTTTCACCTCCCTCTTTGCTTTCCTTCCTCTTACTCAGGCATCCCTATTCCCAAGATAAACTCCTCCGCTCTTTCTCTGGATCCCACTGACATTTTCTTTTGCAAAAAAATTCAGTCATTCAACCTACATTAGTTATTTCTCTCTATATCCATCTAAATATTTTATTAAAGACTGAACAGAATCAGACTGATCTAGGGTTGAGGGTGTAAAATATAAGAAAATCAAAGATACTACTGAGTATAGAGAGTTAGTGAAGATAGTTCAAAACTTGAAATAGGATTCCAGAGTCAAAAAATAATGTGTGTAAAGGAAGGATTTAAGGCCCAGAGGAAATAGGTTAAAAAATGAGTTTTTTGAAACACTAGTTTTTTCCCAAGGGTAAGTTTCCTGTTTTTGACTATGGAGAAATACAACAACCATCACCCAGTTCATTCTGCTCGGGCTGTCTGCTGACCCCCACATCCAGGCTGTGCTCTTGTGCTATTCCTGGGGATTTACTTCCTAACCCTGATGAAGCATCTGGTGATGCTGCTGATGATCAGTGCTGATTACCGTTTCCATGTACCCATGTCTCCTTCCTGGCCATCTGCTACTTCTCAGTCTCAGTGCCCAAGTTTCTGGAAAGTCTGTTGTCTGAAAAGAAAGCAGTCTCAGCAGCAGGTTGTGGCCCAAATTGGTATGTGCCTCTGAGGGCACTGAATCCTTCCTGATCTTAGCAATATCCTAGGACCACTATGTTGACATTGGTCGTTCTCTGTTATTGAGTCAGGTGATGAGAAACCAGCTCTATGTGGGACTGCTGTTGGCCTTATGGGGCCTGGACTTTCTGGATGATTGCATCAGTATCTTTGGAGCTGCCAATTTAGAGTTTTGTGAGACCCACACTATTGCTCACTTCAGTTGTGAGCTGCCTTCTCTCTTCCCTCTGGCCTGCTCTGATGTCTCCACCAGTCTAACTGCCCTGGCCTGGTCTTATGTCATATGTAACTGTGGAACTGTCCTCCTTTCTATCCCTACATTGTGTCCACCATTTTGAGCATCAGCTTCATCACAAAGCAGGAGTAAGGATTTCTTCATCTGTACTTCCTACCTCACTGCAGTCATCTTGGATAAGTCTTAAATTTAAAAAAAAAATTTTTTTTCACTTGACTAAGTAGATAGATGGTAACATCATTTACTAAAATAAGCATGACTGGGAGAATTGCACGTTAGGAGGGTGAAGATTAAGGATTTGATTTTTATTAGTTTGGCTGGTTGGTGTGTTGCATTTTGGCTAAACTGCTTATGATGCCTAATAGACATCAAAGTGGAATGTCAAGTTGTATGTATGTCAAGTTGAATGTCAAGTTGATGCTCTAGGGAGAGATCAGGGCTAATATTTGGGGTATATGTGGTATTTTGAGATATAAGATTAGCACAGAACATCTAAGGAAAATGAAAGGAAGAGAAGGTTTTGGAATTAGCTCTGGAGCACTCCAGAACTTAGACCAAGTTCTAAAAGTAAGGTTTCTAGAATTCTAAAAGCATTCTAAAAGAATTCATAGAATTCTAAAAGTAAGGCTTATTTGTTTGCATATATGTGAGACAGTGTGGGTAGGGGTATGTATGCCTGTAAGTGTACATTAAGGTCAAGTTTTGTGAAACCTGAGGAAGCCCCAGGCTGCTCTCTGGCTAGCAGAAGGGTTTACAAGCCCTCCCACAATCGTGGCAGGAATGCCAGGGGTCCAGATGACTGACTACTGCTGTTTTCCCATGAGTACAGATTAATTCCCAGCTCCCTGGGGCCCTCATTGCTTCCTCTCACTCTTTAAGAACCAGCCTGGCATATGGGTACCAAGTAGAAAAAGATTAGAGAGAATGATAGAAGTCACACAAACTGGCCAGGAGCCCTCCTTAGAACCAAAAGAGATAAATGAGGAAGAAAAAACAAAGGAAAGGAGGATGGCTAAAGCTTCCTAACAGGTATTGACTCAAACCAGAGCCCATGCATCCCAACATTTTAGGCTTTATCCAAAACTACACATAAGATGACTATTTGCATTGAACACCGTTTTCAACTGGTTGGGGAAAAAAAAAAAAACAACCAGCTTTTCCTGGAACCTAATTGAGTTCTTTGAGCATCCCACAGCATTTGTCTTTCAAAGTGACGCAGAAGGCAAGTTAGAGTGCGACTCCACAGTCCTTCTCTGTCCTTCCCAACCCGCCAGATTTGAGGGATCTTACTAGGCAACTGTTCCAGACCTTTCATTGTACAGCAGGGGAACTGAGCTTAAGAATAAGAAGAAGCAAAAAGTGCCTTGCCAAATTTACAGAAGCAGGTCATGACAGATCTGGGATGAAATATTTACAAGGTTGAGTAATTTGTCACTTTATTCATCCATAATCGGTCCTTTCCCTTCACTTACAAAATGAAGTTTACAATTCCTTTGAGATTGAATGGATGAGGAAGCTATAACTTCTGGGTGGGCAGCAGAATGGAACATTTTTGAATTATGGGTAGTAACAGTGAGTTTAGAATAGTCTCTGATGAAAGATTTCCTAGCTAAATGCCAGAATCTTAAGCTGAAAGTAATCTGAGAGGACATTTAGTTCAGGGGCTTCCCTGGTGGCTCAGACAAGAAAGAATCTGCCTGCAATGTGGGAGACCTGGGTTCAGTCTCTGGGTTGGGAAAATCCTCTAGAGAAGGAACTGGCAACCCACTCCAGTATTCTTGCCTGGAGAATCCTATGGACAGAGTAGCATGGCAGGCTACAGTCCATGGGGTTGCAAAGAGCTGGATAAGACAGTGACTAGCCCTTTTTGTAGTTCAGGGCCCCATCTCCAAGCAAGACCAAATCTGTAGAAAGCACGGCCAAATTGCACAGCTCCTTAGAATTTTTCAGAAACAAAGCAAAATCTGTAACTCTTCTTTTCATTCTTGTCACAAAACAAAATTTTTTGAAAGTTTTTGTTATCTAAAAGCCTAAATGGCTTATAGCGACAAAGATTTGCTCAGGGAGACCACAAAGTCCACAACTGGCATGAGAAAAGCAGAGAGAACATCTTTGGTATCCTTTTCTTCCTACTCCACAAGAGCACTGCTCCTCTTGTCTTCACTTCCAGATGTTCTCTTCCCTTAAAAAGCTTATTTCTTTCCTTTTCTTAAATATGTATATTTTAAAAATCTTTATTGAATTTGTTACAATATTGATTCTGTTGTTTATACTTTTTTTTTTTCTTTTTTGCCACAAGACATGTGGAATCCTAGTTTCCTGACCAGGGAATTCCCTTTCTTTTCTTTTCTACCAGGGACTTTTCACTAGCCTTCAGCCTTTGGCCTCAGGACCAAATCCTCCAGCAATGTCTCCTAGACCGCAAATTTGGGATTAAAGATCTGGAAGGGAACATACAATACTAATAGTAAACATACAAAACTAATTAGTAAACATACTAATAGAAAAATCAAACTATTTGAGCCATTTGCATTCTTCAGCTGAGCCTCTAAGACACCTTCTTAAGAAATGGCTTCTCAGACCAAGTTCAATCTTGTTTGAGAATATAAAAGGCAGAAATAGGGTGGGAAGAGGAGGAGATGCATATGTTTTGTTGGAATTTGGCTTAATTAATTGCTGAGTTTGAAGCAAAAGGGTAGAACGTGGATTGCTTGTTACCCCCATAAAGATATTTTTCATTAAAAGTATAAAAACCATGTTGTTAAAAATGAAAAATCACGACAATAGTTCACTCAGCTGTTTATTTTTCCATTAACTCTACATAAACCCCTATTACATGCATATTTTTACATCATTTAATGAATTCATACTAATCAGGTATTCTGATCTTTCCACTAGATATTATGAATATTTTGTTTCTGTCTCTCCCCTATAATTACCATTTTAATCATTAGGTAATATTCTACATTTGTTTCTACAACAATATAGTTGCTATTCACCAGTTATTTGATCTTTTAGGTTGATCCTTGAATTACTGTCTTGAAAATAACCCTGGAATATAATTTTCACACATTGTCATTCCTCTCCTTTGAATTATTTAAGATAAATTTCCAAAAGAGAGAACTTATATTTCACATTGCCAAAATTATTGTACCAAATATAATATTACAAACAAGGTATAAGGTCATATATGACTCACCAAATCTTGCCAGCACTGGATATTAGAATTTAAAGTAGTTAATTTCCATCTAAGTAGATGCGGAACACTATCATCATCCAGCTTCAATTTACAAATAGAGCAGAGGTTTTCCATATATTTTTCTAGTATATGCCTAGGAGTTTAAGCTAGTTATGCCTTCACCACTTAAATTTTGTCCAAGGAACTGCAGCAGCTAGAAACCATGGCAGAGAGAACCTGAATACGGAGAGGTCACAGCAATCTTCTGGAGTCATTCAATGCTAGGTGATGAATCTCAAAGGGTAAACACTATAGAAGGATAGGGAAATTTCAAAATATTGAGGAGACAATGAAAACAAAATGTGTTAGGTAAAAATTGGGGAGACCTCCCTGTACCCAGCAGTATGCTTAGACTAAACTAAGAAAAAATCAATTGACTTGTTAAAGATCATGAGCTACTTAAGTTAGTTCTTGTCTGAAATAGTGTTCATTCATTAGTAAATTCTTTTGTTTTGCAATCAATGTTATTCCATTAAGGATGTGTTGTTATCCCTATTTTTTCCAACAATGTAACCAGTCCTCTCTGAACTGGCAAATCCTGTTACCAAATTAAACCAACAGTTGTTGGCATTAGGACCAGACTTTAAGGCCTATTTCTATATAGTTCATCATGTAAACCTTGGTAGATAACCAAGTGAGAAAACAGAGATCCAGATTCAGATTTGCCTCCTTGCCCAAAGTCTGACTGCCCGCAGAGTAGCTGAGAATCCCATCAAGATCCTCTGACTCTGTTCAGGCCCATTACCATCCATTCAAGAAAGCCACAGAGACCTCAAACTTAACTCCTAACTCCTTCCTTCAAAGAGCTCCTTCCTAATCAGGCCATAGAGTGTATGTGATATCTCACTGCCAGTGCAACCTATGGTCTCACCAGTGGGGTTGCCTATGGATCATATGATTATTCATTTCATTAATTGTTTTACTTAATAATCAAAAATACTTTTATGATCTCCTATATATAGTATAGAAGAAGGCAATGGCAACCCACTCCAGTACTCTTGCCTGGAAAATCCCATGAACAGAGGAGCCTGGTAGGCTGCAGTCCATGGAGTCACGAAGAGTCGGACATGACTGAGTAACTTCACTTTCCCTTTTAACTTTCATGCGTTGGAGAAGGAAATGGCAACCCACTGCAGTGTTTTTGCCTGGAGAATCCCAGGGACAGCAGAGCCTGGTGGGCTGCCATCTATGGGGTCGCACAGAGTCAGACACGACTGAGTGACTAATGCCTTCTATACGTAGTACATTAAAAATAGAACAAGCTTATGTAAAATCTAGCTTTGTGGTGTTTTTATATGTTTATTTTATAAGCCTATACTATGTACCTACTAAGTGCCAGGCACTGTACTGAACTCTGAGGAGATAATGATGAATATACCAACATAGTCACTGTCTTCATAGAACTTACTCAAAAATTAGATATGTGAAACAAATTCATTCAGTCACTCAATACATATACACTGAGCCCTTTTTAAACGCTGGGCACTTGGCACTCTTTTAAGTGCTAGAGATGGAGTATTGACCAAAACAGACCAAATCTTTGAGCTTACATTTCAGTAGAAAAGAAAATTGATAATCAGTGTATTATAAAATACCAGATACTGGCATGTGCTGTGAAGACAAAGCAAGGTAATAAGACAGAGGTAGTCTGCAGGGGTGGGGACAGGCCGAGGGAGATTAGGAAAATCTTTCTTGCATAGTCTAAAAAGGTCTTATTTTTACAGCTATAATAAGCATAATAAATGAGAAACAAGTATATCCTCCCCCCCCTCCCCCGCCAAAAAAAAAAGTTACTGTGTCAGCAGCAGAGACTTCCCTGAGGAAATGACCCTTGAGCTAAGATGTGAAGGCTCTTAGCAGGATAGGCAGAGAAAGAGAAGCAGCAATGATGTGGGGCCCAGTAGGGGGCACGGGGTGGTGGTTGCTGAGTGGTGGAGCTGGAGGAAGAGGCTATAGGTCACTTCTCCTCTTTGGGCCTCAGTCTCCTCACCTATAAACAGAGGGCACTGGGCTCCATGACCGCCAGTGGACCCTTCAGAGCAGACAGATCCATGATTGACCGTGCTGAATGAGCGCAGGGACCCTTTGTGAGTTTCTCTTCCTCTTTTTCATTAAATTTCTCTGTTATATGAAACTCTGTCCTAGAGCTTATAAGTGGGCTTTCAGTGGCTGAGCTTGTTAATGAAACTTCGACTCATATGTTCAACCCAAATAACTTTTCTGAACTTCAGGACTCTAGGTCTAAGTGCCTGAATGTCTCACAGGTTCATCAAATACAACATATTCAAAACTGAGTATTCTTTTTCCCTCAAACATGCTGCTTTTTCTGGGTCACCTATTTTAATAAATGAGACCCCTCAGTCACCAAAGAAAGAAGTCTGAGAATCATTTTTTAATTCTTTTATCCTATCATTGAATTGATGATGAAATTCTTTTTTGTTTGTTTTTTTGGGGATTTTTTTGGCTGTGCCAGGGATCAGACCTGGGCCCTGAAAGTGAAAGCACCAAGTCCTAACCACTGAATGACCACGAAGTTCTTGAAATCTTTTTGAATACAGTTAATGATATCTTTTGGGCTTCCTGGGTAGCTTGGCTGGTAAAGAATCTGCCTGCAATGCGAGAGACCTGGGTTCAATCCCTGGGTTGGGAAGATCCCCTGGAGGAGGGCATGGCAACCCACTCCAGCATTCTGGCCTGGAGAATCCCCATTGACAGAGTAGCCTGGTGGGCTACAGTCCATGGGGTCACAAAGAGTTGGACTTGCCTGAACGACTAAGCACAGCACAATGATGTCTTTCGAATATGTCTCCTCTCATTTGCCCTCATTGCTGCAGCCTCTGTTAACCCCTTATCATCTCTGACCAGAGCTGGTGCAATGCTCTCCCAATTCTCCTTCAGCAGATGTTCTTATGGATTACAACCTCATTTCTTTCAAAATTTTGTTCAAGTGACACTGTCTCAGTCCTTCCCTGACTACTCTATTTTAAATTGCAAACCTCACTGCCTTCCTCTATCCCATTAACAATCTCCCTTTCTCTCTGCTCTATGATTTTAAATGGCACATCAGTTCAGTTCAGTCGCTCAGTCGTGTCTGACTCTTTGCGACCCCATGAATTGCAGAACACCAGGCCTTCAAGTCTATCACTAACTCCCGGAGTTCACCCAAACTCATGTCCATCGAGTCAGTGATGCCATCCAGCCATCTCATCCTCTGTTGTCCCCTTCTCCTCCTGCCCCCAATCCCTCCCAGCATCAGAGTCTTTTCCAATGAGTCAACTCTTCACATGAGGTAGCCAAAGTATTGGAGTTTCAGCTTTAGCATCAGTCCTTCCATTGAACACCCAGGATTCATCTCCTTTAGAATGGACTGGTTGGATCTCCTTGCAGTCCAAGGAACTCTCAAGAATCTTCTCCAAAATCACAGTTCAAAAGCATCAATTCTTTGGTGCCCAGCTTTCTTTATAGTCCAACTCTCACATCCATACATGACCACTGGAAAAAGCAGAGCCTTGACTAGACAGACCTTTATTGGCAAAGTAATCTCTCTGCTTTTCAATATGCTATCTAGGTTGGTCATAACTTTCCTTCCAAGGAGTAAGCATCTTTTAATTTCATGTCTGTGATCACCATCTGCAGTGATTTTAGAGCCCCCCCAAAAAAAGTCTAACACTGTTTCTACTGTTTCCCCATCTATTTCCCATGGAGTGATGGGACCAGATGCCATGATCTTCATTTTCTGAATGTTGAGCTTTAAGCCAACTTTTTCACTCTCCTCTTCACTTTCTGCCATAAGGGTGGTGTCATCTGCATATCTGAGGTTATTGATATTTCTCCTGGCAATCTTGGTTCCAGCTTGTATTTCTTCCAGTCCAGCGTTTCTCATGATGTACTCTGCATAGAAGTTAAATAAGCAGGGTGACAATATACAGCCTTGATGTACTCCTTTTCCTATTTGGAACCAGTCTGTTGTTCCATGTCCAGTTCTAACTGTTGCTTCCTGACCTGCATATAGGTTTCTCAAGAGGCAGATCAGGTGGTCTGGTATTCCCATCTCTTTCAAAATTTTCCACAGTTTATTGTGATCCACACAGTCAAAGGCTTTGGCATAGTCAATAAAGCAAAAATAGGTGTTTTTCTGGAACTACACTTTTTTGATGATCCAGCAGATGTTGGCAATTTTATCTCTGGTTCCTCTGCCTTTTCTAAAACCAGCTTGAACATCTGGAAGTTCACGGTTCACATATTGCTGAAGCCTGTTGTTGCTAAGTTGCTAAGTCACTTCAGTCGTGTCTGACTCTGTGTGACCCTGTAGACAGCAGCCCACCAGGCTCCCCCGTCCCTGGCTTGGAGAATTTTAAGCATTACTTTACTAGCTTGTGAGATGTGTGCAATTGTGCTGTAGTGTGAGCTTTCTTTGGCATTGGAATGAAAACTGACTTTTTCCAGTCCTGTGGCCACTGCTGAGTTTTCCAAATTTGCTGGCATATTGAGTGCAGCACTTTCACAGCAGCATCTTTCAGGATTTGAAATAGCTCGACTGGAATTCCATCACCTCCACTAGCTTTGTTCGTAGTGATGCTTTCTAAGGCCCACTTGACTTCACATTCCAGGATGTCTGGCTCTAGGTGAGTGATCACACCATCGTGATAATCTTGGTTGTGAAGATCTTTTTTGTACAGTTCTTCTGTGTATTCTTGCCACTTCTTCTTAATATCTTCTGCTTCTGCATCTTCTAACATATTATACTTATTTATTATTACACTTATTATTTCTTACCTGTTTTTCCTGACTGGAAAGTAAACTCTGATGTGTTTAATGGTGCACCCTAGGAGTCTAGAAGCATGCCTGGCACATGGAAGTTACTCAGTATGTGTGTACTGAATGGATGAGTTAACTACCCTGATTTATGCTCCATTGCTCATCTTCCACATGTCCACTGCGTGAATATTTCTAAACTACCAATCTGATCACATGACCCACATGCTTGGTATTACATGCTTCCTTACATCACCCTGTACCTACCCAAACCAAGCTGATGAAGTTCCTCGGAGATGTACTATTGTCACATGTCTTCTTGTGTTTGATCACATCATTTCATCTGCCTGGAATGCCATCTTCCATTTTGTCTCCATAGTGGAGTAAATTTCAGTCAGGCTTAAGCATTTTTACCTCTTTGAAGGTTTGCCATGTTATCTAGAGATGACTGATTCACATTTGTACCACCACTGAATCCTGTTCATTATGTTATTATAGCCTTTATGTTGCTTCTTTACGTGTCTGTCTGCCCCTGTTAAATTATATTTCTTTAAGGGCAGCAATCATGCCACATGCAACTTTCTATCCTTGGGATCTGGTATAGTGCCCAGTACTTGGATGCTTATTAAATATTAACTGAGTAAATGAGTATTAAAGATTAAAGAGGCAATTTTGGGGGATAGACTTTGGAAGGCTGCATGCCTCCAGAGTTGAAGTAGTGATGGGGGTGCCGAGTGTGACAAAGAGGGAAACTCCTTGACTTCATGGTTTTTATTTATACCTTTAAGTTGTTAAGATACATTTTTCACAGGGGAGGCAGTCCTATCCACCTGGAATGACTCAACTGCATTAAGTTTCTTTTTAGGGCATCTCTAATCATGAAAACGCTGGGCTGGAAGAAGCACAAGCTGGAATCAAGATTGCTGGGAGAAATATCAATAACCTCAGATATGCAGATGACACCACTCTCATGGCAGAAAGTGAAGAGGAACTAAAAAGCCTCTTGATCAAAGTGAAAGAGGAGAGTGAAAAAGTTGGCTTAAAGCTTAACATTCAGAAAACGAAGATCATGGCATCTGGCCTCATCACTTCATGGGAAATAGATGGGGAAACAGTGGAAACAGTGTCAGACTTTATCTTTTTGGGCTCTAAAATCACTGCAGATGATGACTGCAGCCATGAAATTAAAAGAAGCTTACTCCTTGAAAGGAAAGTTATGACCAACCTAGATAGCATATTGAAAAGCAGAGACATTACTTTGCCGACTAAGGTCCATCTAGTCAAGGCTCTGGTTTTTCCAGCGGTCATGTATGGATGTGAGAGTTGGACTATAAAGAAACCTGAGCACCAAAGAATTGATGCTTTTGAACTGTGGTGTTAGAGAAGACTCTTGAGAGTCCCTTGGACTGCAAGGAGATCCAACCAGTCCATTCTGAAGGAGATCAGCCCTGGGTGTTCTTTGGAGGGAGTGACGCTGAAGCTGAAACTCCAGTACTTTGGCCACCTCATGTGAAGAGTTGACTCATTGGAAAAGACTCTGATGCTGGGAGGGATTGGAGGCAGGAGAAGAAGGGGACGACCGAGGATGAGATGGCTGGATGGCATCACTGACTCGACGGACATGAGTCTGAGTGAACTCTGGGAGCTGGTGATGGACAGGGAGGCCTGGCGTGCTGCGATTTATGGGGTCGCAAAGAGTTGGACATGACTGAGCGACTGAACTGAACCGAACTGAATCATGAAAAATCTCATCATCATTGCTGAGTTTGTCCTCATGGGATTTTCCAGAAATCCCCAGATTGTGAACATGCTTTTTACATTGTTCCTGGTGATATACCTCCTGACCCTGATGGGGAACCTGGTGATCCTGGTGATCAGAACTGATTCTCACCTTAAGACACCCATGTACTTCTTCCTAGGTCACCTGTCATTTCTGGATCTCTCCCTTTCTTCAATAACCATGTCCAAGATGCTGGAGAACTTGTTAACGCAGAGAAAACTATCTCTGTGTGGGGCTGCATGGCCCTGAGTTTCTTTCTCATACCCTCTGGGAGCACAGAGGCCTGCCTGCTCTCTGCCATGGCCTATGACTGCTATGCTGCCATCTGCCACCCTCTGCTATACAGTGTGATTGTGAACAGGCCTCTGTGTGTTGGGATGGTGACGCAGCTTGGGCAGTGGGGTTCCTAAAGTCACTGCCAAACAGTCTTTTCACTTACAACTTAGTTTCTGTGGCTCCAGTATCATCCCTCACTTCTGCTGTGAGCTGCCTTCATTCTTCCCTCTGTCTTGCACTGATCCTACTGCCAATGAGGCCCTTCTTGCTGGGCCATGTGCATTTTTAGGATTTGTGACATTTCCCCTGATTCTTTTCTCTTATTCTAAAATAATCTCTGCCATCATAAGCATCCCTTCTGCTGGGGGTCAAGGCAAAGCCTTCTCTACACGTTCCTCCCACCTCACTGGGGTGCTTTTGTTCTATAGGACAGCCTTATTAAGGGCACGACCCCTCTCTTGGACTCCATGTTGGAGCAAGCGGCCTCCATTCAGTACAGTGTGATCATGTCCTTGTTAAACCCCCTCATCTACAGCCTCAAGAATCAGGAGGTGAAGATAGCCCTGCATAGAGTGTTGAAGTAATAAATGTGCCTCTCTGTATGTGGGGGATTCATATTATATTTGGTCTGAAGACAATGAAAAAGCATAGTCAGGGACTGTAGAGCATTAATGGCTAATTTGGTCACTTTAGAAATTTGCCATTTGATGAATATAACCTCTTGGGTGTGGGTAATAGAGTTCTAAGTGTGTGATTGCTTATTGTATTTGATAGGAAAATAAAGTGAAGCCTGAGAAATAAGAACTGTGATGGAATAATGTAGACAAGAGTCCAAATCTGTTTGCCTTGTTTTCAAAGTGTTAATAGTATGGCATTCTAAGCATTAAAAAAGAAAAAGAAAAAAAGATGGGAGGGTGAAAGTCATTTCAGAGTGAGAGAAAACTAGCTACTGATTGAAGATTGTACTGAATGAGGGTTGCTTCATCCACCTTACCTGAGGGAACCAAAAAAAATTGATGTGCCTGGTTTGAGTTACTAACTTTCAAGTTGCCAAAAAGCAAAAACACAAATTAGGACAGAAATCTGCCCTAATCCAATCAAAGGGAAAATAACTGTTTCAAGTGTGCTGGTGGTAACATTTTGAATATCTGGAATGGAATCTGACCATCTGGCAACTAGACTAGAGATCTCCTTGGACATAACCTAGTGAATGTCTATGCTGTCTCAAAACAACATTTTCATTCAACCCTGAGAACATCAAGTCAGTGGATTCACTTGGTGTCTGACAGTCCCAATCAGCCAGACCCTCCTGAACTCACTGTCCATTGTTTCTTTGACACATATTCAGGCAAATAAGTTAATTTCTTGTCACAAAAGTTTCGTGGGTGAGGAGACAGTAAGCTCACAACCCAGTGGATGGACTGACTTGTGTGACTCCTTAAATGAAATACTAAACATGCATCATTTTATTTACCCTCATAAGCATTAAACAAAAGTAAGATTTTCCACCCCCCTTTGGCATTTTCTTAATTTCTTAAAATTGAAAAAATATTGTTGGTTTGTTTTTTATTTTTGCTACGAACTTTTTTGTTTGTTTTTGTTTTTTTTTCTTTATTTTTTAAAAATTTGAATCTATTTATTTTAATTGGAGGCTAATTACTTTACAATACTGTATTGGTTTTGCCATACATCAACATGAATCTGCCATGGGTGTACACATGTTCCCCATCCTGAACCCCCCTCCCACCTCCCTCCCTGTACCATCCCTCTGGGTCATCCCAGTACACCAGCCCCAAGCATCCTGTATCCTGAGTCGAACCTGGACTGGCGATTCATTTCTTATATATTATACATGTTTCAATGCCATTCTCCCAAATCATCCCACCCTCTCCCTCTCCCACAGAGTCCAAAAGACTGTTCTATACATCTGTGTCTCTTTTGCTGTCTCGCATATGAGGTTATCGTTACCATCTTTCTAAATTCCATATATATGTGTTAGTATACTGTATTGGTGTTTTTCTTTCTGGCTTACTTCACTCTGTATAACAGGCTCAAGTTTTATCCACCTCATTAGATCTGATTCAAATGTATTCTTTTTAATGGCTGAGTAATACTCCATTGTGTATACGTACCACAGCTTTCTTATCCATTCATCTGCTGATGGACATCTAGCTTGCTTCCATGTCCTGGCTATTATAAACAGTGCTGCAATGAACATTGGGATACACGTATCTCTTTCAATTCTGGTTTCCGCAGTGTGTATGCCCAGCAGTGGGATTGCTGGGTCATAAGGCAATTCTATTTCCAGTTCTTTAAGGAATCTCCACAGTGTTCTCCATAGTGGCTGTACTAGTTTGCATTCCTACCAACAGTGTAAGATGGTTCCCTTTTCTCCACACCCTCTCCAGCATTTATTGCTTGTAGACTTTTGGATCGCAGCCATTCTGATTGGTGTGAAATGGTACCTCATTGTGGCTTGGATTTGAACTTTTAACCTTAAATATATAATAAATTCTACAAAATTAGTAGGGGAGTGTGTAGTGAGTAAATAAGAAAAATACTTTCAAAGATGTAAATATTTTAAAAATCATATTTTCAGGAAAAATTAATTTTGAAGTATACTTCTAAACTATAATGGTTATATATCCATAGTAATTACCTTTTGGATCAGTTCTACAAATTGACGTCATCAGATTTTGTCAAGAAAAAGGGGTTTTTGTACAAAGTACAGCCAGTTCTGCACCTCGTGTAGAACATACAGTTATCCCTTAAGTGGTCTAATTTCAAGATAGTTTTAGTGACTCTTCAAATAAAGGAAAAGTTAGTAATAACATCATTGTGCCCCGCCCCTTATATATTCTCTTTTTTTGTACTTATTTTCTTTTTCTCAAATATAAATTTATTTATTTTAATTGGAGGTTAATTGCTTTGCAATAGTGTATTGGTTTTGCCATATATCAACACGAATCCCCAAAATGGACCCATTTATATATAGGTTATGGGTATAATAAGAAGAGTATGCTTCCCCAGACCAAACCCTAGTAAAGGATATGCAGTCATTTAAATGGACATCAACGGTATAGCATCTGCATCTTGCAACCACTCCCTTCCTCGTTTGCATCTTTGAGAGATGGGTTTAAGGACTGACTGTCAACCTCCCACCCTTAGGAGACTGAAGCAGTCATTGGCACAAGCTTCCAGGTGTGCTTGCTACTTACTTCTTTATTTTCAATTCCTACTACAGACTCTCACGCAGTAAAATCTCTGGCAGACTGCCCTACCAGCCTCCCATATATACATTATGAATTGTGTTAGTTAAAAAAAGTTTTATACTCAAACTGTCATCCCTTATCTTGTCACTCTCATTCCCTCTCCTGTCCTTTTGCTATAAGTATGATCTTGATTTATATTACCAATTTGCTTGCATAAATATTTATACTAATTTATAGTCCAGCCAGCAATATATTAGAGGGTTTAGCAATGTATATCTGCCAGACTTGACAATCATTTTAAAATCATTTTAATATTTACCAATTTGATAGGTATAAGATGCTAATGCTTTCTTGTGTTTGCATTTATTTTTCATTGCAAATAATATTCAACATTTCTCAAACATTAAACATCAGTATTTCCTCTTTTATTATTAGCATGCCATTTTCCTAGTTTCTTACTGCATTCACAGTATTACTTTTATTTGAATGATGTGTTTAAATAAGAAGGATGTTAATTTTTGCAATGACTCACTTCAAACCCTTTCAAAGTGTATTGTTTTACTGTTATGTTTTTATTTTTAATTGTGTTATATAGTCAAATAACTTTCCTTTTGTGTAATTTTCTCTGCTTTTAAGGTTAAGAAATCCTTACCATCAGTGTCCTGAATTTTTCTTCTAGTTTTCTTGTGTGCTTTTTTACATTTCATTTAAATCATGTAGAATTTCTCTTGTCCCTTCCAAGCAAGCATATTATAAGAGTCTGACCCTCGTTTGGCTCAGGGAGATAGGGCCAGATACAAAAATAAATGAGGGACAAAGAAGAGACATCCAAGGTAAACCAATGTCAGGAACCTATTTGTATGATTTCTCAATAGCAAGTTTGCAACTAGAGTTAGGAAGAGGTTGTATAAATAAGATCTGAAGCATAACTTCTGAGTTATTCCCCTGATCTATGTAAGAATAGGGAGGAAATTGTGAAGGATATTCTCATTTACTCCTAGGTCTTAAATTACCACCTATGATCTTAAGATTCCCCCAAGCTATAATTTGATTCACAACTTGACATCTGAGAAACAGACTCATCTGCCCAATACCAATAGCTAATGCTACCTAAATTTTCCCAACATATCTTCTCAATTCTATTTGCTCTCGTGTTGTTGCTCAGTTGCTCAGTCATGTCTAACTCTTTGCAACCCCATGGACTGCAGCATGCCAGCCTTCCCTGTCCTTCACCATCTCCCGGACATTGCTCAAACTTATGTCCATCGAGTCAGTGATGCCATCCAACCGTCTCATCCTCTGTCATCCCCTTCTCCTCCTGCCTTCAATCTTTCCCAGCATCAGGGTCTTTTCTAATTAGTCAGATCTTCACATCAGGTGGCCAAAGTATTGGAGCCTCGGCTTCAACATCAGTCCTTCCAGTGAATATCCAGGACTGATTTCCTTTAGGATTAACTGGTTTGATCTCCTTGCAGTCTAAGAGACTCTCAAGAGTCTTCTCCAACACCATAGTTCAAAAGCATCAATTCTTCCACACTCAACTTTCTTTATAGTCCAACTCTCACATCCATACATGACTACTGGAAAAACCATAGCTTTGACTAGACAGACCTTTATCGACAAAGTAATGTTTCTGCTTTTGAATAAGCTGTCTAGGTTGGTCATAGCTTTTCTTCCAAGGAGCAAGTGTATTTTAATTTCATGGCTGCAGTCACCATCTGCAGTGATTTTGGAGCCCAAGAATAAAGTCTACTTAATATGAGTAAAGTTCTTTAAAATCTATGTATATGAATATATATGGAGACAGCAATGGCAAATGAATTAAAAATATATGTTTTATGTATTTCTCTCTAAAGCTGATATCACACTTATTGAGATAACACTAAGAACATTTCCCTAAAATAGGAAAAGGAGCCCTTTATAGCCACTATTATGAAAATGCATAGAATATTAAATATTCATGGAATACTCCAGGAGGTACTAAGAGAATGCAATTTGACAAGAAATTAAGAATAAAAACTTGAAAGAAGAGGATAATTTTAGGGTTTTGCAAAGGATGTGATTGTTTACCTTGAAACTCTGGGAGATTTATACAGAAAACTGTTAAGAGAATGATAAGAGAATTTGCAAAGTAACTAGATATAAAATCAATAAACAGAAATCAATATCCTTGCTTATCTCTAAACAGCTAATTAGAAAACATAATGGAAGAAATTAACATCACAGTAGGAACAAAAAAAGATAAAACACCCAGGAATAAATTTAAAGTGTTCAAAACTATTGGAAGAAAAGTTTAAGATTCTATCAAGGGACTCAAAGAAGATTAAAACAAATGAACAAGCATATCATATTATTGAGTGGTAGAACTCAATATAATGAAGATCTAATAACTCTCTTAGAAGCTTATAGATGGAGCATGGTGTCACTAAAAATAGAAACAAGCTTCTTTTATAATTAGATTATTTGTTTCTAGAATTCAAAGGAAAAGTAAAAAAAAAAAAAAAAAAAAAACAAGCAAGAGTAAAAAACTCTAAGTGTAATAAAAGGGAAAAGTTCTCCAGAATATAAAAATGAAAGGATCCAATAATTCCAATAGTGTAGCACTAGTGAATGAATATATTGAATAGATAGTCCACAAACATACCCAAAGATATACAGACAATTTAGAATATTGGAAAGATGCTAATTCAGATCAATAGGTTAAAGATGGATTATTCATTATATGATATAGAATAACTGGTAGCTTTCTGTTAAAAATGAACCTGGATTCCTGTCTTACACCCAAATAAATTCCACATGAACAAAAGACGAATAATGAAACTATAAAAATGTGGACGAATTTTAATTAAAAAATTTTAATTGAAGTATAGTTGACTTCGCTCGATGATCACTTCATCACGATGGTGTGATCACTCATCTAGAACCAGACATCTTGGAATGTGAAGTCAAGTGGGCCTTAGAAAGCATCACTACAAACAAAGCTAGTGGAGGTGATGGAATTCCAGTTGAGCTATTTCAAATTTTAAAAGATGATGCTGTGAAAGTGCTGCACTCACTATGCCAGCAAATTTGGAAAACTCAGCAGTGGCCACAGGACTGGAAAAGGTCAGTTTTCATTCCAATCCCAAAGAAAGGCAATGCCAAAGAATGCTCAAACTACCACACCATTGCACTCATCTCACACACTAATAAAGTAATGCTCAAAATTCTCCAAGCTAGGCTTCAGCAATACGTGAACTGTGAACTTCCAGATGTTCAAGCTGGTTTTAGAAAAGGCAGAGGAAGCAGAGATCAAATTGCCAACATCCGCTGGATCATGGAAACAGCAAAAGAGTTCCAGAAAAACATTTATTTCTGCTTTATTGACTATGCCAAAGCCTTTGACTGTGTGGATCACAATAAACTGTGGAAAATTTTGAAAGAGATGGGAATACCAGACCACCTGACCTGCCTCTTGAGAAATCTGTATGCAGGCCAGGAAGCAACAGTTAGAACTGGACATGGAACAACAGACTGGTTCCAAATAGGAAAAGGAGTACGTCACGGCTGTATATTGTCACCCTGCCTATTTAACTTCTATGCAGAGTCCATCATGAGAAACGCTGGACTGGAAGAAACACAAGCTGGAATCAAGATTGCTGGGAGAAGTATCAATCACCTCAGATATGCAGATGACACCACCCTTATGGCAGAAAGTGAAGAGGAACTAAAAAGCCTCTTGATGAAAGTGAAAGAGGAGAGTGAAAAAGTTGGCTTAAAGCTTAACATTCAGAAAATGAAGATCATGGCATCTGGTCCCATCACTCCATGGGAAATAGATGGGGACACAGTGGAAACAGTGTCAGACTTTATTTTTGGGGGCTCCAAAATCACTGCAGATGGTGACTGCAGCCATGAAATTAAAAGACGCTTACTCCTTGGAAGGAAAGTTATGACCAACCTAGATAGCATATTGAAAAGCAGAGACATTACTTTGCCGACTAAGGTCCATCTAGTCAAGGCTATGGTTTTTCCTGTGGTCATGTATGGATGTGAGAGTTGGACTGTGAAGAAGGCTGGGTGCCGAAGAATTGATGCTTTTGAACTGTGGTGTTGGAGAAGATTCTTGAGAGTCCCTTGGACTGCAAGGAGATCCAACCAGTCCATTCTGAAGGAGATCAGCCCTGGGATTTCTTTGGAAGGAATGATGCTAAAGCTGAAACTCCAGTACTTTGGCCACCTCATGCGATGAGTTGACTCATTGGCAAAGACTCTGATGCTGGGAGGGATTGGGGGCAGGAGAAGAAGGGGACGACAGAGGATGAGATGGCTGGATGGCATCACTGACTCGATGGACGTGCGTCTGAGTGAACTCTGGGAGTTGGTGATGGACAGAGAGGCCTGGTGTGCTGCGATTCATGGGGTTGCAAAGAGTCGGACACGACTGAGCGACTGAACTGAACTGAACTGAACTGATAGTTGACTTACAATGTTGTTAGTTTCTGATGTATAACAAAATGATTCAGTTATATATATACATGTGTGTGTGTGTGTGTTAATTGCCCAGTCGTATCCAATTCTTTGCAACCCTATGGATTGTAGCCCACCAGGTTCCTCTGTCCATAGAATTCTCCAGGCAGGAATACTGGAGTAGGTTGCCATTTCCTTCTCCAGAAGATCTTCCTGACCAAGGATTGAACCTGGGTCTCCCACATTGAAGGCAGATTCTTTACTGTCTGAGCCACCAGGGGTGAGAATATATGTGTGTGTGTCAAGGCTGTAGTCTTCCTGGTGGTCATGAGTGGTTGTGAGAGCTGGACCATAAAGAAGGCAGAACACCAAAGAGTTGATGCCTTTGAACTGTGGTGCTGGAGAAGACTCCTGTCAGCAAGGGTATCAAAACAGTCAATCTTAAGGGAAATCAACCCTGAATACTCATTGAAAGGATTGATGCTGAAGCTAAAGCTTTAGTATTTTGGTCATCTGATGCAAACAGCTGACTCACTGGAAAAGTCCCTGATGCTGGAAAAGATTGAGGGTAGAAGGAGAAGAGGGCATCAGAGGATGAGATAGCTGGATGGCATCACTGATGCAATGAACATGAACTTGGGCAAACTCCAGGAGATGGTGAGGGACAGGGAGGCCTGATGTGCTGTAGTCCATGGGGTCACAAAGAGTCAGACATGACTGGGTGACTGAACAAAAACAGTCACCCATGTGTGTATATATATATATATATATTTGTCACACACACTATATATATATACATATATATATATACTCATACACATATATATATATATTTGTTCCCTGTGCTATACAATAGCACTTTGTTGTTTATCGATTCTATATATTGAATCTGCCACTACAAAACTCCCAATCGAATTGTCCCCCATGCCCCCTTCCCCTTGGCAATCACAGGTTTGTTTTCTGTGTCTGTGAGTCTGTTTTCTAGATAAATTAATTTGTGTCATATTTTAGATTCTACATAGAAGTGATATTATATAATGTCTTTGTCTTTCTCTTACTGACTTATTAATACTTCACTCAGTATGATACATCCATGGTAGCTACAAATGGCATTATTTTTGTGGCTGAGTAATATTTCATTACATCTATCTATCCATCTATATATATATAAAATACACACACACCATATCTTCTTTATCCATTTATCTGTCAATGGACACTTAGAGAATTAATCTTACAAATATCCTCACAAGCATGCAAAGAAAATTATAAGCATAACCATCAAAACATTTCTGTATACAGACAGGGAACTCTGTTTTTTCATTAATGTCTTCCCAAGCACCTAGAAGCACTTTGGCCATAATAGATGCTCAATGGATACTTAGAGAATGAATGAATGGATGTTGACTATTGCCATCTGTAAAGTACATGTTAAATGAGTTGTTGTATTTTCATATGACAATGACTAGACAGCCATTTAAAATTGAGGCAGCTCTGGGGAATTCCTTGGCAGTCCAGTGGTTATGATTCTGTGTTTTCACTGTGGGGACATGGGTTCAGTCCCTGGTCAGGGAACTAAGATCTCATAAACTACATGGCCAAAAAGAAAAAGAAGAAAAAATGAGGCAGCTCTGTATATACCAATATTGAGTGATCTTCAAAATAAATAATAAATAATATTGAAAAGTAAGTTGCAAAATGGGGTATAGACTCTGCTATATTTTTTATGAAAATCTTACATATATACATGAGGCTATGACCAACCTAGACAGCATATTCAAAAGCAGAGACATTACTTTGCCAACAAAGTTCCATCTAGTCAAGGCTATGGTTTCCAGTAGTCATGTATGGATGTGAGAGTTGGACTGTGAAGAAAGCTGAGCGCCAAAGAATTGATGCTTTTGAACTGTGGTGTTGGAGAAGATTCTTGAGAGTCCCTTGGACTGCAAGGAGATCCAACCAGTCCATTCTAAAGGAGATCAGCCCTGGGATTTCTTTGGAAGGAATGATGCTAAAGCTGAAACTCCAGTACTTTGGCCACCTCATGCAAAGAGGTGACTCATTGGAAAAGCTTCTGATGCTGGGAGGGATTGGGGGCAGGAGGAGAAGGGGATGACAGAGGATGAGATGGCTGGATGGCATCACCGACTTGAGTTTGGGTGAACTCCGGGAGTTGGTGATGGACAGGGAGGCCTGGCAGGCTGCAATTCATGGGGTCGCAAAGAGTCGGACATGACTGAGCGACTGAACTGAACTGAACTGATACTCATAGACTCAGAGAAGGCAATGGCAACTCACTCCAGTACTCTTGCCTGGAAAATCCCATGGACGGAGGAGCCTGGTAGCCTGCAGTCCGTGGGATCACGAGGAGTCGGACACGACTAAGCGACTTCACTTTCACTTTTTACTGTCATGCATTGGAGAAGAAAATGGCAACCCACTCCAGTGTTCTTGCCTGGAGAATCCCAGGGATGGGGCGGGCGGGGGAGGCGGGGGGTGGAGCCTGGTGGGCTGCCCTCTGTGAGGTCACATAGAGTCAGACACGACTGAAGCGACTTAGCAGCAGCAGCAGCATACTCATAGACTATCTCTGAAAGTTCATTTAAGTAAAATGGTAAATAGTCCTTGCATCTAAGAAAGTGATAAGTAAGTAACTGGGGAATAGGAATTGGAGAAAACTTACTCTATATACTACGGACATGTATTATAATACATTTTTAAATATTGCTATTAAATATTAAATAAAGCTAAAAATATTTTCAAACATGTAAAAAAGCTCAGGGAATATATCACCCATGATTTCTTACTCAAAGAATTTATTTACTAAAGAAAATTTCTACAAGAAATAAAGTGATACAAGAGGGAAGGACTGGAACTTAAGAAAAAAATGGTGATGAAAGTAATACATTTATGATTAAATTATTAATCATCAAAATAGCAATCTCCAGTGTTTTAGAGTGTATTAAATTTTAGGAAACTATAACAAAGCAGATAAGCTAGATTATTAGGTGAACACTTAAAATATGATAGGACGATTTTCCCCTTATTCAGGAGCAGGATCCTCTGTCTCTCTCTGCAGTAGTCATTTTACTGGTGTGTATGTTCTCAGACTCAATATCTGAACACCGAATGGTTCTATAAAGACTCAGTGTAAATTTTGTTCAGCTCCTAAGTGTGGCATACAGTAAAGGTAAGAGAATTTTTTTCTTTAAAGTGCCAGATAGCAAAGGTTTTAGGTTTAATAGGTTGTATGTGCAGTCTCTGTTGTAACAGAGACTCTGCCATGTATGAAAGCATCCACAGATTGTACGTAGGTTAGCATAGCTGTGTTCTAATAAAACTTTGTTTTCTTAAAAACAGGCAGGTAAGCTACACTTGGCCTGCAAACCATAATTTATCAACCCCTTGCTTATATAAGATCCTTCTTAAATCTGCTATAAACTCTAATTGCTTTCACTTCCCTTCATGTCCTTGCACTTTTACTCAATAGTGCTAAAAAGAATACAGCCATAGTTTTGTGAAAAAGGGTGGTATCTTGTTGTTCCGTTGCTAAGTTGCATACAACTCTTTGCAACCCCATGGACTGCAGCACACCTGCCCTTCACTATGTCCCAGAGCTTGCTCAAACTCATGTCCATTAAGTCGGTGATGCCATCCAACTATCTCATCCTCTGTCATCCCTTTCTCCTCCTGCCTTCAATCTTTCCTAGCATCAGGGTCTTTTCCAATGGCTCTTCTCATCAGGTGGCCAAAATATGAGCTTCAGCTTCAGCATCAGTCCTTCCAATGAATATTCAGGATTGATTTCCTTTAGGATTAATGGGTTTGATCTCCTTGCTATCCGGTGGACTCTCGAGAGTCTTCTCCAGCACCACAATTCAAAAGCATCAATTCTTTGGCGCTCGGCCTTCCTTATGGCCCGACTCTCACATCCACACATGACTAGAGAAAAACTATAGCTTTGACTATATAGACCTTTGTTGGCAAAGTGTTGTCTCTACTTTTTAACACATTGTCTAGGTTTGTCAAAGCTTTTCTTCCAAGGAGCAAGCATCTTTTAATTTCATGGCTGCAGTCACTGTCTGCAGTGATTTTGGAACCCAAGAAAATAAAATCTGCCAGTGTTTCCAAAAAAATGGAAAGGGTGGTATATGTATTAATATGTAAGGAAACAGTAATGCTACATGTAATGCTGCTAAGCCTGATGTTTGATCAATGTGAATTGATTATTTATACCTTTATGTTATGTTACTTATATAAAACATAAATACTTCTAATCATCTATTTACAGTTATTTTCCTACACCCTATGCAGAAGTAAAGTCTATCACTAAGAAAAACCACCAGTCCTTCTGATCTGGTCCTATGGAGGAAGAATCCCAGACTCCTTCCAAAAGGAAGGAGTATAAGTCCCTATACTTATATAAGGAGTATAAGTCCCTATACTTATATAGGGACTATTTTCCTGATGGCTCAAGAAGAATAATAACTTCCTCTTCCCAACTTTTTCTTAGCTATGTAGAATCCAGAGTCCAATCATGCAGAATGAGGACTGAAATGGGAGTTTCTTGCATCACAGTATCAGGAGGAAAATTAATACTGGTTTTGGAAGTCACTAGAAACAGAAAGGGAAAGGAATGGTGGGTGCAGAAGCCAGCATGTTGAGGGATAAGAAGTAAAAAAAACTTGGGAGGTAGTATAGTTAAGTCAGACTTTCAGAAGTGGCTGTGAGACAAGCAGAGTAAGGCAATGTAGAATCAGTAGCTGCAGTGAAACATGGGGTCAGTTAGATATTTTTAAATATGGGAACTATTTTAATATATTTATATTCTTGGTACAAATGAGTAAAAGAAGGAAATTGATGATCAAAAATGGGTAATTAGCATACCTGAAGGAGAAGGACCCAGAGGCTCAGAAGGGGATCAGAGTTAAAGTCCAAGTACGGTGTTAGTCTTGGATTAAAAGCATTACCTCTACCATTAAATCTAAAGAAGGGACAAAGAAATACATTTCTAAGTGGGGACTCAAGAAAATTAAAGAGGTCCTGCCTTATGGCTCTAATTTCTCTTTAGAAATTAGAAATTTCTCTTTAGGGCCATGTGATAAATGCATGCAGAAAAAATATAGCATACCTCAAGTGCATAGATTTTGGAGTAACTCCAAAGGGAAAGGGAATGTTAGACTTTATAGAGAGAGTATGAGGGTGACGCATGTGTGCACACACATGAACATTAATGCGTCACTGTGCACACACTTATATGTCTGAGGTTGAGAAACCCTAGATTGAGCTTTATTTGTCAGAGTTTGCATTGTTCCTTGTGCTATTCCTGGAAATTTTTCTGCATCCCCACTTCCAAATCAGGCCCCAAGCGACTCTGACTACTGCAGCCTCCCCCATGAGCTGTGAGCAGTCCCAGGCTCCCTGGGCTCCTTACTCATGCTCCTCTCCCAGAGCTATAGCTTGGCAAACAGATCAAAGAGATGGCCAAAGAGAAGAGCACTGGAGGAATATCAGACTCCTACAGACTAGCCAGGAGCTCTTCTCAGTACTGAGGTAGGTGACCTCAGAAAGACTGACAAGAATTAATGACTGTTAGCAAGGCCCAGAAAGTCCCAGTGCAGAGAATGCTGGCCCTTTAGGCTTTAGCTAGAACTGACCATAGGAGTTTGATGCTAGAAACTGCCAGGAAATAAAACTGACTTTTCCCAAGGTTTAGCTGGAGACCTAATTCTGTGGGCCCAGCTATGGGGGCATAGGCAATTTGCCCCAAACAGGAGCCAGATTTAGAACAGTCCAGCTCAGTAAAAGGGGCAAAGAAGGAAACTTTCATCAGTTTGAATAACTCAGAAGAATCCTACTCTAACCCAAATTCCTCACGGCAATGAAAAAGAAATAGAAATAGTCATAAGGAAAATATCAAGGCCAAATAAATAAGTAGACAAAGATTTTTTTCCTGAGATGTTGATCTACGATGCACTTCTGTCCATCTGGGATCCCTCTGTCTCTTCCCTTCATGTCCCTTGACCCTGACAAAAAAGCAGGTCATCTTTTGACATGGGGGAGCTGGCAGGAGGCATCCTGATGGAGGACTGGAGGATCATTTCTTCAAATGTGCACCATGGCAGGAGTACTGGATGTAGAAGGAGACCTTCCCATTCCCTCTTGTATAACTTTCACTAAGAGTTCTAAGGTCTTCTGGTTTCGGGGAGAGCAAGAGATCATGAAGTTGTATTGAATCATATTGAGTAAATCTGCAGAGAGGACAGACAGGTAGTGCAGTCTCTTAGAAAGTGTCAGAGGTGGCACTGTCCCCTAATTAACACTTTTGCTGTGATTGTCAGAATTGGGAATGAAAACAGTTTTCTTCATCTGAAATGCCAATGCCAGTGTCTACAAATAGTCCCAAAGGATACTGAGGAATCTTCATGTGCTTAGGGCTCCAAAGGCATAACCTGCACCTTCTTATTGTCTTCCTTTCTCTCTTTTAGGTAGTCATTTTCTTTCTATCAAAGTTCCTCTTCCTCCTTAGAACAGTCAGTTTCTCCATTGTTCTTTACCCTGGAATTCCTCCTAGTGATCCTGGTCACCTTACTCTTCTCCTTCCCACCAAGCTGTCTGAACCTCCCACAGGAAAGTGTGATCCTGGTAGCCAGAAAGATGAGTCTAATCTAGGGGATCTCATGATTGGTGGGGCTTCTTTATCTCCTTACTTAATAAATCAATCTTCTTAAAATTAAGTGAAATGTTTTAGGAGCAAGTACATGGTTTGGGTGCATCATCAAAGAAAAGGAAGGAAGTCTGTTGTTAACTGAGGGATTTGACTGGGGTGTTTGTGGAGAAAAGGAAGCTGGAGGTTTGAGGAAGATAATGATAAAAAGAGTCTTGAAGACCAGTTCTAATCATATCAAAGAGAAATTTCTTAGGTTTGCAGCTATTATTGATATGTTCCTTTGTTGCCACATAAACTTTATGATTTTAATTTTATTGTCTACGTTATCTAGTTGGTATTTAGATATTCCAAAATGTGAAAATATTGTAACATTTCCATTTTTATTGAACATATAACAGTGCAGTGTGCATCATTATAAAGGTCACATTTTAGCCTTTTGAGTTATAGTTTTAGCATAAATCCAAGGACTTATAAGACTCTGACTCAAAGCGATGTGTTCAGCAATGCGTTCAGCAATGGGCTTCTCTTGTGACTCAGCTCGTAAGAATCTGCCTGCAATGTGGGTGACGTGGGTTCGATTTCTGGGTTGGGAAGATCCCCTGGAGAAGGGAAAGGCTACCCACTCCAGTATTCTGGCCTGGAGAATTCCATGGACTGTATAGTCCAAGGGGTTACAAAGAGTCGGACACAACTGAGCAACTTTCACTTTCACTTTCTTCAGCAATGTATAGATATCACTGTCACCAGATTCTTCCTAGGACTATCTGTACACTTTTTTGAAAAATCATAGAATTGGATTCATGTTTTTTATTGTACTTAAAAAATAATAAGTTAAATGTTTTCACAAATGTTTCTTTTCTCTTGAATTTCCTCTAACATAACTTTTCGGTTTATGTCATCAGAATCAAGCTTTATAAGAGCCAGGGTAAAATGAACTGAGGCGGAAGAAAGGCTGCAGGTGCTAAAGACTAGTTCTGACAAGACTGCTGGGGAGGAGCTATAATATTCCTGTTCAGGTCCCAGTGATAACTGGAACAACAACTGAACAACAGCAGGGCTCCAGTGAAACTTGTGAACACTGTTAACAAAGTCCTGGTCTAGACATTTTTGCATCAGTGAAGGACAATAACAATAGCAGCAAAGTGAAAGGAAAGAAATTAAATACTAAAAAAGTAGCCAGTTATCAGGTTGTGACTAAAACCAAGGTTGACTAAGTTGATGTCAACCATGTTCCATTTTGTTGATGTGAAAATTTACCTTGCTCAAATACCTTGCTCAGGTTCACATACATAGCTTTCATTTTTCAGGTCTAGCTTTTGTTTTTAATTTTAGGGAAAGTGCTATGTTTAAGATACAGATACTTTAAATGACTCAAAATATATGTTGTCAATCTGCTGGGTGTGATGTGGTAGAAAGAGCACTGGATTGAGAGCAGAGCATTCAGTTTAATTCCTGACTGTTCTGCTGATGAGCTATGTGATATGGAAGAAGTCAGCTCGACTCTGTGAGCCTCCATCTTCCCCGCTCTGAGATGCTGAGAGCCTAGTCTCACTGGCCTGAGAATGGAGCAAGGCACAAACACTTCCCATAGATACTTTTCCAGCTTTGTTAGTATGTCTTTGGAGATATAGGGTACTTTTGAATTGCTCCTGGAATGTTTGGAAAGCATCTTGCAACCTCTAGTAGCATCATACAAGTCCCTTTTCTAGTAGCAAAATTTCTTGTTTAAATTCCTTTTCTACATCTTCATCTAACACCCAGAATGTCTGTGATAAGATGGTGAGTTCTGTAGTTCTTGGCTTTAAGATGGATGTCTAAATATAAGAAGACTTACAACTAAATATCTATTCTCTGAAACAATTTCATTTGAAGTAGCCTGTTTATTCTCATAAGTATACTCTCAATAGTTAAATTATGTAATCTGATTGAGCACACAAAGATGTGTGTTATATTCACCGACAGAATTAATGAGACCTGTTGGGGAGAGTCAAGGAGGAGAAACCCTTAAAGTCACTGTAATAATTTCTTAGGGCTGTTGTAACAAACTACTGGAAACCAGGTGGCTTGAAACAATAGAATTTATTGTCTCACAGTTCTAGGGACTCTAAGACTGACATCAAGGTGTCAGCAGGGCCATGGCCATCCCAAAACTGGTAGGGAAGAATCCTTCCTTGTCTCTTCCTAGATCCTGGTTATGGCTGTCAACCCTTGGCTTCCTAGACTTGCAGGCGCCTCACTCCACTCTGCTCTGTTGTCACATGGCTGTCCCCACTTTGTGTGTACTCTTTATAAGGCTCTCTCATCTCCAATAGGAACATCTGTCATATTAGATTAAGAGCCTACCCTATTCCAGTGTTATCTCATCTTAATTGATTGCACCTCAGTGACCCTATTTCCAAATAAGATTACATTGTGAGGTACAAGGGATTAAGACTTCAACATGTTTTCTGGAGTTAGACACAATTCAACTCATAAAGGTCACAACTGGAATTACTCAAATTCTTTTCTATTGTTAAGCTGAAAGAAATATTTCCTGAGAAGTTTTAGGGTGGAGGGATGATATTCTGATCACTAGAAATTACTCAGATTCTGTAATATAGTTGATTTCTTTCTAGGAATGACATTTACAAACAACCATGCACAACTTCACTTTCTTCACTGAGTTCACCCTCCTCGGGCTGTCTGCTGACCCCTCTATCCAGGCTCTGCTCTTTGTGCTGTTCCTGGGGATTTACCTCCTGACATTAGTGGGGAACACAGTGATGATCTTGACCATCAAGGCTGATTCTCGGCTCCACACACCCATGTACTTCTTCCTTGGACACCTGTCTTTCCTAGATCTCGGTTTCTCCTCAGTCACTGTGCCCAAAATGCTACAGAACTTCTTGTCGCAGAAGAAAAGCATCTCTGCGTGGGGCTGCATCACCCAGAGTTTCTTTTTTCTCCTTTATGGGTGTGCTGAAGCCAGTCTTCTCTCTGCCATGGCCTACGACCGCTATGCTGCTGTCTGCCACCCTCTGCTCTACACTGTGGTCATGGACAGGCCTCTCTGCACTGCAATGGTGTGTGCAGCATGGCTGGTGGGGCTTCTGAACTCACTAGTGAATCATCTTTTCATCCACAAGTTACGTTTCTGGGGGTCTAACACCGTCTCCCATTTCTTCTGTGAACTACCGTCACTCTTCCCCCTGTCCTGTTCTGATCCCACTGCCAACGAGTTCCTTCTGTCGGGCTCCAGTGCATTGCTGGGACTTCTGACACTTCCCTTGATCTTGTTCTCTTACTCCAGAATCATTTCTGCCATTCTGAACATCCGTTCCTCTGAGGGCCAAGGCAAGGCCTTCTCCACCTGCTCTTCCCACCTCACTGTGATGCTCCTGTTCTATGTGACAGCTCTATTCAGGTACATCAGCCCCGCCTCAGGCTCAGTGTTGGAACGAGTGGTCTCTATTCAGTACAGTGTCATCACACCCTTGCTGAACCCTCTCATCTACAGCCTCAAGAACCAGGAGGTGAAGGGCGCTCTGCAAAGGATGCTGAGGAAGTGAACGTGATCCCCAGAGGAGGGATTCTCTGTGTGGTTTTAGTCAGAGAGTGGGGAGGAAGGATATTTGGAAACACTTGGAGAGTAAAAAAAGATATCGGAGGTCAATATAAATATATTTTAAAAGTTACATAGTGCGTCTCAAAGTGTCATCCACATGTCAGCAGCATCAGAATGCACATCGTCTGCAAGCTTGCTAGAACGTCTCAGACTCAACCCTGATCTACTGAATCAGAAACTCTAGTCAACAGTCTGTTTCTTAATTATGACAATGGTGCATGCTTGAGTTGGAGAAACAGTGTTTAGCCCAATGAATGTTCGAGAAAACTCTTTGGAAAAAGGTGGGATACTGACATCAAGGTGAAGAATCCCACTTAAATGAGAAAGTTGGTAAAGCAGTCAGGAAGAGAGCTTTTGACTATGTGATCTCACGGTCTGTTTCCCTCTACAAAACTGCAAGGATGAGAAGTCCCTATGTTATTTTCGGGTGTTACAAGGGGGGGAAGAGCTAGACTGTCCACGGGGGCAGGCGCAGCCTGTCCCTTCCACCTCTGCTGGGCAGCTGCCACTCTAACAGATTCTTCAGCACAGCATGAGGCCAGTGGACAGATGTCCCAGAGCAGCAACCAGCAAGCACTTCCTCCACCTCGCCTGCGGGCAGCTGAGGGCATCCAGCAGCCAGGTCGCCACATTAGAGGCCATGTGCTTGTCCCAGAGAGCAAGGGCAGCCTGAGGTTATGGTGGAAGCAGTATTCCAGCCCTTCGTGTGTCAGCACTTTCACTGAGAAACTCTGCTTCCTGACCTGGTTGTCTGGGCTACACCATCAGGATCTCTGAGCATTGGGTTCTTTTTGCTTCTGTACTTTTGGCCACAAGACTACTTTCGTCTCATTCTTCCTGCAGGACTAGTGACCTCTCTCAGTCTTTAACTATAAACTATACGCAGATGACACCCCCCTTATGGCAGAAAGTGAAGAGGAACTCAAAAGCCTCTTGATGAAAGTGAAAGAGGAGAGTGAAAAAGTTGACTTCAAGCTCAACATTCAGAAAACAAAGATCATGGCATCTGGTCCCATCACTTCATGGCAAATAGATGGGGAAACAGTGGAAACAGTGTCAGACTTTTCATTGTTAGTGTATAGGAATGCAAGGAATTTCTGTGTATTCGTTTTGTATCCTATGACTTTAGTAAATTCACTGATTCAGTTCAGTTCAGTTCAGTTCAGTCACTCAGTTGTGTCCGACTCTCTGTGACCGCATGAATCGCAGCACGCCAGGCCTCCCTGTCCATCACCATGCCCCGGAGTTCACTCAGACTCACGTCCTTCGAGTCCGTGCTGCCATCCAGCCATCTCATCCTCGATCGTCCCCTTCTCCTCCTGCCCCCAATCCCTCCCAGCATCAGAGTCTTTTCCAATGAGTCAACTCTTCGCATGAGGTGGCCAAAGTACTGGAGTTTCAGCTTTACATCATTCCTTCCAAAGAAATCCCAGGGTTGATCTCCTTCAGAATGGACTGGTTGGATCTCCTTGCAGTCCAAGGGACTCTCAAGAGTCTTCTCCAACACCACAGTTAGCCCTAGTAATTTTCTGATGGGCTTCCCTGATGGCACAGACAGTAAAGAATCCGCCAGCAATGCAGGAGATCCAGGTTCAGTCCCTGGGTCAGGAGGATCCCCTGGAGAGGGAATGGCTACCCACTCTGGTATTCTTGTCTGCAGAATTCAATGGGCTTGATATTCTATCAACATAAATTATGAGATAGTATATTTAGGGTTTTCTATGTACAGTATCATGTCATCTGAAAACAGTGAGAGTTTTACTTCTTTTCATATCTGAAGTCCTTTTATTTTTTTCCTTCTCTGATTGTCATGGCTAGGACTTCGAAAACTATGTTGAATACTAGTGGTAAGAGTGAGCACACTTGTCTTGTTCCTGAGGAAATGCTTTCAGCTTTTCACCATTGAGAAGGATGTTTGCTGTGGATTTGTCATATATGGCCTTTATTATGTTGAAGTAGTTTCCTGCTGCTACTGCTAAATCGCTTCAGTCGTGTCTGACTCTGTGCGACCCCATAGACGGCAGCCCCCAAGGCTCCACCGTCCCTGGGATTCTCCAGGCAAGAACACTGGAATGGGTTGCCATTTCCTTCTCTGGAAGTAGTTTCCTAGTATGCCCATTTTCTGAAGTTTTTATCATGAATGGGTGCTGAATTTTGTCAAAAGAGTTTTCAGCATCGATTGAGATTTTTATCTTTTAATTTGTGGTATATCACATTGATTTGTGTATATCAAAGGATCCTTTCATCTCTTGTATAAACCCTACTTGATCATGGTGTGTGATCCTTTTAATGTGTTGCTGGATTCTGTTTGCTGGAATTTTGTTGAGGATTTTTGCACCTATGTTCATCAATAATATTGGCCTGTAATTTTCTTTTCTTGTGATGTCTTTGTCTGGTTTTGGCATCAAAGTAATGATGGCTTTGTAGAATGAGTTTGGAAGTGTTCTTTCCTCTGCAATTTTTTGGAAGAGTTTGAGAAGCATAGGCATTAGCTTGTCTCTAAATGTTTGATAGAATTCACCTGTGAAGCCATCTGGCCCTGGGCTTTTGTTTTCAGGGGAAATTTTTATCACAGTTTCTATTTCAGGGCTTGTGATCGGCCTGTTCATAATTTCTATTGCTTCCTGGTTCAGTCTTATAAGGTTCAACTTTTCCAATAATCTGTCCATTTCTTCAGGTTGCCCATCTTATTGGCATATAGTTGCTCAAAATACTCTCTTATGATCTTTTGTGTTTCTAAGCTGTTGTAATCTCTCCTGTTTCATTTCTAATTTTGTTAATTTGAGTCTTCTTTTTCTCTTGATGAGTCTGGCTAATGGTCTGTCAATGTTGTTTATCTTCTCAAAGAACCAGCTTTTAGTTTTATTGCTCTTTGCTATTGTTTGCTTTATTTCTTTTTCATTTATTTCTGCTCCGATCTTTATGCTTTCTTTCCTTTTACTAACTTCCGAAGTTTTTTTGGTTCTTGTTTCTCCAGTTGCTTTAGGGGTAGGGTTAGGTTGTCTATTTGATGCTTTTTTGTTTCTTGAGGTAGGATTGCATTTCTATAAGCTGCCCTCTTAGAACTGCTTTTGCTCTATCCCATAGATTTTGAGTTGCTGTGTTTTGTTATCTGTCTCTAGGTATTTTTGACTTCCTCTTTTATTTCTTCAATATACTGTTGTTTATTTAGAAATGTATTGTTTAATCTCTGTGTATTTTTGTTTTTTACAGGTTTTTCCTGTAATAGATATCTAGTCTCATAGCGTTGTGGACAGAAAAGATGCTTAACATGAGTTTAATTTTCTTTAATTTACTAACCCTTGATTTGTGACCCAAGATGCGATCTATCCTGGAGAATGTTCCTTCTGCACTTGAGAAGTGTAGTCTTCTGCATTTGGATGGAATGTCATGAAGATGTCAGTTAGGTCTATCTGGTCTAATGTGTCATTTGTGTTTCTTTATTAATTTTTTAATTTTTTGTTTTGATGATCTGTCCATTGGTGTAAGTGCAGTGTTAAAGTCCTCTACTATAGTTGTGTTTGTGTGGATTTTCCCTTTTTTCCACTCTTCTTTCAGGAGAATTATCTTATTCTTTTAATTGGGAATGGTTCCTCTGCTTCTTCATTTTAGTTCTATTTCTCTGACTTGATGAATTTAGGAGAAACAGTTATCTACTGTTGTCTTGAAGGAGCTGTTATTTTAGGTGGGAGCATCTCTGTGTAGACTCCATGAGTCTAATATTTTTGGTGTGAGGGCTGCTTTTAGTATGGATGCCTGCCACATCTTTCCTCAATGTGTACTGGCTGTTATCCCCTTGAAAGGGGGTGTGATTAGTGTTGCTGTGACCAGAGCCTGCACGGGATGTTAAACAGTGCCTCCTCTTTGCTCTGTGGTTTTCACAACCCGGCCAGTGGCAGGATCTGCTTCCCAGTTGGAATAGCAGCCCCCAGATTCATTTCTGAGAGCTGCAGTGTGAGGTAGAACTGACAGGAGCACGTCTACAGGGAGAAGAGTCATGGAGTATTCCACTGCAAGAGCTATTCCCCGGGAAGTGCATTGCCTTATGGTGTCACCTGTCACCTGTTGTGCAGGCTCACAGAGTACACTTGTTTTTACTTCCCTCAGCCCTGCCTCAACCACAGGAATGCAGGTAATAGGACTGGGTGTTCCTTAGGCACTGTGTTCACCAAGCCACCAGTGCAGTCACCAATACAGATCTTTGGAAGTCAGGCATCAGGCCCACCTGCGGGAGCTATGGAATCAGCCCAGACCCCAGCCCCACCTCCACATGCATGTACCTGCAAAGCCTGTAGCTGCCAACACTGGACCCACCCCAGCCGCTGGAGTACCATTAGTCCTCTTGGGTATCCCATAGGTCCGAGTTTACAAAGCTGCTGGCGGTGGTATAAATAAATACACAGACTTCAGCAGTCAGTCAGTATTCTGTGAGAATTCTTCTATGTGTAGATGTATTTTTGATGTCTTTGTGGGAGGAGGTGAGCTTATTGTTCTATTCTCTCATCTTGGTTTCCTCTCTAAAGTTAGGATCTTTATCCTCTTTCAAGATAATGTGAAGGCCATGTTACATTTTAACTCCAAACAACACTACCTCCAATATATATGTCCTTTCAATCCAGGAATTTAGTTCTTTCTCTATCCCCCTCAAATTAGATATTATTACTACTTTATTTATTCAATAAGTTTTTGTTTAGATGTGCTTACATATTTATCATACCATTGCCTGCCTTTTTAAAAAATACTGTAATATGGCTGTTGTTTATATGGTGTTTACAGTATGCTGAAAAAAACAATTTGTGAAAATTATATTTACAAAGGTACAATTACAGACAAAACAAAATTATGATAGCATCATAATTATGTTTTACAACATATAGGAAAATACAGGACACATTATGATTTGATTTTCCCTAAATATTGGACTTCCCTGGTGACTCAGATGGTAAAGCGTCTGTCTACAATGCAGGAGACCCGGGTTTGAGCCCTGGGTTGGGAAGATCCCCTGGAGAAGGAAATGGCAACCCACTCCAGTACTATTGCATGGAAAATCCCATGGACAGAGGAGCCTGGTAGGCTACAGTCTATGGGGTCGCAAAGAGTCAGACCCGACTGAGCGACTTCACTTTCACCTTTCAAATATACTATAGATCATATAACTTATTAAAAAACAGCTATTTAATATAGAATATAGTTAAAAGTTACTTATATCACTATTGTCTACGCATATAAACAAAATGAAATGTTAACACAGAATTATAAACTACAAATATTGACTTTTCTGATAATATTTATCAGTAATTTTGGCATTGTTTTACTAAACCACGCACTTTGAATCTATATGTATCTTTTATAGAAGGCACTCAAAAAACTTCACAAATATTTAATATCATTTTGGGTACAAGTGACAAGTGCCACATTAATAATTGATCACTATGACAGTACACACTAGCCCACTTCCACATGAGGCCTCATGAAATATAGACAGGCTCCTTGAACTCACAATGTCTTCTTGCATCTCAAATTTTTCATTAGGAATCATCTTCTCATGTCTAACTTTGATCCTTTAGAATTCTTTTTAAGTGTCAGTCACTAAAGAAATGTTTTTCTTTGCCTAAAACTAATTATATTTTCTGAAAGATAATTTTTCTGGTCATTAAATTCCATGTTGAGGCCAGAGTTGAAGTTTCTATTTTCACAGAAAAGATATTTATTTCACTCTACCTGTTACCTGGGAGTCAGCCCCACTTTTGAAAACTGGAGTATAGTTGATTTGCAATATTATATTAATTCATTTGTATAGCATAATGATCCAGGGCTTCCCTGGTAGCTCAGTTGGTAAAGAATCTGCCTGCAGTACAGGAGACCCGGGTTCAATCTCTGGGTTAGAAAAATCCCTTGCAGAAGGAAATGGCAAACCACTCCAGTATTCTAGCCTGGAAAATCCCATGGAGAGAGTTTGGTGGGCTACAGTCCATGGAGTTGCTAGAGTCAGACACAACTTAGTGGCTAAACCACCACATAGTGATTCAATGTTTTCACAGACTATATTAAAAGTGTTCAGAAGATAATATTTATAATTTCCTGTGCTATGCAATATATCCTTTTTGTTTTTCTATTTTATGCAAGACCAGACCACTAGTTTGTTTTCTGTATCTGTGACTTGTTTCTGTTTTACATTTACATTTGTTTGTATGACTTTTAGATTCCACATATATTGCTTGAGGTATTCCAGACAAAAAAAAAGCACGGCATCAATGCATACCTCAAACATGTCTGAGCCCCAGGTCAGTTCAGTTCAGTCGCTCAGTCATGTCCAACTCTTTGCAACCCTGTGAATGGCAGCATGTGAGGCTTCCCTGTCCATCACCAGCTCTCGGAGCCTGTTCAAACTCGTGTCTATCGAGTCAATGATGCCACCCAACCATCTCATCCTCGGTTGTCCCCTTCTCCTCCTGCCTTCAATCTTTCCCAGCATCAGCGTATTTTCTAATGAGTCAGTTCTTCGCATCAGGTGGCCCAATATTGGAAAGTACAGCAAAGTAGTACAGCTATACATACCATATATCTGTTCTGCAAATTCTTTCCCCATTTAGGTTATTACAGAATATTAAGTAGAGTTTCCTGTGCTATAGAGCAGGTCCATGTTGATTATCTATTTTTTATAAAGCAGTGTGTATGTGTTAATCCCAAACTCCCAATTTATCCTTCTTTTCTGCTTTCCCCTTTGGTAACCTTAGCTTTGTTTTATAAGTCTGTGAGTCTATTTCTATTTTGTAAATAAGTTTATTTGCATCATTTTTTTAGAGTTCACAAATAAGCAATATAATATGATATTTGTCTTTCTCTGTCTAGCCTACTTGACTAGGTATGATAATATCCAGGTCCATTCATGTTGCTGCAAAAGGCATTATTTCATTCTTTTGGACGGCTGAGTAATATTCCATTGTATGTGTGTACCACATTTTCTTTCTCCACTCATCTGCTGATGGACAGTTAAGTTGCCTCCATGTCTTGTCTATTGTAAACAGCATGGCAATGACATTGAGCTGCAGGTATTTTTTTAACCATGGTTTTCTCCATATATATGCCAAGACTTGGGTCATAGATATGATCATATATACTGGATCATATGGTAATTCTATTTTTAGTTTTTCAAGAAACCTCCATACTGTTCTGCATAGTAGCTGTACCAATTTACATTATCACCAATAATATAGGAGGGTTCATTTTTCTCAACATACTCTCCAGCATGTATTGTTTTTAGACTGTTTGATGATGGACATCCTGACTGATGTTAGGTGGTAACACATTATAGTTTTGACTTGCATCTCTAGTAATCAGCAATGTTGAGCATCTTTTTGTGTACCTGTTGCATAACTGTATATCTTCTTTGGAGAAATGTCTATTTAGGTCTCCTGCTCATTTTTTGATTAGGTTTTCTATTTTGGGGATATTGAGCTTCATGAGCTGTTTATAAATTTTGGAGACTAATTGCTTTTCAATCACATCATTTGAGAATATTTTCTCCCATACTGTGGGTTGTCTTTTCATTTTGTTTGTGGTTTCCTTTCTTGCCTACCTTTCTGTGATTGTAGTTTCTATTTTGTGGGCTACAGGGTTATAGTTCTTCTTGTTTCTGCTGTCTCCCCCTTGATGGATGATGTCAGTTTATACCGCCTTCCTGGTAGAGGGGACTGGTTCCTGACCACTGTTGGATGGAGCTGCATCTTATCCCTGTGGCAGGGCAGAGCTATGTCAAGGAGTGCATTTAGTGTGAAGCTGTGGGCTTAGGAAGACTTCAGGCAGCCTGTCTGCTGATGGCTGGTGCTATGTTCTCACCTTGTTAGTTGTTTGGCCTGAGGTGTCCCAGAACTGGAGCCTACAGGTTGTTCAAAGTAGCCAGAACTGGGTAAGAAAATGGCAGCCTCCAAGAGGGCTGACACCAACGAGTACTCCCTAGAACTACTGCCACAGTGTGTATGTCTTGCAGTGAACCATAACCTCCCCCAACCTCTGAGAAGACTGTCCTGTACCAGCAGGTAGGTCTGGCCCATGCTCCTATGAGGTCACTAGTTTTTTCCCCTTTGTCCTGCTCTCAGGAGACCTTACATGCACCCTCCAAGAGTGGAGTTTTATTTCCCCCATTCCTGTGAAATTTCTGTGATCAAATCCCACTGACCAAATGCTCTGGAGGCTCCTCCTTCCAATGCCAGATCCCCAGGCTGGGAAGCCTGATGTGGGGCTTAAGACTTTCGCTCCTATGGGAAAGCATCTGTGATAGAATTATTTTCCAGTTTGTGGGCTGCCCACCTAACAAGTATAGGATTTTATATTTTTGCAGTTGTGCCCCTCCTACCATCTCATTGTGGTTTCTTTGTTGTCTTTGGATGCAGAATATCTTTTTTGTTAAGTTCCAGTATCTTTTGTTGATTGTTGTTCAGCAGTTAGTTGTGACAGGTGTTTTCATATGTCCTTCTACTCCACCATCTTGTCGCCACCTTACTGTCTCTAAGATCTTTATATATATTAACTAATTTAATGCTCTGAACAACCCTATGAGATAGTTATATTATTAACTTTATTTTATGGGTGAAGAAACTGATAGTTTCTTTCCCAAGGTCATTGGAAGAGATGAGATTTAATCCCAGGCAGTTTGGACCCACTATACATGCTCATAAATGCTAGGCTATAATGCTTCTGGGATTCATTCCAGTGAATATGTATCATTCTCACTGTTTGTGGTCTTCTGTTAGGATCATTTCTATTAGAATTCTCCTATTAGACTCAACTAGCCTAGATGATCCCTAGGTTCTATCTCCTGGCCCTGCATCCCCCTGTAATGCAATTTCCATAAACCAGAATCTAGCTGGTTTGAGTATTTCCTTAATTTTCAAGATTTCTTTCACTTTATTTGTGAGCTCTGAAGAGCTAAAAAGATCATCTCAGAAATCCATTAATTTTTAAAATTCAGCTTATTAGTTATTGAAACCAAAAACATTGTTTGAGACAATTAACATACTACATTATCAGAAGTAAAAGTCATCTCCTCAGTCAAGAATTCTTGATACTTTCTATGCCTACCAACCCAGTTTCTGGCACAAGTGTCTTCTGACTTCCAAATTTGTCACCATCGCTTTTAGTATTTTATACTTTATTTATATGTATCAGAACCTTGTTTTCAATAAAACAATTTAATAAAGCATAGGAGTCAATAACTACATTATATTGAGTTATGATACTCATACTAATTTTTTTCAAAACCAGAAAAGTATCCTTTGTTGTCAGGTCCTTATTTATTTTAGAGGTAACAAACGGACTTCTTCAGAGATCCAGTGTCTGGGTAAAGAATATAACCCACCTCATATCTCATTTAGAATATCTAATTTCTCTAGAATTTTATTTTTAAGAAGTCAAAATCTGAGAAATATTTAGGAAGTAGAATAATGACAACTTGGTAACACATTAGATCTAATGAATGAGGGAAAAGCAAGCATCTGGCATGATTTAATTTGATTTAATATGAACTCTTCTGCAATTATGGAACAATTAGACTTTTTGTCAGGTTTTTCTGTTACAGCTAATATTGTTCTTGACATCTTTCTGCCTAAATACTGGTCTGTATTTCAGGTTCTTTGCATTAAAAAGAGTTTCAGAAGTAGAATCACTAGTTCAAATTGTTTAACATGGCATCCATTTGCTCCTGGCCATACCAGGGCATGAAAGATCGAGTCACATAACTATTTGGAAGGATTTGGCAGAATAATGCTTGCCTTCATCGGCTACTATTAGATATGTAGTCCCTCCCTTATGACCTGCCTTCATTTACAAGAAACCTCAGTGGTGTTTGGGCTTCCTAGGTGGTGCTAGTGGTAAAGAACCCACCTGCCAGTGGAGAGGACACCCCACTGACCAATTCTCTGACACAAGCTGGCTGACCTACATACAATTCAGTTCAGTTCTGATACTATCTACCCGAGGTTAGCACAGACCCCAAAGTTTAAGAGCTCAGTCCTACAAGACTGCCCTTCACCCCAATTTCAGGTGTCAGTCACAATCCAGGTCCTCACCTGTGCTTGTGACCAACCAGCTATAAATTAGAGATTTGTATGACCCCCCCAGTTTGGATCTGATAATTTGCTAGAGCAGTTCACAGCAGTCAGGAAAACGTTTTGTTTACTAGATTATTCATTTTTTATAAAAGAATACAACTCAGAAACAAGCAGACGAAATAGATGCATTGGGCAAAGTATGTGGGAAGTGGCAGTGAGCTCCCTGCCACCCTCCAGGCATCTGCACAAGTTTAGTTGTCTGTAAACTCTCTAAACCCCATACTTTAGGATTTTTATGGAGGTTGCATCATGTAGGCATGACCAGTTAACTCATTTTCCAGATACTCCATCTTCTCCAGAGGGTGGGGTAGGTAAGGCTGAAAGTTAAAAGCTTCTAATCCTAGTTTGGTCTAATGATCAACCCTCACCCAGGAGCCTACCTCTTGCTTCTATGAGTCAGGAAATATTAAAGGATTTAGAAGCTCTGTACTAGAGACTCTTCTTGCTCAAGAAATTACAGTAGTCCTCCTTTATCCATGGTTTCAGTGACCCATGTTAAATTGTGGCCCAAAAATACTGCATGGAAAGTTCTAGAAATAAACGACTCATAAGTTTTTAACTGCATGCCTTTCTGAGTAACATTATGAGATCTCATGCCATTCTGCTCTGTCCTGGCCAGGGCATGAAGCATGCCTTTGTCAAGCTTGTCCATGCTGTATATGCTACCAGTCCATTCAGTTCAGTTTAGTCGCTCAGTCGTGTTCGACTCTTTGCGACCCCATGAATCGCAGCACACAAGGCCTCCCTGTCCATCACCAACTCCCAGAGTTCACTCAGACTCACTAGTATAGGAAAAATCATAGTACAGCTGACCCTTGAATGGTCCAGAAGCTCAGGACATGGACTCCACACAACAAAAAGTCTGCAACAACTTTCCATATCTGCAGTACCACATCCATGAATTCAACCAACCAACTGCAGATTTTGTAGTACTATAGTATGTATTTATTGAAAAATAATTTTTGTATAAGTGGACCAGCACAGTTCAGACCCATATTGTTCAAGAGTCAGCTGTTTAGGATTTGCTACTATCTGGGTTTGCAGGCGTCCACTGGAAGTACTGGAATTTATTCCCCATGAATAAAAGTTTAATAGCTTTATGTCAGTAATTGGGTGTCAAAGATAAAACTTTGTATAAAGGGCGGAGTCAGACCAATACACATGTATTTGTTATTTCAAAAGTACTTGTCACACACACACAGCCATTTTCACTGTTGCTTCTCTAACTCAAAATGTACATATCCATTTAAATTAAAAACTTTTTAATATTATCAATATTTTTCTACATTATTTTATTATGACATTTTAAAATATGTTCAAACAACAGAAAATATAACTCCCTTATCTTTGTAACATATAATACACTGTGAAACCAAACTAAACATGCACAATATTATAAAACTCAAACTCCAATTAACTACATTAATGGGATGGATGCTATCATTTGCTATATTTGCTTGCTTTCTATTTGGCTAGTTTTATTCATTTGGTTCTGAGCATAATGGATTATCATTTGAGTCACTGTAATTATCATTATTTATTTTTCTTTTTAACAAGTGACTTTTTTGTCTCCAATATGCTATTTTGATGAAATAGTCAATTTAATGTTATTTCAGTGAAATAGTGAAAAACAACATTGTTTAATTAAAAGTCTCATTCATATTTAATAATGCATTTACTGCTAATTACCTTTATTTTTCACTGCACTTTAATATCTTTCACCCTTCACTTCACCCAAGAAATGATTAGTCACCAGTATTTTCTCTCATTCGTCTATAACAATTTAACTATCCCTTCACTGTGGTAAAGTCTTTTAAATGTAAATTATCACTGCAGCAGAGAAACACTTTCTAACTAGTAATTAGGAAAATAATTAATCATGAATAAAACAATAGGAAAAGAATAATTGTAGGGTTTTCTACATTGAATAGGCAAACCTAACGGCTGCCAGACTGCTTAACAAATCAAATTAACTTCCATTGTTACTTCGTCTCTGATCTGTGGGCTAAATGAAATTATGTTGCTTTTCCCCAAAACATTTAAGAGTTTTCTAGCTATATTTTATTGGTTTCTACTTAGAGAACATCAAGCTCTGTATGATTTCAATCCTTTAGAAATGTATTTCAATTTTTAAATTTTATATTGGAGTATAGTTGATTAACAATGTTCTATTAGTTGCAGATGTCCAGAAGAATGAGTCAGTTATCCATTTACATGTGTCTGTTCTTTTTCAAAGTCTTTTCTCATTTAGGTTATTACAGAGTATTGAGCAGAGTTGACAGTGCTATACAGTAGGCTCTTGTTGGTTATCTATTTTAAATATAGCTGTGCCCTGGCATACGGTGAACGTTAGAAAATGTTTCCTGGGAAAATGAAAACAGTGAGCATTCTGCAGTTGTGAGCCACAATGATTTATGTATGTTGGTGAGATCAGGATGCTACTCTCCTTTCCAATCTTTCACATACTGGGTTTTGGCTACTTTTCTATCAAATGGCAATTAAGGGTGGGATTGGTCTATTTCTTCTTTTAGTTACATTTTTTACTTTATAGATATATATTGAAGTTTTGTTATTAGGCGATCTATTAGTCATATCTTGTTGCACAATAAGCTTTCACAGAATTTTAGTGGCACATAGCAATGTCAGTTCTACTAACTTCTCAGTCATGGGTTTGCAGGTCAGCTGAGGCCGCACAGCTGCAGATTGGCTGGACTTGGTTCCTAGCTATAGTCTATTCTGAATGTCTCATTCTGGGGCTTAGTCTGAAGGGGCAGTGTCCACCTGGGGCTATTATTTTCATCATGGAGGTTAGAAACTTTCAGAAATACAAATGGAAACATGGATTACCTCTTAAAGTGTGTGCTCAGAGCTGGCAGTCTGGCACTTCTGTTTACATTTTGTTGGCCAGGCAACTCACCCCCATGGGCTAGTGCATCTTTAGTGGGATATAAAAACGTATTTCTCTATGGAGGTGGTTGGGAAGGGTTAAGTAGATATTTGCTGATCTAATAGAGCTAACCTATATATGCTTACAATTAAATAATTTATATGATCTTGTTGGATTGACTCTTCTATCATTTTAAAATGTCTTATTATTGCCAGTAATTTCTTCGATTCAATTCTACTTTGTGAGGGACGAACGAAAAAGAAGGCAGAAGGCCAAAGAATTCATGCCTTCAAACTGTGGTGCTGGAGAAGACTCCTGAAAGTCCCTTGGACAGCAAGAAGATCAAGCCAGTCAATCTTAAGGGAGATCAACCCTGAATATTCACTGGAAGGACTGATGCTGAAGCTGAAACTCCAGTATTTTGGTCATCTGATATGAACAGATGACTCATGGGAGAAGTCCCTGATATTGGGAAAGACTGAGGGCAGAAGAAGAGGGTGTCAGAGGATAAGATGGCTGGACATCACTGATGCAATGAACATGAACTTGGGCAAACTCCATGAGATAGTGAGGGACAGGAGGCCTGACATGCTGCAGTCTATGGGGTCATTGTGTTGGACGTGACTGGACAACTGAACAACAACTAGTACTTTGATTTTAACATAGATTCACCAAATTCCTTTAGTAAGAGTTGCTTGATATATCATTTTCCATCCTCTTAATGTCATCCTAAGTGTCTTTATATTTAAAACATGTTCTTTATAAGTATTATATACTGGAGTTTGCTTTTTAATCTAATACGATCATCTTTATCTCTTAATTGGACTGTTCAGTTGATTTACACTTAATATAATTATTCATACATTCTGGTTTAAATCTATCAGACTATTTTCTGTAAGTCCCATATGTTCTACATTCCTTTTACTATTATTGCCTTCCTTTCAATTTACTAAGAATTTTTATTAGTCTATTTTTCCCCTTTACTAACTTGTTATAATTTTTTCACTGTTTTTAGGAGCGGCCTTAGAAATAACATATTCTTGTTTTATTAAAGTCTAAAGTAAAGTAGTATTTTGCTATTGTCTAAATAGCACAAGGACCCTACAGCCTTTTAACTTTGTTTCTTTTTTTTTTTTTTTGCCTCCTATTCTATGGCTTTGTTGTCTGCTAAGTCATATCTAACTCTTTGCAACCACATGGACTAAAGAATGCCAGCCTTCCCCATCCTTCACCGTCTCCCAGAGTGTGCATTTTGCTCAAACTCATGTCCATTGAGTCAGTGACACCATCCAACCTCCTCATCCTCTGTTGCCCCCTTCTCCTCCTGCCCCCTTCTCCTCCTGCCCTCAACCTTTCCCAGCATCAGGGTCTTTTCCAATGCTGGCTCTTTGCATCAGTTGGCCAAAACACTAAGCTTCAGCTGTAGCATCAGTCCTTCCAATGAATATTCAGGATTGAGTTCCTTTAGAATTGACTGGTTTGATCTCCTTATTGCCTTTCTTTGGGATTAGGATGAAAACTGCCCTTTTCCATTCCTGTGGCCACTACTGAGTTTTCCAAATTTGCTGGCATATTGAGTGCAGCACTTTAACAGCATCATCTCTTAGGATTTGAAATAGCTCAGCTGAAATTCCATCACCTCCACTGGCTTTGCTCATAGTAATGCTTCCTAAAGCCCACTTGATTTCACATTTGTTTTCACACCTAGGGCCAGGATGTCTGGCCCTAGGTTAGTGACCACACCATCATGGTTATCCAGCTCATTAAGACCTTTTTTGGACAGTTCACCTATGTATTCCTTCAACCTCTTCTTAATCTCTTCTGCTTCTGTTAAGTCCTTGCTGTTTCTGTTCTTTATTGTGACCATCTTTGCATGAAATGTTCCCCTGGTATCTACAATTTTCTTGAAGAGATCTCTAGTCTTTCCCATTCTGTTGTTTTCCTTTATTTCTCTGCACTGTTCCCTTAAGAAGTCTTTCTTAGCTCTCCTTGCTACTCTTTGGAACTCTACATTCAGTAGGTAATATCTTTTTCTCCTTTGCCTTTTGCTTCTCTTATTTTCTCAGCTATTTGTAAGCCCTCCTCAGACAACCATTTTGCCTTCTTGCATTTCTTTTTCTTTGGGATGGTTTTGGTCACTGCCTCTCGTACAATGTTATGAAGCTCTGTCCATAGGACTTCAGGCACTCTATCAGATATAATCCCTTGAATCTACCTGTCACTTCCACTGTATAATCGTAAGGGATTTGATTTAGGTCATGCATATTTTGATTATATAATTTAATTACAGTTGAACCTTGAACAACAAGGGTTTGAACTGTGTGTGTTCACTTACATGAGGATTTTTTTCAGTAGGAAATTCTACAGTCCTAAGTGATCTGTAGTTGGTTGATACAGAGAGGTGGGACAGCAGATATGGAGGAAACCAACTGCATATAAATAGGGATAACTATAAGTTATATGAGAATTTTCCACTCCATAGAAGGCTGGCATCCCAACCCTCAACTCATCTCAACTCATATTTGTATACTAATATAAAACCAACCTAACTAGCATATTGAAAAGCAGAGATATTACTTTGCCAACTAAGGTCCATCTAGTCAAGGCTATGGTTTTCCCAGTAGTCATGTATGGATGTGAGAGTTGGACTGTGAAGAAGGCTGAGCACCGAAGAACTGATGCTTTTGAACTGTGGTGTTGGAGAAGATTCTTGAGAGTCCCTTGGACTGCAAGGAGATCCAACCAGTCCATTCTGAAGGAGATCAGCCCTGGGATTTCTTTGGAAGGAATGATGTTAAAGCTGAAACTCCAGTACTTTGGCCACCTCATGGGAAGAGTTGACTCATTGGAAAAGACTCTGATGCTGGGAGGGGTTGGGGACAGGAGGAGAAGGGGAAGACAGAGGATGAGATGGCTGGATGGCATCACTGACTCGATGGACGCAAGTCTGAGTGAACTCCGGGAGTTGGTGATGGATGAGGAGGCCTGGCATGCTGCGATCCATGGGGTTGCAAAGAGTCGGACATGACTGAGCGACTGAACTGAACTGAACTGATATTTATATATATTATATAACTCAATTATATATATACATGAAACTTTTGTATGTATATTAGTATATAACTGTGTACATATATTTAACTATGTACATGATGTTGTTATTTTATGCAGTCAATGTTATTTACCTATATTGGTTATGGAGTCTTTATTGTTTACCTATTTTTGATATAGAAGTGTATGTCAACCCTAAAGTCCTGATTTATCACTCCCTGCCCCCCATTCCCACTATTACCTTTGGTAACCATTAAGATTGTTTTCTATATCTTTAAATTTGTTTTGTAAATAAGTTCACTTCATTCATATTTTAGATTACACATACAAGTGATATATGATATTTGTCTTTCTCTGACTTACTTCACCCAACATGATACTCTCTAGGTCCAACCATGCTGCTGCAAATGGGCAATATTCCATTCTTTTCATGGCTGAGTAATATTCCATTGTATACATGTACAACAACTTCATCCATTCATCTGTCAATGGATATTTAGATTCCTTTCATGTCTTGGCTATTGGAAATAGTGCTTCTATGAACATTGGGATGCACATATTTTTTTAATGTGCCCAGAAGTAGGATTGTATTTTCAGTTTTTTTAAGGAACATCCGTACTGTTTTCCATGTTGGTTGCACCAAATTACATTTGCACCAACAGTGTAGGGGGGCTCCTTATTCTCCACACCCTTTGAAGCATTTATTGCTGGTAGAATTTTTAATGATGGCTAATCTGACTGGTGTGAGTGATACCTCATTGTAGTTTTGATTTGCATTTCTCTAATAATTAGCAATATTGAGCATATTTTCATGTGCCTGTTGGCCATATGTCATCTTTGGAGAAATATATGTTGAGGTCTTCTGGCAATCTTTAGACTGAGTTGTTTGTTTTCTGATGCTTAAGCTGTATGAGCTGTTTGTACATTTTGGAAATTAATCCCTTGTTGGTCACTTCATTTGCAAATGTTTCCTCCCAGTCTGTCAGTTGTCTTTTTATTTTGTCTACAGTTTCTTTGCTGTACAGAGGCTTTTAAGTTTATATTTGCTTGTTTTTGTTTTTATATCCATTACTCTAGGAGACAGATCCAAGAAAACATTGCTACGATTTGTGTCAAAGAGTATTATTCCTATATTTTCATCTGGGAGTTTTATAGTATCTGGTCTTATATTTATATATTTAATTTGGGTTTTTTTTGCAGAAAAAAAGGTAATTTTTTTATTTTTAATTTACTGAATTATACCACGAAACAACTTACATGCATATATAATTTTTTCAGTAATTACCAGTATTCTTTGAATACATTCTTTGAACACATTTGAATTTAGGTTTTGTTCCTTTATGTATGTTTATGTGATATAAATTACATTTATAAATTGGACTCATGGAGTTTGAACTGAACATTATCTAATGTGACAGTGTTAATATTATTATAAAATTAATATAAAATGTAAGTTAGCTTTGATAGTCACATACTCATATTGAATATAATTACACGAATGAAATATTCTTCCTTCAGCAAAGTAGGTCTCATGAACTTATGTTGAGAGTTAACTGGTTTCATAAAGGTACTAAAAAGTTTCTTAAAGTGCCTAGATGCACACCATATGCAAAAATTAACTTGAATGATAGGTCTGATTGTAAACCTACATCTATAAAACAGCTAGAAGAAAGCACAGCAGATAATCTTTGTGACCCTGAGTTAGCCACAGTTTCTTACAAAGAAACAAAAAGCGCAAAAAATAAAGGAAAAATTCTAAATTTAACATCAAAAATTATTAACTTCTGTCATTCAACACTTAAGAAAATGAAAAGATAGACTACAGACCAGTAAATAATACTTACAAATGAATAACTGATAAAGGACTTAGGTTCAAAAATCTATAAAGAACTGAATTCAGTAATAATAAGTCAAACAACCCAATGAAAAAATGGACAAAATATTTTGGACAAAAATATTACATATAGATGAGAATAAACACATGAAAACACATTCAACATAATCAGGGTAGTAGAGAAATGCAAAGTAAAGCTACAACGAGATACCACATTGCAGCTTCTGTTGCTGTTCAGATGCTCAGTCATGTCCAACTCTTTGTGACCCCATGGACTCAAAACTTCAATACCAACTGTTGGTGAGGATGTGGAGCAATTAGAATTCTAATACATTACCAGTGGGACTATAAAATTACACAACCACTTTAGAAAAGAGTTTTGTAATTTCTTTGGGTTCTCTGAGAAGCTGATGCCTAGATAGAATTAGACATTCATGAGATTTGTACAGGAAAACACTTGTGAGGGTAGATAGGGAGGGAACTGGGGAGGGGGTTGCAGGGACTGGGTTAGCTGTTACAGGTCTAACCTCTGTGAAGAAGAGAAGGAAGAAAGGTGTGCTGAGCAGGAGAAGTCAGTCTGTGACACATTTATAAGAAAAAAGTCAGCAAAGTTGGGCCAAAGTTGCCCATCAACCAAATTCTGCAACTCTCAGGAACAAATCTGCCTTAGTATCCCTGCCAAGTTCAGTCAGTGGCTAGGAGCAGCTCCTGGGAATCATGGCCTCAGCATAAACATGGTCGTGAAAACACTGAGTCAGTTATATTCCCTGAAGCTGGAGATCTGAAAGGTGCATTTTCATGGCCACAACATTCCCGTCCGTATGCGACATGTGCCTGTTCTCCATAGGAGTTCAGGCAGCAGGTTCTCCATGCTTCCTGTGGATGTTTCTTCCTCAGGAGAAACCTAGAAGAGGGGTTGTTGAAGCGTTCTTCCCCCTAGGGACCTAACTGTGTATTTTCAGCTGGCAGGTTCTAGACCAAACCCTTGGTTCAGGTTAGGGAACCAAGCAAAGAATAATTTTTAACAGGGCTATGTACTCTCAGCCTCCTGTTCCTCCATTCTTATTTCTTTTGTACTAGGTGTTAAGCAGCATTGACTGCTCATCTGTTAACTAACTATACAATTCTCAAAAACACCCCTTTGGCTGCTCTTTGACCTTCCTTGTCATTATGATAATTGTGGCTTCCTGCTTCTGGCAGTTAAGCACCATCATCTGGCTTCTATAACTTGGTGGGGGAAGGAGGACACCGTTGGTTTCCTCCCAATCTGTCAGTTGTCTTTTTATTTTGTCTACAGTCTCTTTGCTGTACAAGGTTTTTAAGTTTACATTTCCTTTTTGTGTGTTTATATCCATTACTCTAGGAGACAGCTCCAAAAAAAAATTTCTACAATTTATGTCAAAGAGTATTATTCCTATGTTTTCAACTAGGAGTTTTATAATATCTGGTCTTATGTTTATATATTTAGTTCATTTTGAGTTCATTTTGGTACGGAGTGTTAGAGAATATTCTAATTTCATTCTGTTACACGTAGCTGTCCAGTTTTCCAAGCACCAGTTATTGAAGCTGTCTTTACTGTAGATTCTTGCCTCCTTTGTTGTAGATTCAGTTCAATTCAGTTCAGTCACTCAGTAGTGTCCAACTCTTTCTGGCCCCATGAACTGCAGCATGCCAGGCCTCCCTGTCCATTACCAACTCCAGGAGTCTGCCCAAACTCACGTCCATTGAATCGGTGATGCCATCCAACCATCTCATCCTGTCATCCCCTTCTCCTCCTGCCTTCAATCTTTCCCAGCATCAAGGTCTTTTCAATTGGGTCAGCTCTTCACATCAGGTGGCCAAAGTATTGGAGTTTCAGCTTCAACATCAGTCCATCCAATGAACACCCAGGACTGATCTATCTGCTTTAGGATGGACTGGTTGGATCTCCTTGCAGTCCAAGGGACTCTCAAGAGTCTTCTCCAACACCACAGTTCAAAAGCATCAATTCTTCAGTGCTCAGCTTTCTTTATAGTCCAACTCTCACATCCATCCATGACTACTGGAAAAACCATAGCCTCGACTAGATGGACCTTTGTTGAAAAATAATGTCTCTGCTTTTTCATATGCTGTCTAGGTTGGTCATAACTTTCCTTCCAAGGAGTAAGCGTCTTTTAATTTCATGGCTGCAATCACCATCTGCAGTGATTTTTGAGCCCAAAAAAGACAGTCATCCACTGTTTCCCCATCTATTTGCCATGAAGTGATGGGACAAGCAGCCATGATCTTCGTTTTCTGAATGTTGAGCTTTAAGCCAGCTTTTCCACTCTCCTCTTTCACTTTTATCAAGAGGCTTTTTAGTTCCTCTTCAATTTCTGCCATAAGGGTGGTGTCATCTGCATTTCTGAGGTTATTGATATTTCTCCCAGCAATCTTGATTCCAGTTTGTGCTTCCTCTAGCCCAGCATTTCTCATGATATACTCTGCATATAAGTTAAATAAGCAGGGTGACAATATACAGCCTTGATATACTCCTTTTCCTATTTGGTACCAGTCTGTTGTTCCATGTCCAGTTCTAAATGTTGCTTCTTGGCCTGCATACAGGTTTCTCAAGAGGCAGGTCAGGTGATCTGGTATTCCTATCTCTTTCAGAATTTTCCACAGTTTATTGTGATCCACACAGTCAAAGGCTTTGGCATAGTCAATAAAGCAGAAATAGATGTTTTTCTGGAACTGTTGCTTTTTCCATGATCCAGCAGATGTTGGCCATTTGATCTCTGGTTCCTCTGCCTTTTCTAAAACCAGCTGGAACATCTGGAAGTTCACAGTTCATGTATTGCTAAAGCCCAGCTTGGAGAATTTTGAGCATTACTTTACTAGCATGTGAGATGAGTGCAATGGTGTGGTAGTTTGAGCATTCTTTGGCATTGTCTTTCTTTGGGATTGGAATGAAAACTGACCTTTTCCAGTCCTGTGACCACTGCTGAGTGTTCCAAATTTGCTGACATATTGAGTGCAGCACTTTGACAGCATCATCTTTCAGGATTTGAAATAGCTCACCTGGAATTCCATCAACTCCACTAACTCGTTCATAGTGATGCTTCCTAAGGCCCACTTGACTTCACATTCCAGGATGTCTGGCTGTAGGTGAATGTGAGTGATCACACCATCATGATTATCTGGGTTATAAAGATCTTTTTTGTACAGTTCTTCTGTGTATTCTTTCCACCTCTTCTTAATATCTCCTGCTTCAGTTAGGGCCATACCATTTCTGTCATTTATTAAGCCCATCTTTGCATGAAGTGGCCCCTTGGTATCCCTAATTTTCTTGAAGAGATTTCTAGTTTTCCCCATTCTATTGTTTTCCTCTATTTCTTTGCACTGATCACTGAGGAAGGCTTTCTTATCTCTCCTTGCTCTTCTTTGGAACTCTGCATTCAATGAGTATATCTTTCCTTTTCTCCTTTGCTTTTCGCTTCTCTTCTTTTCACAGCTATTTGTAAGGCCTCCCCAGACAGCCATTTTGCTTTTTTGCACTTCTTTTCCATGGGGATGATCTTGATACCTGTATCCTGTGCAATGTCATGAACCTCTGTCCATAGTTCATCAGGCACTCTGTCTATCAGATCTAGTCCCATAAACCTATTTCTCACTTGCACTGTATAATCATAAGGAATTTGTTTTAGGTCATACCTGAATGGTCTAGTGGTTTCCCCCATTTTCTTCAATTTAAGTCTGAATTTGGCAATAAGGAGTTCATAATCTGAGCCACATTCAGCTCCCAGTCTTGTTTTTGCTGACTGTATAGAGCTTCTCCATCTTTGGCTGCAAAGAATATAATGTTGTAGATTAATTGACCATAAATGTGTGGGTTTAATTTTGGGCTTTCTATCCTATTCCACTGATCTATATGTCTGTATTTGTGCCAGTACCATACTGTTCTGATTACTGTAGCTCTGTAGTATATGCTGAAGTCAGGAAGCATGTTTCGTCCAGCTCCATTATTCTTTCTCAAGATTGTTTTGGCTGTTTGGCTATTCTTTCTCAAGATTGTTTTGGTTATTTTAAAATGTTGTACAAACTTTTAAAAAATTTCTTCTTGTTCTGTGAAAAATGCCCTTCGTAATTTGATAAGTATTGCCCTGAATCTGTAGATTGCCTTGGGTACTATGGTCATTTTAACAATATTGATTCTTCCAATCGAAGAAGATGGTGTATATTTCTAACTGTTCATTCTAACTTTATTTTATTAGCATCTTACAGTTTTCAGAGTACAGGTATTTTGCCTCCCTAACTATTAATACGTTTTGTTGTTGTTGTTGTTGTTCAGTTGCTAACTCATTTCCAACTCTTTGCAACCCCATGAACTGTGGCACACCAGGCTTCCATGTCCTTTACCATCTCCCAGAGTTTGCTCAAACTCATGTCCATTGAGTTGGTGATGCCATCCAACCATCTCTTCCTCTGTCCTCCCCTTCCCCTTTTGCCCTCAGTCTTTCCCAGCATCAGGGTCTTTTTCAATGAGTCGGCTCTTCACATCAGGTGGCCACAGTATTGGAGCTTCAGCCTCAGTGTCAGTCCTTCCAATAAATATTCAGGGTTGATTTCCTTTAGTATTGACTGGTTTGATCTCCTTGCTGTCCAAGTGACTCTAAAGAGTCTTTTCCAGAACCACAATTTGAAAGCATCAATTCTTTGGTGTCAGCCTTTTTTATGGTCCAACTCTCACATCTGTACTCCTAGGTATTTTATTATTTTGGGGGGAAATAGATGGGTAAACAGTAGAAACCGTGTCAGACTTTATTTTGGGGGGCTCCAAAATCACTGCAGATGGTGACTGCAGCCATGAAATTAAAAGACGCTTACTCCTTGGAAGAAAAGTTATGACCAACCTAGACAGCGTATTCAAAAGCAGAGACATTACTTTGCCCACTAAGGTCCGTCTAGCCAAGGCTATGGTTTTTCCTGTGGTCATGTATGGATGTGAGAGTTGGACTGTGAAGAAGGCTGAGCGCTGAAGAATTGATGCTTTTGAACTGTGGTGTTGGAGAAGACTCTTGAGAGTCCCTTGGACTGCAAGGAGATCCAACCAGTCCATTCTGAAGGAGATCAACCCTGGGATTTCTTTGGAAGGAATGATGCTAAAGCTGAAACTCCAGTACTTTGGCCACCTCATGCAAAGAGTTGACTCATTGGAAAAGACTCTGATGCTGGGAGGGATTGGGGGCAGGAGGAGAAGGGGACGACTGAGGATGAGATGGCTGGATGGCATCACTGACTCGATGGATGTGAGTCTGAGTGAACTCTGGGAGGTAGTGATGTACAGGGAGGCCTGGTGCGCTGCGATTCATGGGGTCGCAAAGAGTCAGACACGACTGAACAACTGAACTGAACTGAATGGTAAATGAGATTGTTTCTTTAAGTTCTCTTTCTGCTATTTGTTGTAGTATATATACTTGCTAGAGATTTCCATATAATACTTTTGTATCCAGCAACTTTACCATGTTCACTGATGAGCTCTAGTAGTTTTCTGATAGCATCTTTAGGATTTTCTATGTATACCATCTTGTTATCTGTGAAAAGTGACAAGTTTACTTCCCCTTTTCCAAGTTAGATTTTGTTTCTTTCTTTTTATTCTTTGATTTCCATAGTTCAGTTTAGTTCAGTTCAGTTTAGTCGCTCAGTCATGTCCGACTCTTTGCGACCCCCTGAGTCGCAGCACCCAGGCCTCCCCATCCATCACCATCTCCCGGAGTTCACTCAGACTCACGTCCATTGAGTCAGAGATGCCATCCAGCCATCTCATCCTCGGTCGTCCCCTTCTCCTCCTGCCCTCAATCCTTCCCAGCATCAGAGTCTTTTCCAATGAGTCAACTCTTCGCATGAGGTAGCCAAAGTACTGGAGCTTCAGCTTTAGTATCATTCCTTCCAAAGAAATCCCAGGGCTGATCTCCTTCAGAATGGACTGGTTGGATCTCCTTGCAGTCCAAGGGACTCTCAAGAGTCTTCTCCAACACCACAGTTCAAAAGCATCAATTCTTTGGCACCCAGCCTTCTTCACAGTCCAACTCTCACATCCATACATGACCACAGAAAAAACCATAGCCTTGACTAGACGGATCTTAGTCGGCAAAGTAATGTCTCTGCTTTTGAATATACTATCTAGGTTGGTCATAACTTTTCTTCCAAGGAGTAAGCGTCTTTTAATTTCATGGCTGCAGTCACCATCTGCAGTGATTTTGGAGCCCAAAAAAATAAAGTCTGACACTGTTTCCACTGTTTCCCCATCTATTTCCCCATCTATGAAGTGATGGGACCGGATGCCATGATCTCCCATGGTTAGGACTTCCAAAACTATGTTGAATAAAAGCGGTGAGAGTGGGCATCTCTTTGCCATCCTCAACATTTGAATCAGAATGCTAATCAGGTGCTAATATCAAATTCCACTATCCAAATTTGATGTAGAATTAAAATATATCGTTTTGATGTGAAAACAATTAAAAATTATTATAAGGAAATTCAGAAATATCAACTAGACCAGAGAAAAATACTCAGTCTAGGAGCTGCTAATAGGAATACTCCAGTTGAAATGGTAATTAAACAACTTACTTAGATTCTCCTAATTTCTGGAGACTAAAGATAAAAGTCATAGGCTAAATGTTATGTTCATGAGAAAGTAATATTCATGAGGGAAGTGGATATGGGCTGCCTCCAATCTGAATGTACTCCAGTTCCCAGTACAACAACCTCTTTTTTTTCCTTAAACTAATCTGACATTTTCCTTGTCCCTTAATGACCTTAATATTGATATAAATCATATTATCAATAAAAAAGCAAGTTAGGTGCCCTCCCTTCTTACACTTAAAATGTCTATTTATTACTCCTATATTTGAACATACACTAATAATTCTATAATAACAGGAAAAGAATAATATTTTAAGCAGTCAGTCTTGCTTCTAATTTTAATAAAAAATATTTCAGATAATTCACTGTCAGTATGAGTTTAGATATAATATAGCCCATATTTTTATCAAGTTACAATGATCCTTTTCACTTTTAAAGAGATATTATCAACATAGACATTGAATTTTATAGATTTTTAAAATTTATAGCAGCCTATATATTTACAAGATTGTTTTAATTTGCTGGTGTCTTAATTTCAAATGAATTTTCGATATCCTGCATTTGTAGTTGCCTCTCCTCATGGTTTCTGGTTTTGATACATATTTGTGTGCAGGTGATATCATATATTTCCTGTATGTTTGTCTTTCCCAGTGAGCTTTTCCATTCACAATTTTCTTGTTTCTAGTTCTGGGCTTTTCTTTTCCACCTACAGAAATTCCTATAGCATTTGTTGTAAAGCTGGTTTGGTGGTGTTGAATTCTCTTAGCTATCCTCCTCTGTAAAGCTTTTAATTTCTCCATCAAATCTGAACGAGAGCCTTGCTGGGTAGAGTATTCTTGATTGTAGGTTTTTTTTCCTTAAATCATTTTAAATGTAACATGCCACTCCCTTCTGACCTGTAGAGTTTCCACTGAAAAATCAGCTGATAACCCTATAGGGATTCCTTTATATGTTATTTGTTGCTTTCCTCTTGTTGCTTTTAATATTTTCTCTTTGTATTTAATTTTTTATTAGTATGTGCCTTGGCATGTTTCACCTTGACTTTGTCCTATAAAGGGTTCTCTGCACTTCCTGGGTTTGAGTATTTCATTTCCCAGGGAAGTTTTCAATTATTATCTCTTCAACTATTTCCTCAAGCTTTACCTCTCTTCTCATTCGTTGACCCCTGTAATATGAATGTTAGTGCATTTAATGTTGTTCCAGATGTCTCTTTGTCCTAATTTCTTTTCAGTCTGTCTTTGTTCTATTCTATCAGTGATTTCCACCATTCTTTCAGTTCATTTATTCATTCTTCTGCCATATTTATTCTGCTGTTGTTTCCTTCTAGTATATTTTTCATTTCTGTTACTGTATTGTTTAATTCTTGGTTTGTTCTTTAAATCTTGTAGCTCTTTACAATTCTTGTCAGGAATCCCCTGGCAGTCCAGTGGTTAGGACTCAGTACTTTCACTGCTGAGGACCTAGATTCAATCCCTGGTCAGGGAACAAAGATCCCACAAGCCACAAGGCATGACCAAAACAGTAAAAAATAAACAAAACCATTTCTTGTATCTTCTGGTCTGTGGCTCCATTCTTTTTCCAGCATCTTATATCATCTTCACTATCATTATTCTGAGTTCATTTTCCAGGCAGATTGCCTATCTCCACTTCACTTATTAGTTCTTTGGGTTTTTATCTTATTTCTTCATATGCAACATATTTCTCTGCCATCTCATTTTGTCTAACTCTTCCTGTTTGTGCACTCTGTTCCTCTGTTCCACAGATTGTAGTTATTGTTTCTCGTGCCCCCTGGTGGGTGAGCTTTGTCCAGAGGCTTGTGCAGGCTTCTTGGCAAGAGGGACTGGTGTCCGCCCACTGGTGGATAGGGCTGATTCATATACCTCTGGTGGGCAGGGCCATGGAAGATGCATGTCTAGAGGTAGCTGTGGGATCAGGACTTTAGGCAGGCTGTCTGTTTATGGATGGGGCTTGGTTCACACTCTGTTGGTTGTTTGGCCCAAGCCATCCCAGCACTGGAGCCTCTGAAAGCTGTTGGGTGAGGCAGGTCTCAGTGCCAAAATGGTGACCTGTGGAAGAGCTCGCACTGAGGAATATTCCCTGGTGCCTCTGCCACAACTGTCCATGCCCCCACTGTGGCCACAGCCAATCTTCACCTCCCCTCAAGCCCACAGGGAGGTCTTGCCTAGGTTCTTATGAAGTCACTGCTTTGCCCTGCAGCTCAGTGCATGTGAAACCTTGTGTGGAGTTTCACACAGGGTGGAGTTCTGTTTTCCCAGTTCTATAGAATTCCTGCAATCAAACCCTGCTGGCCTTCAAATAAAATGCTCTGGGGGCTCTTCCATTTGATGCCAGACATCCAGACTGGGGAGCCTGATGTGGGACTCAGAAATACCACTCCTGTGGGAGAACCTCTACCATAGAATTATTTTCCAGTTTCTATGTCACCCAGCCAACAAGTATGGGATTTGATTATATCATAAAAGTCCCCCTCCTACCATCTCATTGTGGCTTCTTCTTTGATTTTTGTTGCATAATATCTTTTTTGGTTGGTTCCAGTCTTTTTTTGTTGGTGGTTATTCAGTAGTTCAGGCTTCCCTTGGGGGCTCAGCTGGTAAAGAATCTGCCTGCAGTATGGAGGATCTGGGTTCAATCCCTGGGCTGGGAAGATCCCCTGGAGAAGGGAAAGGCTACCTACTCCAGTATTCTGGCCTGGAGAATTCCGTGGACTGTACAGTCCATGGCGTTGCAAACAGTCAGACATGACTGAGTGACTTTCACTTTCACTGAGCAGTTAGTTGTGATTTTGATGTTTTGTGAGAGGAGGTGAGCTCAAGTCCCTCTACTGTACCATCTTGTCCTTGTCCTTTTTATCATACACTCAAATCATTTGCAGAGTTGTTGACTTTCACTTCATTTATTCTATCAAAGACTAAAAACATATGTATAAGTTTGATACTAACATTGTGCATATGGATGTATTCCATGATATTTCCATGTTTTTGCTTCATTTATTTTGAAACTCAATTTTGTAGCCTTAAAAGATCATGATAATTTTGTCTTCATTGTGGGTTACCCCTCTTCTAATTATAAAATGGAACTCTTTTATAGTTTAATGTTTCTCTTTCAAGTTTACTTTCTGTGATGTTAACAGTAGCATTAGTAGTTAAGTCGTCGTGTCCAACTCTTGCAATCCCATGGGCTGTAGCCTGCCAGGCTCCTCTGTCCATGGGTTTCTCCAGGCAAGAATACTGGAGTGGGTTGCCATTTCCTTCTCTGAGGGATCTTCCCGACCCAGGAATCAAACCCGGGTCTCCTGCATTGCAGGCAGATCCTTTACTGACTGATCTGTGATGTTAATATTTCCACCTTATTCTTTCTTTTTTAGATTTCACCATGTATGTCCTTGCCTATCATGGCAGTTTTAACATTTCTGTATCATTTTGTTTAAGCAGAATATCATTAGAATATCATTTTGTTTCTTAAATCTATGCCTTTTTAATGAAGATACTTAAAACTTTGTATTTAACACCACTGTGATTTTTACATTCATTGTCATAAATTATGGGCTTAATTTATTCAAATGTCTTATTTGACCATTTTTGTTGTAAACTTCCTTTCTCTATTTTTATTTGTGCCATAAAAGTAGACAAAAGAGCTACAGTTTATCAAGCTATCAGCTAGCAGTGTTCTGTATACTACTATAAAAAAAAATCTTAATTCATTACAATAACCTTGTAAGGTACAAGTTTCCTCTTTAAAACGAAGATACTAAGTGTTTCCGAGGCCATTAACTTGCCGAAGATCACTTAGCCAGTAAGTGATGGAGTTAGAATTGATGTCCAATAGTTCTGCAGTGCCAAATGAAAATTCATGACCAATCTTTTTCTCTTTCCCTTCCTCCCTTCCTACCCCCTCCTCTTTGTCTTTCTCTCAGCTTCATTGTTTTATCATCTGTAGTGAACTGGAAAATATACCTTCTGATCTTCTGATTATAAAATGGTCTGCTGAGCATATGCTACAGCCTTTCTTTTAAGAAAAATATTAAAGAGGGTTTTGTAAGTGAATTTATCTATCATTAAATCAAAGGGGTGATTACTTAGAAGACAAGAAATTAAATAGTTACTGAGAAACTGAAAGATCTGATGATATTAAAGAGGGAAAGTATGTAGGGGCCAGCAGGAAAGTACCAACACAAAAATGTAGGAGTGAAAATCAGGAAGTTTTGTGAGTGGACAAGTAGAAACCAGGAACATGGGAATGTAAAAGGGTACCAACAGGAACTTTGGTCAGAGTAATGCGTGAGGAAATACATATGGCATTAGACAGGCAACTGAAACTGGGTGACATATTCCCATGTAGGAGCAGAGTTTAAGAAGAAAGAGTGCCTCCATTTGACTAATGATGTCAGGGAAGAACAGCTATTGGTGGAGGCCAGAATAATATTGTCTGGTGTACCCTATCTGGCAGGATTATTTGTTGTTGTTTAGTGACTAACTTGTGTCTGACACTTTTGCAACCTCATGAACTGTAGCCTGCCAGGCTCCACTGTCCATGGCATTTTCTGGGCAAGAATATTGGAATGGGTAGCCATTCCTTTCTCCAGCGGGTCTTCCCAACCCGGGGATTAAACCTGAATTTCCTGCATTGTAGGTGGATTCTCTACCACTGAGCCACCAATCCTACTCAAATCCAATTTCTCCATAAGAGTATGGAGCACATCCCTGGAAGCTGCTGCTACTTCTCCCAAAAGTTATGTAGTTAGGATCCTCACTGCAAAGTTTATAAGTAAAAGAGAAAAAAAAAGTATAGACAATACACAGAAAAGCCTGTTAATAAAATGAAAATTACACTGATTACACTGTAAGCAAAAAAGAAAAGATTCAACTAAAGAACAGGAGAACAAATTTTAATGCTTACTCCCAAAGTACTCCCAAAGCAAGTATTTCTTTGAGAAAAAACAACTCCAATTGAAATCTCAAGGGAATTTTTCAAACTAAAAACCCAGTTCTGAAGTGAAATTAAAAGAAAAAACAAACAATAATATAAAATAGAAAATGTGAAAATTAGAGACTGGCATCATCACATATTAAAGCATATTTTATACATATATATAATCATTAAGACAGTATAGCACTACTGTAAAAACAGGCAGATCAAGGAATAGAATAGGAAACCTAGAAATAAAGCCAGTGAATACAGAAATTTTAAATAGGTTTATAAGCCCTTATCTCCAATTCCAAAATCTCTAAAAATCTCTGACAACCAAGCTTTTTTTTTTCCCCAAAAACTAATCTGGAGGAAAAACTAGAAGTTAATTGATAAGAGGCTATTTGTAGCCTTTTAAAATCCCATGTTATAGGAGCACTCAGAAGTTTCATTAGAGAAACAGCAATGTGTTTGACTACAGGGTATAGCAGAGGTGTTGTATATAATATGTGTTATATTCCATATACATTTTTCCTGAGGGGTTGGGATATCAGCAATGGGTTAAAATCTAGATGCATGAGAGTAAAATTTTTTTACTAATATGGACTTTCCTTTATGTCTCAAACAAAAATTTATCTGAATCTTAGTCTTTTTACACATAGAAAACTTTAAAGGCAATTTATGTTATTATTCAAGGAAGGGCTCCAAATTCTTTTATGTTTTCAAGGCTTCTTATGGAAGAAAGGTGGTTATTAATGGTTTCTGGTCTATTTTAACTGGATAAACATAAGTAGTCTCTACATACACACTGAGTGGATAAGTTTCATGTAAAGGCGGAGCTTCAAGGATAAGCTTCAAGGAAAGAGAGCACGATTGCTTCAGAGAGATGCTCAAAGAGAAGGGTTAAGATGGCATCCAGGGCAGAGAGAGGCACTGGCCGAAGATGGAGAAGGGCCTCCCCAGGCTGGAGGGGGCAAGAGAAGACACTCCATGTGTGGGGCTTAGGGAGTTAGAGATCACCCACAGAAAGAACAGGAAACTGTCCTCTGCCAATTATCAGCTGAGAGGAGTGGGAGATTTAAGGACTAGGTAACTTAAGGAGAGTAATGAAAAGACTTAACTCATCACAGTGGGAAAAGAGTGTATACTGAGCGGAGTGGGAGTGTGTTTTTAGAACCCCAGTACTATCAGAGACTAAAGAAGTCCTAAGAGAGTCTCACACATTGGAGTTCACCTGGTCCCTAGTCCCCCATTATCAAAACCATTTAGAGCTACTTGCATTCTGCAGTCCTGTGTCCTCCTCCAGGCATGACAGGACTAGTACCTTGCCTGTCTCTGGACTGAGAACCACTTTGGCTCTGGCTACTGCTGCCACCCCCAAGGCAGTGAACTGATCCTGGCTCCCGAGGGTTCTTACTTGACACAAACCTCTCCAGGGCTCAGCTGGCACAAGATTGCCAACAAGTTGATGAGGAAGAGATATAAGTTAAACAAAATTGGCAGGCAATTTTCTCAGGACTTAAGGAGAAAAAAAGGAGAGTAAAATGGTAAGAAAGAGTGGCAGATTCTCTTAGCTGAGACCAAAAAACGCAGAATCAACTGAATGCCAGAGGACACATTGGCATTTATCCAGAAGAGACCTTGAGATGAGCTGCTTTGAGTTTGAACATGGTTCCAAAACTAGCATTGACTGTCCAGCTGGAGCCCTCTGAAGAGCGCCCCCACTGCCGGAATATTTTTTGACATACTGCAGCCTTGTCTTGCAGGTAGTTGACAGCCTGGCTCAAACTGCAGAGTACGTTTTGGACCCAGGAAAGCCCTGCTCAGTGAAGACGTAAGTAAGCCAGAGAAACACCTAAATGGTAGGACCTTAACCAACAGCAGTTCTAAATTTCTTATTAGGACAGGCAGCTGAACCTAGGATGGGGAAGATTATTGCTCAAAGTTGCAAAACTAAGTTGTAACTGTCCTACATGTTTGACCTCTCTAAACCCACTTGCCCATTTGGGATTTCCCTCTTCTGTTTCTACCAGATGTCTGGGCAATAATTACAAAAAAAAAGAAAGAAAGAAACTTTTTTGAGGAGGATGGGTGGAGTAAAAGACATATGAAGACCAAATAGGAAATTTTTCTCTATACCTCCTTGCAAAGTTCTTCTGTGTCATATGTTTTGAAAGTTATTTCATTAGCTAAATATTTTTTCCATAGAAAAAAAGCCCACTGAAAAAGCTACATCTGTATAAAACAGATAAATGAAGAGCTGTGGTGATAATAGTAGTTGGGGGTGGAAATAGGGTGAGATGCACAAACTCAACTAGGCTTTCAGTGGCTGTGGTGCTTCAGCACTCAGACAGCATGTTTAGGCTCCAATGAGTCCAAAATTGACTCTGAAAAAATTTCACAAGGGTCTGGGATCCTGCAGATTTTGAAAGTTCATTGAGGCCTCCAGATGAGATTGAAGTGTAAGCATAGTAGCTGCTGGAAGTGTGTAAAAGAATGAGAGGATTTTAAAAAAGTAAATTTGCTGCAGTTTATAAGAAGGAAGAAAGAAAAGTTTTTTGCATGAATAAATCTTAACCCTTCATGTCTATCGTCATTTTCTTGATGCCTCAGTGCCAGGACTTCTTCAGATGCTTCAGGTAGAGAAACGGGGGAGGGAAAACCAGAGGGGCTATCTCTACTACCCCACTCGCCCCACCTCTGTAGGGTGCTGCCTTTTTACAGCCTGACTTGATTTTCACATTCACTCTGACTTTTTCCTTAGATTTCTCTTGAAATTTTCCCTGGCCCAGAAGCCCCCATCTTTGTTACAAGAGGTCAGATCCCTGATGCCATATGTCTGGGAGCAACAGGAAGGACATCCTAGTTAAGGAGAAGGTTCGTACATGGTCGTTGGGTCAGACTCCCAAGAACACCTCACATTCCTGCCTGGGTTCCCAAGTTCCCTCTAGAGAAAGCATAATCTCCAGATTAGGGAAGATTTTTCTCACAAGTAAAGTTTTGCAGTGTTGCAAAGTAGGAAAAACATGGGATTTGAAATCAGAGCGCCTTGGATGTGAGTCCCAACTCCATGACTTGGTAAAGTCTATGGCACATGTCACAGTATTTCTGACCCACAGAAATTAAGTCAGTAATACCAATGTTACAAAGTTTTACAAGGATTAAAATAGATCAAGATTTTGTTATAGTGGTTGGTGTAAATTAAGCAATAAATGAATAATAGTCATTATCATGTGAGTAAATATGTGGTACATGGTGGTGGAAAGATGTGTGAAAGGAGGTTTGTGGGAGAAGGGAAAGAAGAAAGGAAGTAAGGTTTTCACTGACAGGTTTCAATATAAAATGCAGGTCATCAGTCAGTGTACCCAAGCAGGAGAAAGAGAATGTCTGGAGAGAATAACTAATGACAAAGTCTAGAAATCTGGTTAAGGAGAAGGAGCCAGTAAACACTTTGCCTATTTAAACAATGCATTTTGTGAAAACACAGTTTCACAGCATAAGGGAAATATTAATTAGGAAAAATATGCATAATCTTGACATACAGTGGATCACAAATTTTCGTTTACCATGAACCATTTCATTCTTCTGCATTTGCAGAGGGTTTTTAAACGCTTATTAAGCATTTAATAGACTGTAAAGATTTTTACCTCATTTTTATTTTAATTTTTCATTGGATAAGGTCACGTATTTAATAGGTTTCCCAGTCAGTGATCAGCCAAGGACCCTTTGACTCTGAGTTCAATGCTTATTTCACTATCACAGCAAATGCTGTTGAACTTTAGGCCATTTGGAGAGTCAGGGGACTAAGGAAAATAGGAGCACTCGTATCAACCCCAAACCATACTAGCTCAACCTGAAACTCTTTAAATCCCCCACTGTTTATTGTCTATCTATGAAGCACTAGAAGGGGAGTTGGTTGTGAAATCAGAAGCCCTGGCCTACTTCTGGCCCTAAGATATCTAGTTATTGTGGAAGTCATGTCGCTGCTCTGTCCCGCATTGTCCTCAGTCTGAAAATATGAGCTCAGATTGCATGTCAGGGTTGACATATCAAATGAGATGTATTAGGAATTTAAGCTCCATTATTTTGAAAAATCAGCCTCCCACTAAAGGATTTCTCTGGGTGTCTGTCTACTTGTTGCAACTTCTAGAGTTCAGCAGGTCTTGGATGATATCAGATGATGAGGAAAGGCTGGGGAAGAGCATGAGAGGATACAGATTGTGAGGGCCTGTGATCTAAGCAGTCCAGAGAGATGGTAGAAAGGAGGGCTAAGATAGCTTTTAGCTGAGAAAGCATTCATTCTCTTATTCAACAAGTGTTTATTTAGAGTCATCTAGCTGGGTTTACTGGGTCTACTGCATTTCTAGGATGGTGACACTTTTCTGATCCTCTTCTCTTACTCAAAAATTATGGACTAAATTTGAATTATTGACCTAGGAATGCATCATGGGATGGAAGGGCAGAAACCAATAAAGATCCTTTCCTGTGTAAAATATAAATTCTAACAGGGACAGATAATCTTTAATGTACTAAATCCATTATCTATATGTTAGAGGTGTTACATATAATGAGATGTTTACCTTCATAGGAAATACTTAGAGTCAGGAAAAGGAAAGTTGCAATATTTAATAGGGTAATAGGATAGTCAGATATTTATTTATCCTCAAATTCACTTTCTGGCTTAAGCTAAAAAGGGGATATTTTATAAATTAAAAATCCTATTCCCAGAGAATGACTCAGATCATTACCCCACTAAATAAGTAAATATTTTTTAAAAAACTTTTAGGGATGGAATATCTAAGAAACCATGAAAAATCTTAGCATTATTGATGAATTTGCGCTGTTGGGGTTGTCTACTGACCCGGATATCCAGACTGTACTCTTTGTTCTCTTCTTGGGGACTTACCTCCTGACCCTGATGGGGAACCTGATGATGATCCTGGTGATCAGGGCTGATCCTCACCTGCACATGCCCACGTACTTCTTCCTTGGTCATTCGTCTTTCCTAGACAAATGCCACTCTTCAGTTACCATACCCAAGATGCTGCAGAATTTCCTGTCTCAGAGGAAGACCATTTCAGTGTGGGGATGCATTGCCCAGAGTTTCTTTTTCACATTTTCTGGCGGCACTGAGACCTGCTTGCTCTCTGCTATGGCCTATGACCACTATGGTGCCATCTGTCGCCCTCTGCTCTACACTGTGATCATGAATGGACCTCTGTGCATTGCAGTGGTCAGTGCAGCATGGGTGATGGGGCTTCTGAACGCACTAGTGAAGTCTTTGTACCCAGAACTTACAGCTCTGGGGTCCCAATATCATCTCCCCCTTCAGCTGTGAACTGCTTTCACTCTTCCCTCTCTCCTTCAGTGATACCATGCCTAACACTATCCTGCTGGCTGATTCTGCTGCATTTCTAGGACTTGACACTTTTCCTGATCCTCTTCTCTTACTCTAAAATCATTCTTGCCATTCTAATTATCTCCTCTAAAGGCCAAGGCAAAGCCTTCTCCACCTGCTCCTCCCACCTCACCATGGTGCTCTTGTTCTATGGGAATGACTCTATTCAGGTACATTAGCCCCTCTTCAGGATCAATCCTGGACCGAGTTGTCTCTATAGAGTATGGTGTGATCACATCCTTGATAAACCCCCTCATTTACAGCTTCAACAACCAGCAGGTGAAGGCAGCTTTGCAGAGGATGCTAAGGCACCAGGTATGTGTCTCAGGGTTTTAAAAAATGGCAACAGGATGCTTGTTCTAATAGAGAGCCAATCTACAAGGGAAGAGAACTTTGTAAACTTAGAGCTTCTATGGTTCTTCATTTTTAATAAAATTCAAGTGTATTTATTTCTTATTCAAAGTTAAGTGACTTCCAAACGCTAAGAAATATAGTCAGAGAACTATTTTGCCCATCCTGGGTCTGAGGAGAAACATTTAGACATCAGCTCCTACCACAGCCTCTGGAAACTAGTCCAGAAGCAGTGACTTCACTACATTTGAGGAGCCAGAACCAGAAAAAAGACCGACAAGAACAAAGATCCTGAGCCTAGGACCTTTACCTGTGGATTTACACAAAGGACTCTATTAGTACAAAGGCAAAGAACAAGTAACCTATACACATTTAATTTTCCAAAATGAGTGAGTTCAGCATCCCCCATTCATCTGACCTGATGGCACCATAGGCATAGTCAAAGAACAGTGAAATCAAAGGCTGAACATGTTAAATATCTATGAGCAGAGGAATGGATAAAGAAAATGTGGCATATGCATACAATGGAGTATTATTCAGCTTTAAAACAAGATGGAAATTCTACAGTGTGTGACCAGATGGATGAACCTTGAGGACATTGTGCTAAGGAGATAAGCCAGTCAGAGGAGAAAAACCGTTCTGTAGTTTTACTTATGGGCTTCCCTGGTGGCTCAGAGGTTAAAGCATCTGCCTGCAATGCAGGTAGACCTGGGTTGGATCCCTGGGTCGGGAAGATCCCCTGGAGAAGGAAATGAAAAGCAAGCTCATAGAAGCAGAATGTGGAATGGTGGTTGCCAGGGGCTGGGGGAAGAGGGAATTGGGAAGCTGCTATTCAATGGGTACAGAGTTTCAGTCAAACAAGATAAAAAATTTGAAGATCTTCTACACATCAATATGCATATAGTTAACAATACTATACACTTAAAATATGTGAAGAGGGTAAATTTTATGTTTTTGCCACAATAAAAATATATAAGAAGACTGAACATACTGTTATACTAAAAACTGATTTTGCATTTTGCTACAACCCCTTGGCAAAAGGCATACATTATAAAATGTAGCATTTATATTTGATGTATATACCCACTGTAAATAAGAAAAAAAAACAAATTAATTAAAGCAAATTAAAACATCAAGAGAGCGTTATTTTTATCTTTTTCTTAACAAACATAAGAAAATATCAAGAAATGCTGCGATAAAATGGGCAAACAGATATGTGTATACATTGTTGAGGATACTTTATATTAACTAAACTTTCATAAATTGATCTAGTTATATGCATCAAAATTAAAAATCATAACATGATCATTTAAAAATGCCATTCTTATTATAAGTGAATAATTTCTCACACTTTCTCCTAAATGAAGATGCATACTGTCCTAATACTTATTGTATCCACCCTAGCTAAATTCATCCCTACACATATTCCACCACAGTCCCACTGAATAGCCTGTTCTTTAAAGATTAACCTACAAGTGAGATCAGCAAAATGAAGGAATAGAAAGGCTCAATCCTTGTTCCCCCATAGAAACAAAAATGTAAAAATGATACATGAACCAAGATGTCTTTATAAGAATTACAGATGTTTCAGCACCCCAGGGAAGCACAATAACCAAGAACAGTCACATTGAAATAGGTGAGAAGAGCACTTTCACTTTTCCTGCATTAACCTCCCCCCTAAACTGTGCAGCCCAGAGCCAAGGCAGGTGTGCTCAGCCAGTGACCTCTGCCATGGTGGGGAGAAGAGAACGGAGTGTGCACTCAGCCTCCCAGCCTGTCTGTGCACCCACTCCCCAAGGGGCCACGTCCTACCTCTCCTCATAACAAGTGCTGAAGAAGCAGCATAGTCCAGATGCCTGAATCAGCTAAGAACCAAGGAAAAGCAGAGGGTGTCTTCCTACAGCTAGCAAGGATCTTCGAGATTGGGAAAACATGCGGAACCAAGGCTTCTCCCTCAGAAGGGAGTAAAAGGAGTGGGCCATGCCTCCAATGTCCACATTCTTTCTGTGCAGTAGCTCAGGGACCAGTTCCTGTGTAGCCTCACGTCAAGTGCTAACAGAACGAGCAAAGTTAAACACCAGAGGGAATAAGAGATTATAGCCTCCATTAAAAAAAAAAAAAAAAAAAAAAAGACTGGTCATTTGGATAATTTAGGAACATAGGCCAATAATCTCTGGCCAGACATTTTGATGAAAGTCTTTTCCCCTCAGTCATCATATACACTGGGAGAGGTATTTGTGACTTGAAAAATGCAGACATCAGCACAAAGCTACAAGGGACTTGAATGATCAGGAAAACTATAACATAATCAAAGGAGTAAAATAAATCTCTAGTAACTGACCCTAGAGAAATGGAGATCTATGGATTTGCTGACAAAATTCAAAACAATCTTATGAAAGAAGCTCAGTGAATCACAATAGAACTCAGTTAAATGGATTCGGGAAAATGACACAAGAACAAAATGAGAATATCAATAAAGAGACAGAAACAATAAAAAAGAACAAATCAGAATACTGGAAAGGAGAGGAAACTAGTGGTTACCATAGGTGGAGGAGTTGGGTAAAATGGGCAATGGTGGTCAAAAGGTATAAACTTGCAGTTACAGGACAAACGAGTCCTAGGGATGTAATGTACAGCATGAAGACATGTTAACAATGCTCTATAGTATATTTCAAATTTGCTAAGAGAGTAGACCTTGAAAGTTCTCATCACAAGAAAAAAAATATAACTGTGTGGTGATCATTTCGCAGGATATATTAATACATACATCAAATACTATGTTGTGTACCTAAAATGAATACAAGGTTATGTATCAATACCTTAAAAAAAAAAAAAAAAACCCTCAACCATTTAAAAAATGACCATAAAGATATAGAAAAGGAGAAAAACTGGCAATGACACTATGGATTTAAAATGAGAGAAAGGACTTCCCTGGTGGTCCAGTGGTTAAGAATCTGCCTGCCAATAGAGAAGACACAGGTTTGATCCCTGGTTGGGGAAGATTCCGCATGCAGCAGGGCATCCACGTATCACAGCTACTGAAGCCCACATACTCTACAGCCCATGCTCAGCAACAAGAGAAGTCACTACAATGAAAAGCCTCTGCAACTAGAGAGTAGCCCTCACTCACTTTAACTAGAGAAAGACTGCACACAGCAATGAAGACCCAGTGCAGCCAAATAAATAAATAAAAATTTTAAAAAGAAGAAAGACTTTAAAAGATAAATAAAGTGAGACAGGAATAGTTGCTAAAGTCCATGTAAAATTTCAACAAACTGCTTTATTGATGATGGACTAAAAAACATACTTTAAACTAGCTTCCATGAGCCCCTACCTCTGAAACATGACAGATGTTCTCAAAACCCAGGAAAATTTTGACATCTCCCACCCATACTAACCGCATTTAACTCCAGTATACAGGTGATTTGCGGACCATAAACACCTACTGAGCCAGAGAGAACTAAAGTTCTATCATTTACCTTCTCTTTCCTCTACCTAATCTCATTAGCCTCTATCTCTCCAGCCATTCAGAAACAAGTCCCAGAAACAATACAGCAGTAAGGGGTTCTGTGGGTCAGAAATTGGAAAGGGCACAGCAAGGATGATTTGTATGTGCTTCACCCCATCTGGGCTTCAGCTAGGAGGAGTCAAAGGCTCAAAAGATAGGGAATGAAGTCACCTAAATGCTCATTCAGTCACGGTATCTGACACATAGGCTGGGAGGGCTTGAAGACAAAGATTTTCTATCAGAGCATCTAAAGAAGACTTTACCATGTGGTTTGGCTTCAACAATGCATAGTACCCTTAGGATAACCAGACTTTATGCATGGCATCCCAGAGCTCTGAGTATGAGAGGTCAAGAAAATAGGGTAAAAGTATCATAGCCTTTTCTGACCTTATCTTGGAAGTCATCCAGCATCACTTCTACTTAATTCTTATTACAAGAGAGTCTAAGCCCACTCAGATTTGTAGCGAAGAGCAGACCCACTAACCAATGAGAATATCAAAGGAAATATCATCTTTAGAAAATTAAATCTGCCGTACCCTGTAAAAGTAATTAATAAAAAATACTGGAGCTGAAGAATGCAATGATTGCAATGAAAACTTCACTAGTAGACTTAATAAAACAGAAAAAGGAATCAATGAACTCAAAGATGGAGAATGTAAATTATACAGTCATAGAATCAAAGAAAAAAGAATGAAAACAGTGAAGAAAGCCTAAAGGACTCAGGGAACTTTTATCAGTTGAACTAATATACACATCTTAGGAGTCCTAGAAAGAGAAGAGATGGTGAAGGGGGCAGAAAGCTTATTTAAATAAATAATAGCTGAAAACTTCGCAGATATAAGGAGACTAATTGGCATCCATATTCAGGATGCCAAAGGATGTCAGATAGAAGAAACCAAGTCTACACTGACACATTATAACTACATTTTCAAAGATAAAGAATTTTGAAAGCAGCAAGAGAAAAGCAACTCATCACATATTAGGGAATCTCATAAGGCTATCAGTGAATTTCTCAGCAGAAACCTCTCACGCCAGGAAAGATTGAGATGATATATTCAAAGTGCTGAAAGAAAAAAATTAACAATCAAGAATACTGTATCCAGTAAAACTCTTCCTTAGAAATAAAGACAAAGGGGGAAGAAGAGAGGGAAGAGATAGTTAGGGAGTTTGGGATCAACATATACACTCTGTTATATTTAAAATGGATAACCAACAAGGACCTACTGTATAGCACAGAGAACTCAATGTTACATGACAGCCTGGATGCCAGGGGAGTCTGGGAGAGAATAGATACATGTATATGTATTGCTCAGTCCCTTTGCTACTCACCTGAAACTATTACAGCATTGTTAATTGGCTAAACTCCAATATAAAATAAAAAGTAAAAGAAAGAAAGGTAAGATTAAATTCTTCCCAGAAAAACAAAAGAAGAAATAGAAAACTGTAACAGACCAATATAAATAAAGATATTAGCAGAAAGAGCAAATAACCAAATTTTAAAATGTGTAATAGAAATAAATAGACATTTCCCATAGAGAACATACAAATGGTCAACAGGCATTTGAAAAAGTGCTAGAAATAGGTAATCATCAGGGAAATGCAAACTAAAAACAATTACATACCACCTCAAACCTATTAAAATGGCTATTAAAAAACAAACAAAAGATAGAGTGTTATCAAAGATCTGGAGAAATTAGAAGCCTCTACTGTTGGTGGAAATGTATAAATAAATATGTACACCTATCCAAACCTATTACAGTCCTTATTTCTCTACTTGATCATATAGACAAAATTGATATCTATGGCTTCTTTCTCCACTGTTTTATTATTCCTCTGTCCTCAGCCAGAACCTAATTAGAGTTCTTAACCTAGTAAAGTTACTATTTATGAAAAGCCTGAGTTCTCAATATTCTGCCTTTTTTTTTTTTTGGTGATAGTAGTGTGCCATTGTTTTCTATTAACTTAATCTACTATTTGGCATTGAAAGACTAAAAGAAAACCCAGAGCCTACTCTCTGTTCCAGATCTAGTGTTCCTTGATATCATTTGGTAGCAGCCATCCAATTTCCCCTTCATAATCAGGGTCAATCACTCCAGCCAGTTGAGTAAGCTCTTTTTTGTCTATTGGCTCAGAGGCAAAAGAAGCCCAAAATGGCCAAGTAGCTATCTTACCTTCCCCTTCATAGGAACCATTGTTTTTAGCATGCTTTAAGCATTTCTCCTCAAGGATTAAGATATGAAAACCAGGAAAGTACATACATACAATAACCCAGGATGGGTTGTTTTATATAATAATGAAAGGAACACTCACACCGCCCTTTTATTCCCAGGCTTCTTTATGGGGGAGATAGCAACATATTAATGATCTCTGATTCAAGAAAAAGATTGCATCCTATAATACTAAATTCCATCCTTTTCAGGAAGTTACCTCTCAATTGTGTCATAACTGAGTCTTCAGTAAGCCTGTCCCATCTTTCGGATAGCCAAGCCACTTCTGGCTGGTGGGGTACATGGTAAGCATAATTAAATTCATGGGCATGAGTTGGCTTATTTTTTTTAGGGTGACCATTTTAAGATCTACTCTCTCACTAACTTCAATACAGTATTGCTGATTGCTTTCAATATGTTGTACATTATATTTCCAGAACTTACTTATCTTACAACTGGAAGTTTGCACCCTTTGCTCAACATCTCATTTCTCCTACCACCTGGCACATGGAAATCACCATTCAACTCTATTTCTATAGATTCAGTTTTTTTATATCTCAAATATAAGTGAATTAATACAGTATTTGTCTTTTCTTGTCTGACTTATTTCACTTAGAATAATGCCGTAACGGTTCATCCATGTTGTTGCAAAAGGTAGGATTTCCTTCTTCTCTATGGCTGAGTAATAGTCTATTATATATCATATATAACAGACTCTTCTATACACACATACACACATATGCCACTGTTTCATTATCTTTTCATCTATCAATGGACTAGGTTGCAATCGTGTCTTGGTTTTGTAAATAATGCTGCAAAGAACATTTCTTTGAACTATCTCCTCAATATATCTCTTTGGCATAGTAATTTAATTTCCTTTGGTTATTATCCAGAGGTGGGATTATTAGGTTCCAATTTATGGTACTTGTATTTTTAGTTTTTAGAAGCACATAAATACTGTTTTCCATAGTGGCTGTACCAATTTACATTCCCAAGAACAGTACATAAGTATTACCTTTCTCCACATCCTCACCAGCTCTAATTATTTTTTAACTAAGTATATTTAATTTACAATGTTTCAGAGTAATAGCAAAGTGATGCATTTATATATATACATACACATACATGGGGCTGCACCCCTTGTTCTGGGCAGACATAGACCAGCCTGTAAGTTGGGCTTCCCTGGTGATTCAGTTGATAAAGAATCTGCCTGCAATGCAGGAGACCTGGGTTCAATCCCTGGGTCAGGAAGATCCCTGAAGAAGGAAATGGCTACCATTTCCCATATTCTTGCCTGGAGAATTCTATGGACAGAAGAGCCTGGCAGGCTATAGTCCATGGGGTCACAAAGAGCTGGACATGACTGAGTGACTGACACATACACACACATATATGGGCTTTCCTGGTGGTGCAGTGGTAAAGAATCCACCTGCCAATGCAGAAGACACAAGAGATAATGGGTCTGATCCCTGGGTTGGGAAGATTCTCTGGAGAAGAAAATGGCAATCCACTGCAGTACTCTTGCCTGGAGAATCCCCATAGACAGAGGAGTCTGGAGGGCTACAGTCCATGGGGTTGCAAGGCTTGCAAAGAGTCAGACATGACTGAAGTGACTGAGCATGCATGCACAGTACTGAAGTGACTGAGCATGCATGCATGTACTATAGCAGTACTGTACATAGTAGTGTATCTGTTATATCCCAAATTCTCAATTTAACACTCCCCCTCACTTTTCTCTCTGGCAACCATAAGTTTGTTTTCTATATTTCTGAGTCTATTTCTGTCTTTTTTAAATTAATTATTTTTTTAATTGGAGGCTAATTACTTTACAATATTGTTTGTATTGTAGTGGTTTTTGCCATACACTGACATGAATCAGCCATGGGTGTACATGTGTCCCCCATCCTGAATCCCCCTCCCAAATCCCTCCCCATCCCATCCCTCAGGTTGTCCCAGTGCATCAGCTTTGAGTGCCCTGTTTCTTGCATCAAACTTGGACTAGTGATCTGTTTCACATATGGTAATATACATGTTCCAGTGCTAGTCTCTCAAATCATCCCACCCTTGCCTTCTCCAACAGAGTCCAAAAGTCTGTTCTTTACATCTGTGTCTCTTTTGCTGTCTCACATACAGGGTCATCATTACCATCTTTCTAAATTCCATATATATGCATTAATATACTGTATTGGTATTTTTCTTTCTGACTTACTTCACTCTGTATAATAGGCTCCAGTTTCATCCACCTCATTAGAACTGATTCAAATTGTTCTTTTTAATAGCTGAGTAATATTCCATTGTGTATATGTACCACAGCTTTCTTATCCATTCATCTGCCGATGGACATCTAGGTTGCTTCCATGTCCTAGCTGTTGTAAACAGTGCTGCAATGAACATTGGGGTACACATGTCTCTTTCAATTCTGGTTTCCTCAGTGTGTATCATTTGTATCACTTTTCTTAGACTCCACATATAAGCGATATCATATGGTATTTGTATGTCTCTGTCTGACTTACTTCACATAGTATAGTAATCTCTAGATCCATCCGTGTGCTGTAATGGTATTGTTTCATTCTTTTCTATGACTAATATTCCACTGTATGTATGTATGTATGTTATTTTCTTTCATAAGTAAGTAAGCAAAGGACTGTGCTCAGTCGTGTCCGATTCTCTGCAGTCCCACGGACTATAGCCCACACAGGCTCCTCTGCCCATGGAATTTTTCAGTGAGGAATACTGGAGTGGGTTATCATTTCCTACTCCAGGGAATCTTCCAAGCCTAGCAATCAAACCTGCATCTCTCACACCTCCTGCAGGTGGGTTCTTTACCACTAGCACCACCTGGGAAGCTTATACATACAGATTTAGGTATACACACACACATACACATATATATACAGATACATATATATCACATATTTATCCATTCATCTGTTGATGGACATGCATGTTGCTTCCATGTCTTGGCTATTATAAATACTGCTGCTGCTGTGAACACTGAGGTATATATCTTTTTGAAGTAGAGTTTTCATATTTTCTGGATGTATGCCCAGGAGTGGGATTGCAGGATCATATGGTAACTCTATTTTTAATTTTTTAAGGAGACTCCATGCTGTTCTGGTGTATAGTAGCTGTACCAATTTACATTCCCATCAACAGTATAGGAGGGTTTGCTTTTCTCCACACCCTCCCCAGAATTTATTATTTGCAGGCATTTTGATCATGGCCATTCTGACCAGTGTGGGAGTGATATCTCATTGTGACATCTCTGCAAAGTCACCTGAGTGATTTCCAGGAGAAGCCATTCAAAGGGTGGTGTCAGACCAGTAGCACCCTATTACAGACATGCAAGGGATGCCAAGGAAGCCATTCGTGAGAGGTGCTGAGCTGAGCACTGCTGAAACCAGGCATTACATAAGCCATTCCAGTTAGTAAACCAGGCCCTGATAAGTTATATGCACTGAATGAGCCTGGCATTTCAGAAGTCATGAGAGCTGCAAGGCCCAGTAATGCAGAAGACATGTACTGCAGGAGCCTGCCTAGGGGAGTACACCAGAACCAGAAGAGAACCTCTTTCTTTACCATTATCCCTCTACTGCCCTCTACTGACAAAGTTAAAATCATGTCAGCTGGCAAGGGAAAAATATTCACAGATTCCAGCTCTGTTATCACAGATCAGGCAATGAAAGGTAGATTAGGAGCTAAGGAGCAATAAATCGATAGCTGGTACAGTCAGTTTGGGAGACTGACATCCTTACATTGTTGTGCTTTCCAACCCATGAACATGAATAACACACCATTCATCTAGTTCCTTAATTTCCCTAACAATGTGTTATAGTGTTCTGTGTAGAAATAGTGAACATCCTTTTAATAAATCTATATTTAAAGTGAAAGTGGAGAGTGATAAAGTTGGCTTAAAGCTCAACATTCAGAAAACGAAGATCATGGCATCTGGTCCCATCACTTCATGGGAAATAGATGGGGAAACAGTGGAAACAGTGGCAGACTTTATTTTTTTGGGCTCCAAAATCACTGCAGATGGTGACTGCAGCCATGAAATTAAAAGACGCTTACTCCTTGGAAGAAAAGTTATGACCAACCTAGATAGCATATTGAAAAGCAGAGACATTACTTTGCCAGCAAAGGTCCGTCTAGTCAAGGCTATGGTTTTTTCCTGTGGTCGTGTATGGATGTGAGAGTTGGACTGTGAAGAAAGCTGAGTGCTGAAGAATTGATGCTTTTGAACTGTGGTGTTGGAGAAGACTCTTGAGAGTCCCTTGGACTGCAAGGAGATCCAACCAGTCCATTCTGAAGGAGATCAGCCCTGGGATTTCTTTGGAAGGAATGATACTAAAGCTGAAACTCCAGTACTTTTGGCCATGCGAAGAGTTGACTCATTGGAAAAGACTCTGATGCTGGGAGGGGTTGGGGGCAGGAGAAGGGGACAACAGAGGATGAGATGGCTGGATGGCATCACTGACTCAATGGACGTGAGTCTGAGTGAACTCTGGGAGTTGATGATGGACAGGGAGGCCTGGCGTGCTGCAGTTCATGGGGTCGCAAAGAGTCGGACATGACTGAGTGACTGAACTGAACTGAACTGAACTGACTGATATTTAGGTATTCAGTGTTTGTTGGTGCTATTATAAAACTGAATTTTTATTTCATTTTCCAATGGTTTCTTATTCATAAAAATACAACTTCAGCCACTTCAGTCACTCAGTCATGTCCAGCTCTTTGTGACCACATGGACTGCAGCATGCCAGGCTTCCCTGTCCATCACTAACTCCTGGAGTTTGCTCAAACTCATTTCTATCGAGTTGGTGACACCATCCAACTATCTCATCCTCTGTCATCCCCTTCTCTTTCTGCCTTCAATCTTTCCCAGTATCAGGGTCTTTCCCAAGGAGTCAGTTCTTCACATCAGGTGACCAAAATATTGCAGTTTCAGCCTCAGCATCAGTCTTTCCAATGAATATTCAGGACTGATTTCCTTTAGGATGGACTGGTTGGATCTCCTTGCAGTCCAAGGGACTCTCAAGAGTCTTCTCCAACACCACAGTTTAAAAGCATCAGCTCTTCGGTGCTCAGTGTTCTTTATGGTCCAACTCTCACATCCATACATGACCACTGGAAAAACCATAGCTTTAGCTATACAGGCCTTTGTTGACAAAGTAATGTCTTTGTTATTTAATATGCTGTCTAGGTTTACCATAGTTTTTCTTCCAAGGTTTCTTATTTATAAAAATACAATTTAATTTTCATATATTGACACTGTATGTGGTAAATTTCCTAAATTCACTTGTTAATTATAATAGTTTATCTGTAGATTCTTTTGATTTTTGCATAGAATATCATATAATTTTCAAATAATAGCCATTTATCTTATTATTTCCATTCCTTAGAACTTTTATTCTTTTCCTTGCTTATTGCATTGGCTGGTGTCTCTAGTGTAAAGTTTAAGCTGTATAGTGGGTATTCATGTCTCATTTCAAGCCTATGGGGGAAAAGTTTTTAATATTTTACCGTTAAGTATGCTTGTTGCAGGTTTTGTGAACACTGTATCAGAGTGAAAAACTTCCCTTCTCCCTTTTATGTTTAGTTTTCTGACAAGTTTTAAACATGAAAGGGTGATGAATCTGATTAAACAATTTTTCTATATATATTGAAATTCACATGATTTGTTTTCCTTTATCCTGTTAAGTAGTAAATTTATACTGGTCAATTTTTCAAATGTTAAAGCAATGATACATAGTATAAATAAATTCAAGTTGTTTCAACTGAATTATAATTTTTCTACATTTGCTGAATTATATTTGTTAATACTTTGCTTAGGAATTTTACATCTAAAATCATGAAAGAGATTGACCTGTAACATTCCTTTATTCCAATGATTTTGTCAGTTTCAGTGTCAAGATTATATTAGGCTTGTAAAACAAGTTGGGAAGTGTTTTTTCAGTCTCCAAAAGAGTTTGTACAACATTGGTGTCACAGTTTCTTTAATGTTTAGAATATATATTGATAAAGCAATTGGACTTGGCGCTTTCATTATGGAAAGATATTTAACTTTAACAATTTTTGATTAGGTATAAGAAATGATTCTGATACAGAAATTATAATGAGTTTTAGAAAAATACAAATCTACTCCCTTTGTATTTTGGTGAAATTCAGATCATCAAAAACAAGAAGACTTTAAAATTAGCCTGAAAGAAAAGGTTTATATTCTACAAAGAAACAACAATTTGACTCTGATCACATCAGTGAAACCAAAAAAGGTGGAATACTACCCTCAAAATGCTGAGAAAAAAATAACTATGACTTATAATTGGACTCTGTGAGAGAGTGAGAGAATGGGATGATTTGAGAGAATGGCATTGAAACATGTATAATATCATATAAGAAACGAATCGCCAGTCCAGGTTCGATGCAGGATACAGGATGCTTGGGGCTGGTGCACTGGGATGACCCAGAGGGATGGTACGGGGAAGGAGGTGGGAGGCAGGTTCAGGATGGGGAACATGTGTACACCTGTGGTGGATTCATGTTGATGTATGGCAGAACCAATACAATATTGTAAAGTAAAAATAATAGTAATAATAATAAATAAATGATAAATGGTTAAAAAAATAAAATAACCTTTTTGCTGACTGTAAAATAAATAAATAAATAAATAAATAAAGTATGAAGGCTGAAACACACACACAAAAAAAAAGAAAGAAAGAAATCTGTGGTACATATACACAATGGAGTATTACTCAGCCATTAAAAAGAATACATTTGAATCCGTTCTAATGAGGTAGAGGAAACTGGAGCCTATTATACAGAGTGAAGTAAGCCAGAAAGAAAAACACCAATACAGTATACTAACACATATCTATGGAATTGAGAAAGATGGTAATGATAACCCTGTATGCGAGACAGCAAAAGAGACACAGATGTAAAGAACAGTCTTTTGGACTCTGTGGGAGAGGGAGAGGGTGGGATGATTTGGGAGAATGGCATTGAAACATGTATAATATCATATAAGAAATGAATCGCCAGTCCAGGTTCGACGCAGGATACAGGATGCTTGGGGCTGTGCACTGGGATGACCCAGAGGGATGGTATGGGGAGGGAGGTGGGAGGGGGGGTTCAGGATGGGGAACACATGTACACCCGTGGCAGATTCATGTTGATCTATGGCAAAACCAATACAATATTGTAAAGTAATTAGCCTCCAATTAAAATAAATAAATTTAAATTTAAAAATAACAATTGCATAATAAGTAAAGTCTTAATTCAACAATAAGTATGAGATTAGCTTTTTCAGACAAATAAATGCTACAAAAGTTCACTCTCAGTGTTAAAGGTTGAATTTTGCCTCCAAAATAGGTGTGTTGAAGTTCTAACACCAAGCACCTCACACCTTCTTTGGAAATAGGATCTTTACAGAGATAATCAAGTTAAAATGAGTTCATCAGGATGCGTTCTAGTCCTATATGATATATTTTATAAAAGGATGCAATTTGGACACAGAAACAGATGTATAGAAAATAAAAATGACAAGACACACAGGGAGTAAATGACCACGTGACTGGATTAATGCACCTACAAGGAACGCCAAGGATTGCCTTTCCAAAAAAAAAAGCACCTAGAAGCTAGAAGAAGCAAGAAAGAATTCTTGTCTAGAACTGTCAGAGAACACAGCCCTCCTGACATCCAGTCTCCAGAACCATGGGACTAAACTGTGTTTTAAGCCGCCTGATTTCCAGTAATTTGTTACAGAAATTCTTGAAAACTATACACTGAAGTAGCTTATAAGGGATTTCATCAGTTTTTCATTCATTTATAAAATAGTTATTAAGTTATTATATTCCAGGCACTGCTATAAGTGCTACAGATACAGTCATGAATAAAATAGATAAAATCTATCTTCATAGATTAATACTCTAATGAGGGGAGACAGACAATAAACAAGCAAATAACATCATATAACATGTGACACAATATTGAATGCTGTGGAGAAATCTAAAGCAGGACAAATATGACAGTATACTAAAACTCTGATGTTTTTCATAGGTGATCATAGAAGTCCTCTCCAATAAGGTGACATTCAAGCAGAAGTTAGGGGAAAAAAAGGAGTTAGTGAGCCATATGGCTATCTGGGAAAAGAGCACTATGCACAGAGCAAACAGCAAGTACAATCATAAAATGGAACGTGTTTTGTATATTCAAAGAACAGCAAGAAGACTAGAGCTACTGGAGAGAAATTAGAACGGGGAGTGTGGGAAAAGACGAGGTCCTAGAGATGTCCAGGCCACATCACAAGGATCTTGAGGCCACACTAAGCATTTGGTTTTTATGCTGAGTGATAAGGAATATCTCCTAAAAAGAAGGAAAATAAATCTAAAAGGAAGATCTAAAGTACAATTAGGAATAATGAGCAAAGAAGTTAATAAACATGTGGGTGACACAGGGTTCTATTTTTTTACCCCAATCCATTCTTCCCTTGTCCCATGGTTCTATAGTTTTAGCTGGACACCTGGCTACCCAGCTAGAAACTAAATTCCATAGTTCTATAACTAGGTATGTTGGGGGTTCTCAAGATCACTCCCAAGGTTTAGTGATTTACTAAGAAGGCTCACAGAATTCAGCACATAGTTGTATTAAGATACAAAATGAAATCATCAGCAAAAGAAAAAGGTGCCTGAGGCAACATCCAGAAGAAATGAAGTACCAGCTTCCAAAATTCCTCTCCCAGTAGAGGCTCACATGTGTACATGCTGTCATTTACAGGACACACTTATTTCCCAAGCAAGGAATTGTGACTGCCTATGTGAAATGTTGCCGACAGGAATAGCTCATTAGAGGCTCAGTGCTCACAGTTTTAAATTGGAGGCTGGTCATGTGGGCACCCCTAGTATAACACACACAGAATTCTACACTCCAAAATAGAAAGCAGCTGTTGAAGATAAACAATATTATTTGTAGAAACAACTAAGGCACAATGAAACACTCTTATCTGTTGAAGAAAGGTAGGAACCATCTTGAAATCATCAGCCAGAATCAATGTTACAAGTGGGCTTTTCCAAAGATAGCAGTTGTCTTACATCATACACAAAAATTAACTCAAAATGCTTCGAGTATATGACCAGAAATCATACAACTCCTAGAAGGAAGCAGGCAATAAGCTCATTGACATCACTCTTGGCCATGTTTTCTTGGACCTGACTCCAAAGGCAATGGCAACAAAAGCAAAAATAAACCAGTGAAACAACATAAAACAAAAACATTTATGCACAGTGAAGAAACAACCAACAGAATAAAAAGGTGATCTACTGAATGAGGGCGATATTTTCAAACCGTTTTGCCAATAAGGGGTTAAAATTCAAATATATAAAGAACTTATACAACTCAATAACAACAACAACAAAAAAACGACTTTTAAAAATATGGACAGAGGATCTGAATAGATATCTTTCCAAAGAAGACATAAAGATGGCCAACAGGCATATGAAAAGATCTCAACATCATTATTCATAAGGGAAATCAAAATCAAAACCAAAGAGCTATCACTTCACACCTGTCAGAATGGCTATTTTCAAAAGGACAAGAAATGCCAAGTGCTGGTAAACATGTGGAGAAAAGGGAACCCTCATGCACTATTGATGGAAATGTAAACTGGTACAGCCACTAAAGAAAACACTATGAAGATTCCAAAATGAATTAAATATAGAACTACCATCAGTTCAGTTCAGTTCATTTCAGTTGAATCACTCAGTCATGTCTGACTCTTTGCGATCCCATGAATTGCAGCATGCCAGGCCTCCCTGTCCATCACCAACTCCCGGAGTTCACTCCGACTCACATGCATCGAGTCAGTGATGCGAGAAGACCCAGTAATTCTACTTCTGAGTGTTTGTGTAAAGGAAAAAACCACTAATTCAAAAAGCAATATGCATCTTTAGGCTCATTGCAACATTATTTATAATAGCCAAGATATGGAAGCAATCTAAATATCCATTGATAGATAGGAAAGATGTGAGATTAGATAGAAAGATAATGGAATATTACTCAGATATTTTAAAAAATGAAATTTTGCCAGCTGAGACAATGTAGATGGATGTCAGGGGTATTAAGTGAAGTGAAATGCTCCAATCATCTAACATCAGTGTGATAACAGACCAAAAAATCACAAAAAAAGAAAAATATAGGCCAATATCACTAACGAACATAGATATAATACTCATCAACAAGTATAAGCAAACTGAATTCAACATCATTAAAAGGATCATACATCATAATCAACTGAGATTCATTTCAGAGAAAAAGAAGTTTCAATATTTACAGTCAAAGTTAAATAGCATATCAACAAATTGAAGAATAAACATAATTTGATCATTTCAATTGATACAGAAGAAGCTTTGACAAAATTCAACATTCATTTATGATAAAAACTTATAACAACTAAGAAAGTTAGACATGAAGTATATCAATATAATAAAGGACATATATGACAAGCCCACAATTGATATTACAATAAATGGTGAAAAGCTGAAAGTTTTTCTCTAAGATCAGGAACAAGACAAGAATACCCCCTCTTACTACTTTTATTCAACATAGTATTGGAAATCCTAGCCACAGCAATCAGACAGAGAAAGAAATAAAAGGAATCCAAATTGGAAAGGAAGAAGTAAAACTGCCATTGTTTGTGGATGGCATAATACAATAGAGAGACAATCCTAAAGATAACACCAAAAAATACTAGAACTCATAAATGAATTCAGTAAAGTTGCAAGATACAAAATTAACATACAGAAATCTGTTGCACTTCTATACACTAACAATCAACTATCAGAAAGAGAAATTAAGAAACCATTTCCACTCATAATCATACCAAAAAGAATAAAATACCTGGGAATAAATCTATCTAAGCAGGTAAAAGACCTGTAAAGAGAAAACTATGACACTGATAAAAGTAACTGAAGATGATACAAACAAATGAAAAGTTATACCACGCTCATGGACAGGAAGAATTAATACTGTTAAGATAGCTGTACTATCCAAGGTAATCTACAAATTCAATTCAATCCTTATCAAAATACCACTGGCATTTTTCACAGAACTAGCACAAATAATCCTAAAATTTATATCAAAACAGAAAAGAATAGCCAAAATAATTTTATTAAAAAATAAAATAATAGATATCATGCTCCCTGATTTCAAATTATACCACAAAGCTACAGTAATCAAAACAGTATGGTACTGGCACAAAAACAGACACATAGATCAATGAACAGAATAGAGGGCCCAGAAATGAACCTTTAGTTCAGTTCAGTTCAGTCACTCAGTCGTGTCTGACTCTTTGCAACCCCATGAATCACAACACGCCAGGCCTCCCTGTCTATCACCAACTCCCGGAGTTCACTCAGAGTCACATCCATCGAGTCAGTGATGCCATCCAGCCGTCTCATCCTCTGTCGTCCCCTTCTCCTCCTGCCCCCAATCCGTCCCAGCATCAAAGTCTTCTCCAATGAGTCAACTCTTCGCATGAGGTGGCCAACGTACTAGAGTTTCAGCTTTAGCATCATTCATTCCAAAGAAATCCCTGGGTTGATCTCCTTTAGAATGGACTGGTTGGATCTCCTTGCAGTCCAAGGGACTCTCAAGAGTCTTCTCCAACACCACAGTTCAAAAGCATCAATTCTTCGGTGCTCAGCCTTCTTCACAGTCCAACTCTCACATCCATACATGACTACTGGAAAAACCATAGCCTTGACTAGATGGACCTCAGTGGGCAAAGTAATGTCTCTGCTTTTGAATATGCTATGTAGGTTGCTCATAACTTTTCTTCCAAGGAGTAAGAGTCTTTTAATTTCATGGCTGCAATCACCATCTGCAGTGAACCTTTACTTATACAGGTAATTAATTTATGACAAAGAAGACAAGAATATACAATGGAGAAGGCAGTCTCGTCAATAAATCCTATTAGGAAACCTGGGCAGCCGCATGTAAAAGAATCAAATTGGACTATTTTATTATAATATATACAAAAATAAATTCAAAATGGATTAAAGACTTCAGAGTAAGACTTGACACCATAAAACTCCTAGAATAAAACATAGGCTGTATGTTCTAAGATATAGTTCTCAGCAATACAATTTTTTAATTAGTCTCCTCAGGCAAGGGAAACAAAAGCTAAAATAAATAAATGGGACACTACATCAAATTAAAAAGCTTTTTCACACCAAGGAAACTACCAACAAGTGAAAAGGCTGCTTTTGAACAGGAGAAGATATTGGCAAATGATATCTGATGAGGGGTTAATAACCAAAATATGAAAAGAACTCATGCACTGAACATTAAAAAAAACTCTGATTTTTTAAAAGGAGAAAGGACCTGAATATACATTTTCAAAAAAAAATACAGATGACTAAAAGGCACATAAAAATTCCCAACATCACTAATCAGCAGGGAAAGGCAAATCAAAAACAAAATGAGATATCACACCTGTCAGAATGTCTATTTTCAAAAAGACAAGAAATAAGTGTTGGCAAGGTTGCGGAGAAAAGGAAACTGTTGTGTATTGTTGGTGGGAATGTAAATTGGTATAGCTACTCTGGAAAACTGTATGGAGATTCCTCAAAAAATGAAAAATAGAAATGCCACACAATCTAGCAATTCCACTTCTAGGTATTTGTTGTGAGAAAATGTGAATATTAAATCAAAAATATATGCACCTATATGTTGATTACAGCAGTATTTACAATAGTCAAAATATGGAAGCAAACTAAGTGCCCATCAATAGATGAATAAAGAAGATATATGTCACACACAATGGAATATTACTCATCAGTAAAATAGAATGAAATCTTGTCATATGTAGCAACAGAGATGGACTTACAAGGTACATGTTAAATTAAAAAGTCAGACAGAGAATGATAAATATTACATGATTTCATTTATATGTAATGTCTAAAAACACACAAAAGAATGAACAAATGTAACCAAACAGAAACAGAGTTCCTAGAGAAAAACTAGGTGGTTTCCAGATGATAGCGGGATAAAAGGAGATAGAAATAGGTGAGGGAGATTAAGAGGCACAAACTTTCAAATAAATGAGTCATGGGTAATAAAATATACAGTGTGGGGAATATAGTCAATAATTATGTAATATCTTTTTATGGTGACAGATAACAACTAGACTTGTGCTCACCATTTAAAATGTATTGAAATATTGAATCACTATGTTGTGTAACAGGAACTGACATAGTGTTGTAGGTCAATTATACTTCAAAAACAAACTCATTAAAAAAGAGATGATGGATTAAAGACCTAAACATAAGACCAGAAACTATAAAACTTTTAGAGGAAAACATAAGCAGAACACTCAGTGACATAAATCACAGCTATATCCTCTATGACTGACCTCCTAGATTAATGGAAATAAAAACAAAAATAAACAAGTGGTATACTTAATTAAACTTACACATTTAATTAATTAAACTTACACAGCAAAGGAAACTATAAACAAGGTGAAAAGACAACCCTCAGAATGAGAGAAAATAATAGCAAACGAAACTGATAAAGGATTAATCTCCAAAATATATACACAGCTCATACCACTCAATACCAGAAAAACAAACAACTCAATCAAAAAGTGAACATAAAGCCTCAATAGACATTTACCCAAAGAAGACATACAGTTGGCTAGTAAACACATGAAAAGATTCTCAACATCACTCATTATTAGAGAAATCCAAATCAAAACTACAGTGAAGTATCACTTCACACTGGTCAGAATGGCCATCACCAAAAAACCCACAAACAAGAATGCTGGAGAGGGTGTGGAGAAAAGGAAATCCTCTTGCACTGTTGGTGGGAATACAAATTGATGTGGCCACTGTGGAAGACAGTATGGTGATTCCTTAAAAAACTAGGAATAAAACTACCACATGACCCAGCAATCCCATATATACCCTAGGGAAACCAAAATTGAAAATGACACATGTACCCCAACGTTCATTGCAGTACTATTTATAATAGCTAGGACATGGGCACAACCTAGATGTCCAAACAAGAGATGAATGGGTAAAGAAGCTGTGGCAATTATATACAATGCAATATTACTCAGCCATAAAAAGGAATGCATTTGAATCAGTTCCAATGAGGTGGATGAACCTAGAGCCTATTTTACAGAGTGAAGTAAGTTAGAGAAAAACTAAATATCATATATTAATGTGCATATATACGGAATTTAGAAAGATGGTACTGATGAACCAATTTGCAGGGCAGCAATTGGAGAAAGCAATGGCACCCCACTCCAGTACTCTTGCCTGGAAAATCCCATGGACAGAGGAGCCTGGTAGGCTACAGTCCATGGGGTGGCCAAGAGTCTGATGCGACTAAGCGACTTCACTTTCACTTTTCACTTTCATGCATTGGAGAAGGAAATGGCAACCCACTCCATTGTTCTCGCCTGGAGAATCCTAGGGATGGGGGAGCCTGGTGGGCTGCCGTCTACGGGGTCGCACAGAGTCGGACACGACTGAAGCGATTTAGCAGCAGCAGCAGCAATGCAGATGCTTCCCTTGTAGCTCAGTCGGTAAAAAAGCTGCCTGCAATGCAGAAGACCTGGATTTGATTCCTGTGTCAGGAAGATTCCCTGAAGGAGAAAATGGCAACCCACTCCAGTATTCTTGCCTGGAGAATCCCATGGACAGAGAAGCCTGGCAAGCTACAGTCCACGGGGTCACAAGAGTTGGACATGACTTAGCAACTAAACCACCACCAATGGAGATGCAGACATAGAGAATAGACTTACAGACACAGGCAAGGGGCTGGGAGGAAGGACAGGGTGGGATGAATGGAGACAGTAGCATGGAAATATATATGCCACCGTATGTAAAATATATAGCTAATGGGAATTTGCTATATGACTCGGGGAACTCAAACCGAGGTTCTGTAACAACTTAGAGGGGAGAGAATAGGTGGGAAGGGGTGGGAGGTGGGAGGGAGGTTTGAGAGGGAGGGGACATATGTATACCTATGGCTGATTCATGTTGATGTATGGCAAAAACCAGCACAATATTGTAAATCAATTATCCTTCAATTAAAAACAAATTTTAATAAAGAGATGAGATTTGTACTACCTGAGGTGGAGGGTGAGAGAGGAGGAATTAGACAAAAGGGGGAATTAGACAAAGTGTGTCAAAAGGTAGAAACTTCCCGTTATAAGTGAGTACTAGGGATGTAATGTGTAACATGATAAAAATAATTAATAATGCAGTACATTATAAATGAAAGTTATTAAGAAAGTAAATTCTAAGAGTTCTCATCACAAGGGAAATAGTTTTCTATTTTTTTAATGCTGTGTCTATATGAGATGATTATTTCATGGTACATGTAAGTTAAATTGTTATGTTGTATATCTTAAACTTATATAGTACTACTTATCAATTATAGCTCAATAAAACTGAGAAAAGATAGATAGATATTTTAAACAAATTTTTTAAAAGCCAGTTTTTTGAAAAACAACTTCTGGCAGATTGAAGAAAAAAAATATTGGGGATAAAGAGGGGTTACAACTGTAGGTATAGGAGATATTTTTTAACTATGGTGGAAATTTCTCTGCTGATGTGTGTTCTGAATCCATTTAGATAAGATCTGGCAGTATGTGTAAACAGGCTCAAGGATTATTAATGGTGTGATCTGAAATGTTAGTGGTTTTTCTTTTTTTCTAAAAGTCAACCTCTAATATCTGGCACTGCTACACAGAAGAGTTTGCATAAGCCGTTTGACTTCCAAGATTACTCCTCTTGTATTGCTGCTATCAATACTTTCTTTAAACCATTTATTTGTGCAATAAGTGTTTGGAATCCTCATAATGAAGATATTGCTAGCCTATTACTAGCATATCTATAATATTATCTGCCTTTTTTCTATTACACTTAGTACCAATTAAAGCTCTGGCTATAATAGTTTTCAGTTCTGGAGTTATAGAATGGAATCCTCTACCACACATCTATTTGGAAATGATGGAGAGGATGAAGTCTTACTACCTTGTTCTTGTCATCAAAACTAGATGGTGGTGGTGGTGTTTAGTTGCTAAGTTATATCCAACTCTTTTAGAATAAACTAATGGTTAATAAAAAGCCTGTTGATGAGAGTGAAAAAGTTGGCTTAAAGCTCAACATTCAGAAAACGAAGATCATGGCATCTGGTCCCAAATCTTCATGGGAAATAGATGGGGAAACAGGGGAAACAGTGGAAACAGTGTCAGACTTTATTTTGGGGGGCATTTCTTTGGGCTCTAAAATAACTGCAGATGGTGATTGAAACCATGAATTTTAAAGATGCTTATTCCTTGGAAGGAAAGTTATGACCAACCTAGATAGTATATTGAAAAGCAGAGATATTACTTTGCCAACTAAGGTCCATCTAGTCAAGGCTATGGTTTTTCCAGCGGTCATATATGGATGTGAGAGTTGGACTGTGAAGAAGGCTGAGCGCCGAAGAATTGATGCTTTTGAACTGTGGTGTTGGAGAAGACTCCTGAGAGTCCCTTGGACTGCAAGGAGATCCAACCAGTCCATCCTAAAGGAAATCAGTCCTGGGTGTTCATTGGAGGGACTGATGCTGAAACTGAAACTCCAATACTTTGGCCACTTCATGCAAAGAGTTGACTCATTGGAAAAGACCCTGATGCTGGGAGGGATTGAGGGCAGGAGGAGAAGGGGACAATGGAGGATGAGATGGCTGTATGGCATCACCAACCCGATGGACATGAGTTTGAGTGAACTCCGGGAGTTGGTGATGGACAGGGAGGCCTGGCGTGCTGCAGTTCATGGGGTCGCAAAGAGTTGGACACGACTGAGCAACTGAACTGAACTGAACTGAACTGAGTGGTTACTAGAGGCAAGGAGGAGAAAAGTAAGCAAAAAGAAGTAAGAAATACAAACTACCAGTTATGAATAAATAAGTTACAGGGATGTAATGTACAGAACAGGGAATAATAGTTGATATTTTACAGTAAATTTGTATAGATGTTGAAGGAATTCATAAGGATATTGGATGACCATGTTGTATGCCTGAAACTAAAAAATATTGCCAACTGTACTTCAGTTTTTGAAAATATAGATAAGCTAACCCATGCTAATAAAGCTGCAAGGTACAATAGGAAATATAGTTTAAAATGCCTGTAGTATGTGCTGTACTAAGTCGCTGCGGTTGTGTCCAACCTTTTGTGACCCCATGGACTGTAGCCCATCAGGCTCCTTTGTCCATGGGATTCCCTGGGCATGAATACTGGAGTGGGTTACCATGCCCTCCTCCAAGGGATCTTCTTGACCAGGAATCAAACCGGTGTCTCTTACATCTTCACATTGGCAGGTAGATTCTTTACAACTAGCAACACTGGGGAAGCCCCCAAATCTGACCTAAGTGCTAACAAACCATGCCAGTAACATGTATTCCAGATTGGAATAGTTGACCAACTTTAAAGTATAGAGTAAAATAATTAACACAATATAATATGCTTAGGTTTTTAAAAGCAAATCATTGATCACATAACACCCTGAAATTTGACAAGCTTGTCAAATAATAAGCTTGTCAAATTTCAGGAAGCATCTATACACCTCTGAAGAATAACAATATGAGAAAATTCTCTTTACTGGATATCAAAATTTATAATAAAGCTAATGTGGCATTAGTGGCAAGATATACAAATAAGCCAATTGAACAGAATAAAGAAGTCAAAAATAAAGGTGTATACCCTTGGGAAACTGATGACAGCTTGCACTGTAAACCAAACATAAATTTCCCTAAATTTTCCAGGAAACTTTTAAAGTATTTTTTACATTTAAGCCTGTAATCCACATAGAAATTATTTTATGAATGTGTGATATAAGAAAAGATCCACTTTTATTTTTTTCCAAATGGATACCAACTGTTCCATTTACTGAAAAGCTCCTTCCTTTCCTACTGATTTGACATCTCCATCCTGTCAAATATTGTTTTCATCTCATAAACATAATTTTGAGAGAATAAAACATGTCACTGCACAATACATATTATTATTTCCTTTATGTAGGGTTAAAATATATACAAAACTAAACGTACAGCTTAGGAATACATACATTTGAGATAAAATCATAAAAACAGAAGGAAAAAACAAAAAACTCAAATTTTAAGATAATGGTTATGAGAGGGAGGAGTGTACAGGGATCTTTCAAAATGTTATCATGTTTTTACCCTTCAGTTGAATGTACACAGAGGTCCATTTATTGTAATTTTTACCACACATAGACAAAATATATAGCCTTTTTCATGTCTGATATACTTCATGAGAATTCAGAGTTCCAAGCTGGAGAGATAATTTTTTTAAAACACAATGTAATCACTTAGTATACAGTGAAACTCGAGAACTTCAAAAATGAATAAGACTTTCTTAAAAGTTTCTAAAATATCTCTAGAGATAAAGAAAGAATTCCCTACTAAGCAAAAAGATCAGATTGACACTTTAATTAACAAAAGATACAGAGAGAAAGTGAAGAAAGACTTTAAAGCATTGAAGGAAAGAAATTTTAAGATTAAGAATATCTGCCCAGTGATGCTTTCTCTTTTTAGATAGAAAGCCTTGGAAAATTTACCCAATATCCACCTTCTTTGAAAACAGTTTTTGGTAAAGTATGCTAATAAGAAGAGAATAAAACAAGCAGGATTCTATATTTCTTGCTGAGGATTGTATCACCCAGAGTATGTCATCCTTCTCAGGGTACCCTGAGGCCTGAGTACTTTCTGCCATGGCCTGTGACGGATAATCTGTCTACTGTCACTCTTGTTCTATTCCTCAATCAAGAACAATGGAGGCAAGAATAAGCAATGGGGAAAAGACAGTCTCTTCAATAGGTGGTTTGAGAAAAAGTCAGATACATGTAAAAGAATGAAATTAGAATATATTCTCATGCCAGAAACAAAAGGAAACTGAGACTGTATCAAAGGCCTAAATGCAAGATTGGAAACCATAAGAACAAAACTTGGGGCAGAATACTCTTTGACATAAAACACAGCAGTTAGTTTTTGGATCTGTCTCCTAAGGCAAAAGAAACAAAACAAAAGTAAACAAATGGGACCTAATTAAAAGCTTTTGCAAAGCAAAGGAAACCATCAACAAAACAAAAAGCCTACTGAATGGGAGAATATATTCGAAAATGATATGGCCAATAAAGGGTTAATATCCAAAATACATAAATAGTTCAGACAACTCTATATCAAAAACAAAAGTTTAAAATATCAGCAGAAGACCTGAATAGATATTTTCCAAAGATGATGTACGGATGGGCAACAAGCACTTGAAAAAATGCTCAACATTGCTAATTATCAAAGAAATGCAAATCAAAACTACAATAAGATATCCCCTCATATCTATCAGAAAAATAAATCATCAAAAAGGCCACAACTAGTGCTTCCCCAGTGGTCCACTGCTTAAGAATCCACCTTGCAATGCAGGGGACACTGGTTTGACCACTTGTTGCGGAGGATCCCACATACTGCAGAGCAACTAAGCCTGTGAGCCACAGCTACTGACCCCATATGCCTAGAGCCTGTGCTTGGCAACAAGAGAAGCCACCACAATGAAAAGCCTATGCACCACAACTAGAGAGGAGCTTCCACTCACAGCAGCTAGAGAAAGCCTGTGTGCAGCAACAAAGACCCAGCAAAGCCAAAAATAGAAATAAATAAATTGTTTAAAAAAAAAAATTGGTGAGGAAGTGGGGTAAGGGAACCCTTTATACTGTTGGTGGGAGTGTAAATTTGTATAACCATGGTGAAAAACAGAATGGAGTTTCCTCAAAAAACTAAAAATAGAATTACCATATGATCCAGCTATTCCACTCCTGGTTACATATTGAAAGAAAATAAAACACTAATTTCAAAAGATACATGCACCCCAATGTTCACAGCAGCATTATTTACAATAGGAAGATACAGAAGCAACCAACAGATGAATGGATAAAGATGTGGCATGTATGTGTGTATGAGTGTGTGTGTGTGTGTATATGTGTATACACACATATTTACAATAGGAAGATACAGAAGCAACCAACAGATGAATGGATAAAGATGTGGCATGTATGTGTGTATGAGTGTGTGTGTGTGTGTATATGTGTATACATACACACACACACACACACACACATATATATATACACAATGGAGTACTATTCAGCCATAAAAATGAAATTTCGCCATTTGGAACAATTTGAATGGACCTGGAGAGTATTATGTTTAGTGAAATAAATTGATGTGTGGCAGAACCAATACAATATTGTAAAGTAATTAGCCTCCAATTGAAATAAATAAATTTAAATTTTAAAAAAAAGACAAATACATGTGTTAGCTCTTATATGTGGAATCTAAAAAAATAAATGAATCAGTATAACAAAACAGGTTCACAGATACAGAGAAGAAACTAGTAGTTACTTGGGGGGAGAAGGAAAGGAAGATGGGCAAGATAGGGATAGGAGATTAAGGACTACAAACTACTAAGTATAAAATTAATAAGGTACAAGGATAGACTGTTACAGCAAAGGAATATAGCCAATATTTTACAATAACTAGATGGAGTATAATCTACAAAAATTCAGGATGGGGAACACGTGTATACCTGTGGTGGATTCGTGTTGATGTATGGCAAAACCAATACAATATTGTAAAGCAATTAACCTCCAATTAAAATAAATAAATTTATTTTTTAAAAATTGAATCATTGTGTTGTATATCTGAAACTGATAAAATACTATAAATCAACTATACCTAAATTTAAAAATACAAACAAACTCAACCATTTGCATTTATATAGACTGAGAAGAGAAAGTGGTGAAGGCAGGTTTTGACCTCCTTGCTGACCATTAATTCGTTTCCCAACATGGTTTTGTATCACTGTTCAAATTACTTGCTAACCCCTCCTGAGGAAGAGTCATAATTTCTCCACAGCCCATGCACCTCAGGTTTTACCCGTGCCTCCTGGTGGGAGGATGATACACCTCTGCCCTACTGAAGTCAATTGTGGCTATATGACTTGCTTTGGTTAGTGAAGTGTGGTCCAAAGTCCCCTATGGTTTCTGAGCAGAAGCTTCAAGAACCAGCTCACAGTTCATCATTGTACTCTTTTCTAACAGCCCGACAATAGCCATACCCCAGTTTAAAGGCTGCTCCAAAAGTCTAGGTCCTGAAGAAAATTCTGTGTAGTAAAAAAGTCACAGCTCTCCTAACAGACACATAGGATGAGAAGTGAATCTTGTCTATTGTTACGCTGGTGAAATTTTGGGTGCTTTTCACAGGATAACTTAGCCTAAGCTGACTGATACATTCAACTTCTGTTCAGTTCAGTTCAGTCGCTCAGTCGTGTCCAACTCTTTGCGACCCCATGAACCACAGCACGCCAGGCCTCCCTGTCCATCACCAACTCCCAGAGTTTACCCAAATTCATGTCCATTGAGTCAGTGATGCCATCCAACCATCTCATCCTCCGTCGTCCCCCTCTCCTCCTGCCCTCAATCTTTCCCAGCAACAGGGTCTTTTCCAATGAGTCAGCTCTTCGCATCAGGTGGCCAAAGTATTGGAGTTTCAGCTTCAACTTTAGTCCTTCCAATGAACACACAGGACTTTAGGATGGATTGGTTGGATTTCCTTGCTGTCCAAGGGACTCTCAAGAGTCTTCTCCAGCACCACAGTTCAAAAGCATCAATTCTTCAGCGCTCAGCTTTCTTTATAGTCCAACTCTCAAATCCACAATGACTTATGAAAAAATCATAGCCTTAACTAGACAGACCTTTGTTGGCAAAGTATGTCTCTGCTTTTTAATATGCTATCTAGGTTGGTCATAACTTTCCTTCCAAGGAGTAAGCATCTTTTAATTTCATGGCTGCAATCACCATCTGCAGTGATTTTGGAGTCCAGAAAAATAAATTCAGCCACTGTTCCCACTGTTTCCCCATCTATTTGCCATGAAGTGATGGGACCGGATGCCCTGATCTTTCTGAATGTTGAGCTTTAAGCCAACTTTTTCACTCTCCTCTTTCACTTTCATTAAGAGGCTTTGTAGTTCCTCTTCACTTTCTGCCATAAGGGTGGTGTCATCTGCATTTCTGAGGTTATTGATATTTCTCCCAGAAGTCTTGATTCCAGCTTGTGTTTCTTCCAGTCCAGCATTTCTCATGATGTACTCTGCATACAAGTTAAATAAGCAGGGTGACAATATGCAGCCTTGACGTACTCCTTTTCCTATTTGGAACCAGTCTATTGTTCCATGTCCAGTTCTAACTGTTGCTTCCTGACCTGCAAACAGGTTTCTCAAGAGGCAGGTCAGGTGGTCTGGTATTCCCATCTCTTTCAGAATTTTCCAGTTTCTTGTGATCCACACAGTCAAAGGCTTTGGCATAGTCAATAAAGCAGAAATAGATGTTTTTCTGGAACTCTCTTGCTTTTTCCATGATCCAGCAGATGTTGGCGATTTGATCTCTGGTTCCTCTGCCTTTTCTATAACCAGCTTGAACATCTGGAAGTTCACAGTTCACATATTGCTGAAGCCTGGCTTGGAGAATTTTGAGCATTACTTTACTAACGTGTGAGATGAGTGCAATTGTGCAGTAGTTTGAGCATTCTTTGGCATTGCCTTTCTTTGGGATTTGAATGAAAACTGACCTTTTCCAGTCCTGTGGCCACTGCTGAGTTTTCCAAATTTGTTGGCATATTGAGTGCAGCACTTTCACAGCATCATCTTTCAGGATTTGAAATAGCTCAACTGGAATTCCATCACCTCCACTAGCTTTGTTCGTAATGATGCTTCCTAAGGCCCACCTGACAGAATGTGGTCCACTGGAGAAGGGAATGGCAAACCACTTCAGTATTCTTGCCTTGAGAACCCCATGAACAGTATGAAAAAGCAAAAATATAGGACACTGAAAGATGAACTCCCCAGATCAGTAATTGTGCTGTTTGTCTCTGTATGTTTATTCTTTAATTCTTCTAAGTCTTTGTTAATTGATTCTTGCATTTTCTCCATTTTGTTTTCAAGCTTTTTGATCTTTACTATCATTATTCTGAATTCTTTTTCAGGTAGTTTGCCTATTTCCTCTTCATTTATTTGGACTTCTGTGTTTCTAGCTTGTTCCTTCATTTGTGTAGTATATCTCTGCCTTTTCTTTTCTTTTTTCTTAACTTTTTGTGTTTTAGGTCTCCTCTTCCCAGGCTTCAGGGTTAAATTCTTTCTTCCTTTTGGTTTCTGCCCTCCTAAGTTTGCTCCAGGGGGTTGTGTAAGCTTCCTATAGGGTGAGATTTATGCTGAATTTTTGTTTGTTTGTTTTTCAAGGCAAGGCTGAGTGAGGTGGTAATCCTGTCTGCTGATGATTGGGTTTGTATTTTTTGTTTGTTTGTTGTTTAGATGAGGCATCCTGCACAGGGTGCTACTGGTGGTTGGGTGATGCCAGGTCTTATATTCAAATGGTTTTCTTTGTGTGAATTCTCACTAATTGATACTCCCTAGGGTTGGTTCTCTCATAGTCTAGGGCCTTGGAGTCAGTTCTCCCACTCCAAAGGCTCAAGGCTTGATCTCTGATCAGGAACAAAGATTCCACAAGTGGCATTAAGTGGGATTAAAACAAATATCGAAAAGGCATTGTTAAGGCATTGAAAGTAAAGTTGCTCAGTCGTGTCCAACTGTTTGTGACCCCATGGACTGTAGCTTACCAGGCTCCTCTGTCCGTGGGATTTTCTAGGCAAGAATACTGGAGTGGGTTGTCGTTTCCTTCTCCAGGAGATCTTCCCGACCCAGGGACTGAACCCGGGTCTCCTGCACTATAGACAGACGCTTTACCATCTGAGCCACCAGGGAAGTCCTCAATTAAGGCATTAAGTGAGATTAAAACAAATATCCAAAAACGAGAAACCAAAGATGAATCCCAGACAAATTGCAGCTACAAAATCAGCAAATAATAATTAAAATAATGGAATATACACATATACATATGTGTATGTATGAGCAAAGTCAAAAGAGTCCAAAAAATTAAATAGATTGACCTAGTGAACAAAGGAGATGAAAAATTATATTTACCAGTTAAGAACAAAACTAACTGAAGCATAAACTGGAAAACAAAACTAAAGTAAGATGCCAAGTGGAGAATAAATCAATGAAAACAAAACTAACAGTTTTGTTGAGAGGAAAGAATATAAAGAAAGAATAGATATGCAAAGTTAAACAGAAGTAGATGAAGAAGATTTACATATGTTAAAGACTAACTGCAAGGGGAAAATAACAGTAGGAAAGGCAAACAAAGGAATAAATATAGAAAAAATATAATAGGTTTTAAAAAGTTAAAATTATTTAAAAAAAGAAATAACAAAGGAAAACTCCACAGAACTGCAAAAGCCCATTGTAGAGGCAGAGGTTTATAACAACAATAAAAATGTGACAATATACACATACACATATACACTCATAAGCTAAATCAAAATAGTCCAACAAAAATAAAGTGCAATAGATTGACCCGGCAAACAAAGGAAACCAAAAATTATATCTACCAGAACAAAACTAACTAAAGCACAAACTGGAAAACAAAACTAAAGCAAGGTGCCAACTAGGGAAGAAAGCAATGGAAATAAAACTAACAAATATGTTAAAAGGAAAGGAAAGAAAGAAAAAAAAGAAAATATAGATATGCAAAGTTAAATAGAGGTAGGTAAAGAAGATTTATATACATTAAAGATTAACTGCAAGGGGGAAAGAACAGTAGGAAAAACAAAGGAATAAATGTAGAAAAACTAATAATAGGTTTAAACATTAAAATTTTAAAAAGAGAAAAGAAATAAAAAGGAAAAATCCACAGAACTGCAAAAGCCTAACATAGAGGCAGAGGTTTATAACAACAATAAAAAATGTGACCAAGAGGAAAAAAAAAGCTCAAAAGCTTAATTGGATTTCGTAATGCCAATAAAATTGACAACTACAACAGAGGAGGAGAAAACGGGATAAGAAAAAGAAAAAAATTCAACTACAGAACAAGTCAAAACATAAGAATAATAAATGTTTTTCTTGAGTCACTGCTGTCACAGTCCTTTCCCTCTCTGGAAGTCACACACCACCTCACCTCCCTAGGATGCCTTCCAACACTGTGCTGATCTCTGGACCTGCTGTGGGGGCAGCTCAGATTCTAATCTGGTCCTTCTCCTGTGTGTTCTTGCTTCTAATGTCCACAGCTATCAGAACTAATACATTTTCTTTTGTGGGAGGTCTCAATGTCTAAATTATATATATTCCATAGACACAGAACCTCCCTAGGTGATTGTGCGGATTTAATCTGCAGCTTGTACAGATGGTGGGAAGGTTTTGGGTCTTCTTCCTTAGCCACACTGCTCCTGGGCTTCACTTGTGGTTTTATTTCCACCTCTGCATGTGGGTCATCCCCTGGGCTTTGCTTCTGAAGCTGCCCTGGAGGACTTGGGTCTGCCCCTGCGAGGGCCAGGTGTGGAGGTGGTGCAGCTGCTTGGGTCACAAGGGTTCTGGCAGCTCCAGCTACTCAGAGGAGTTGGCAGCTAGGGCAGCAGGAAATACAGTGCTCTAAAAGGATATGGCAGCAAGTAATGGCCAATATGCTCCAGTATTTTTGCTTGGAGAACCCCTCTCCCTGACAGAGAAACCTGGCAGGCCACAGTCTACAGGGTCAGAAAGAGTCGGACACTACCAAAGCGACCCTGCACGCATAGACACAAGACTTCTTTGCCTGTGGCAGCTCTGCCCCCAGTGAGAGTTGCGTGTGAAGGTGGTCCAGCTGCTTCGTTTATGGGGACATGGACTGCCTCTGCCACAGGAGTTATGGCCCCAACAGAGTCTTTCTTTGAGCCTCTTGTAGCTGGCAATCAGAAGACCTCGTTGGCCAGTTTCTCCGTAGCTCTGCCCATTCAGGCACTTAGAGGGCTCCCTCGTCTGGGGTCCTTCTCTGTTGTTCATCACGTCAGGCACATAGAGGGGCTCCCCCTGGCTGGGGTCCTACTCTGTAGTTCGGGGCATCAGTCACTTAAAGGAGCACCCTGGGTGAGGTCCTGCTCTGTAGTTCAGGCTGGCATTTGATGGCCAGCCTCTCTATTGTTCAGCTGTCAATGCTGGCATGTGGGGAGAGAGAGGCTATGGTGACGGCTCCACCTTCTATGTGTAAATCAGCAGTATCGCCTTGCTTCCATGCCTGCCTGGCTTTCCTCCATGGGCATTTCCCACCACAGTCTCCTCCCTCACATCCCTTTGATCCGTCTCTCCATAGTCAACAGCAGCCCTCTCCCTGGGTTTGCTCCACAATCCCTAAACTCCAGCTCCCAGCCACTGCGCCTTCCAGGAGACCTGCGTCCCTGTCCAGGGTATGTATGGCTGCAGCATGGACTATCTGATTCTCATCCCATTTAGGCTGCCACAGATCAGCTGTTTCACTCAAAGCCTTAAATGTTCCTCCTCTGACTCAGACAATTGCCCCAGTGAGGGAATCAGATCCCTGCTTTAGTTCCCCGACTGGTGGAGGGCAGGTCCAGTCCTACTAACACTCCTGTTTTTCCCCCCTAGTCCCTTCATCCTACCAAGTTTTGCATGGTTCTATATATTCTTTTCCCCTGGTCAGGTACTCCTGTCTGCTATCAGCTGGTGTTCTGCATGCACTTCTGTGTCTGAAGGTGTATTCCTGATGTATCGTGGAGAGAAATGTACTCCACGTCCACCTACTCCTCCGCCATCTTGTTCTCTCCAAATGTGTTCTTTTTTATAACTGAGTAACATTCTATTGTGTATATGTACCACATCTTCTTTATCCATTCATTTGTCAATGGACATCTAAGTTGCTTCCATGTCCTAGCTATTGAACAAAGCTGCAAAGTGCTGCAAAGAACACTGGGGTGCATGCATTCTTTTCAATTATGGTTTCCTCATAATTGGCATATGCCCATAACTGGTATATGCCTAGTAGTGGGATTGCTGGGTTGTATGATGGTTTTATTCCTAGTTTTTTAAGGAATCTCCATACTTTCTTCATAGTAGCTATATCAACTTGCATTCCCATGGAGAGTGAAGACGGTTTCATTTTCTCTACACCCTCTCCAACATTTATTGTTTGTAGACTTTTTAATTAGAGTCATTCTGACTGGTGTGAGATGATACTTCATTATAGTTTTGATTTGCATTTCTCTAATAATGAGTGATGTTAAACATCTTTTCATGTGTTTGTTAGCCATCTGTATGTCTTCTTTGGAGAAATGTCTGTTTAGGTTTTTTCCCCACTTTTTGATTGGGTTGTTTGCTTTTCTGGTATTGAGCCACATGAGCTGCTAGTATATTTTAGAAATTAATCCTTTGTCTATAATTTCATTTGCTATTATTTTCTCCCATTCTGAGGATTGTCTTTTTCACCTTGTTTATAGTTTCCTTCATTGTGCAAAAGTTTTTAAGTTTAATTAGGTCCCATTTGTTTATTTCTGTTTTTATTCCCATTACTCTAGGTCAGTCATAGAGGACCTTGCTGTGATTTATGTCAAAGAGTGTTCTACCTATGTTTTCCTCTGAGAGTTTTACAGTTTCTGGTCTTTAATCCATTTTGAGTTTATTTTTGGGTATGGTGTTAGGAGGTGTTCTAATTTCCTTATCTTACATGTAGCTGAACAACTTTCCCAGAACCACTTACTGAAGAAACTGTCTTCTCTCCACTGTATATTTTTGCCTCATTTGTCAGAGAGAAGGTGCCCATAGATGCGTAGATTTATCTCTGGGCTTTCTATCTTGTTCCATTGGTCTATATTTCTGTTTTTGTTCTCACTATGTTTTTAAAAATGAAAAACATGAGCAATAACCAGTACTAAAGCCTAACAGAGGAAGAGATACAGCAAAATTAAAATAAGCATAGAAACATTTACTCCGTGAAGTAAGAGACAAGAGCTTAAGCTGATTGCTAGAGAAACAAGGGTTTAGAATAGAGCAAATGGCTTCATAAGAGTAATACACTTTCAAATTGTATAGACCTGGGTATATGTGTTTGTGTGCATACACACACTCATGCTCAAAATCCAAAAGAGCTGTCGGAGACAAGATGAATCCTTTATAGAACTTCTGGATCCTCTGCTTCTTAATTAGTAGAGTAATTTGTGGCCAGAAGCTTTCTAAACTTCTGTGCCCTCAACCAGATACTCTTGGAAGCAGCCATGTCAGTAACCACTCAATCCCAGGACCAGTGGCCCTTCTGTCCCTAGCTAATGCTACCTCTCCCATGGGCAGTGGACAATTTCTGACTCTGGAGCGTCTTCTCACCATTCCTCCCCAGGGCCCACCTGGCACAAGATCCCAGGACTCTGATGAAAGAGGAAATACAAGTCACACAAACTATCCAGGAGTTCTCCCTGGGACTGAGGGAGTACACGGAGAAAACAAGAGAAAAACCTAAGTCTTAAGAGAGCCCTCTCCAAAGAGACCCACATCTGAACACTTTGGCTCTTAACCACTGCCTGTCTCTATCTGTCTCTGGCCATATTATTGGCTGGGAAACAAAGTCCACCTTTCCTGGGACCTGACTGAAGCCTCTCATCTCAAACTGCTGGAGTCAAGTCTCCTTCCAGCAACAGTGTCTTGTGGCAAGAAGCCTGGCTGGAAATTTGAAAGACGCAGCAAACCCTGAGCACTTGTGCTTAGTAAGGCAGGTGAGAGACTTAAAGGTGCATAGTTATTTGTAACTGGTGAGAGCTGTACAGGTATCTGGTCCAAGCCCCTCCTGTTCCCACAGAAGGAAATTAGATCCAGATTAAGGAAGTATCTTTCTCAAAGTCAGACACTGCTACCTTCATTCAGGTAATGGCTGAGCTGGAAGATTGAGCCTTCTGCCCTTTGTCCATTTGGAGTCTTCCTGTTTGTTCCTTTATGTATCGAGTTCTGGGACCCCTCCCTCCCCTGGAATTTAGGCCTTTATTTTAAATGGGAATGTTTTTACTGGCTGAAAAGCCAGATGAAGAGTAAGGAGAAGATTTCCTGGAGGACTGAAAATGAGAAGGGTGGAGAATATAGTAAGAAAGACAACATTATTCTGGCCAAGGAATCCCTAGGTTGCAGGGTTTTCGAAAGTTTGTACTAATGGGATGCTTTGATTTGATGAAATCCTACCACCAAAATCCTACCATCAAGTATGATTAAATAGATGAATGGAGAGATGGGGCAATTGAGGTGGATGTGAGAACCCCAAACACCCTGTAACTCCTCAGTCTCTTGATACTTAGGGTGTCTCCGTAAAGCACTATGACAAACTGTTTTCACACTTTGAAAACAGTGCCCTGAAGTATTCTGAGATCCTGGGCCTGGAATATTTTAAAATGGCACTGGGTTCAGTCCCACGTACCCAAGTAGGACTTGGGACATGTACTGAGTAGTATCAAACTACTGAGATGCCCAGGGGTAATGGGGAAGAAACCACAAAACAATTTGCACTTTAGAGGTTCAGTTTCCTTTGCCCAGGAGCTTTCTCTCACTGCAAATCAGTATTTCTCTCTGAAGAAAACAGAGCTAAGCTGAGAGTTTCCTGAAAGTCTCCAAATCTTTTCTTTATAGATATAAAAAAAAGAAATGTTCAATGGAAAAATAATTTTACATTAGAGAAACTGTTCAAAAGAAATGAATGCCCATAAGCCTACTAACCAATAGAGAAATCACTTCTATTTTTCAATATTCTGTGTCAATCTTTGTTCATACACACATTTGATGTTTTTGTGCAGTGTGTCATGGGCTAGATAGTTTGCAAAACATATGTTTCATTTGCCCAATTTCATAAATGAAAAAGGGACGGTTTCAAGAAACTGAGTAACTTTTTTCAGATGATACCATTAGAATATTTGAGCCAAGACTCAAACTAAGGTTAGTACTCTAAAACTAGCACTCTTTCCACTTAATAGCTGCTGTCACAGAAGTGTAGGGAGCACTATATCAGAGCCAAGGAATACCTGGACATAATTTAGGTGAACTCCCTACTAATTAAGTTGTTCATGACCCCAAAACCACACAAACCTCATATTAGCAATCAGTTTAAAACCAGTAAGTGTGGTACATGAGGATGCATGCAAGACTAATTGAAATATCTGGGCTAATCCCAACCTTGACTTCACTTTGCTATGAGGCCTTAGGCATTGCATTCACCTCATTTATAAAATGAAGGGGTTAAAAGCCATTATGACAACATCCTAGCATACTGTAAGTCTATGATCTCACTATTCTAGAAGGAATCACTTTCCCGTGGGCCTCTCAGCCCTTAACCAGGGAGGGTTTTCTGGGCTCTGCCCCTTGTTTTGAATCCAGAACCTGAGTTTCCTATGCATGGTACATTGTTATTATTAAATGCACATGAGTTATTATTACTATTATTACTAAGAGTGACAAAATAGGGTGAATGATTAAAGATCATGACAAGATAATGCAAGCAATTAGAAATCAAGGTCAAGTGAGAATAGAGTATCTGAGAAGACACTCCCTTATCCTGAGTTTCCCATTTTGGTCTATAGGTAAGAAGGTATACAACTAAAGTGGCTTAGCACACAGCACAGAAGGAGATATCCTCCCTTTGAGCAGAAGTCTCTTGTTCATGGAAAATGACTCAGATTAATGTCTCACAAATGTAGGACCACTCGTTTCTTGTGAGGGACAGAATCTCTAAGCAACCATGAAAAATATCAGTATTATTACTGAGTTTGTCCTTCTGGGATTGTCCAGTGACCCCCAGATCCAGACAGTGCTCTTTGTGCTGTTCCTGGGGATTTACCTGCTGACATTAGTGGGGAACACAGTGATGATCCTGATCATCAAGGCTGATGCTCAGCTCCACACACCCATATATTTCTTCCTCGGACACCTGTCTTTCCTGGATCTCAGTTTCTTCTCAGTCACTGTGCCCAAAATGCTATGGAACTTCTTGTCTCAGAAGAAAAGCATCTCAGTGTGGGGCTGTATCACTCAGAGTTTCTTTTTCACTCTCTCAGGGGGGACAGAAGCCTGCCTTCTCTCCGCCATGGCCTATGCCCGCTATGCCGCTATCTGCCACCCTCTGCTCTACACTGTGGTCATAAACAGACCTCTCTGCACTGGGATTGTGAGCATAGCTTGGGCAGTGGGGTTTTCTATTTCCTTGATGAATAGTCTCTTTGTTCACAAGTTACATTTCTGTGCTTCCGACATCATCCGCCACTTCAGTTGTGAGCTACCTCCACTCTTCCCTCTGTCTTGTACTGACCCCACTGTCAACGAGATTCTTCTAGCTGTGTCATGTACATCTTTAGGGCTGCTGACACTTCCCCCAATCCTCTTTTCTTACTCAAGAATCATTTCTGCCATACTGAGTATCCGCTCCTCTGAGGGCCAAGGCAAGGCCTTCTCCACCTGTTCCTCCCACCTCACTGTGGTGCTCCTGTTCTATGGGACGGCTCTGTTCAGGTACATCAGCCCTGACTCAGGCTCAGTGTTGGAGCGAGTGGTCTCCATTCAATACAGTGTGATCACTTCCTTGCTGAACCCCCTTATCTACAGCTTCAAGAACCAGGAGGTAAAAAGCTCTACAGCGACTGCTGAGGCAACAGAAGTGTGCCAGCAGGTAAGAGAAAGCTGTGTACTTCTGCTCAGGAAAGAGAAAATGTATCTCTAAAGGAGAAAGATGCTTATAGGCACAAAGCATTTGGGGAAATTGAATTTCAATTATATTTAACTATTTGTTTAGATTTTGAAGTAAATAAGCTGCCCCAAAAAAAGAGAGGAGGGGGCTGGGGGGAAAAGAGGTTGATGTACAGGTTCCTATCCAGGAGCCCTTCGCAAGATAATCAGAGAGAGACCTTCATAGCTCTCTCATAGCTTCCCTCATATGAGGAGCTTCCCTCATAGCTCAATTGGTAAAGAATCCATCTGCAATGCAGGAGACCCCGGTTCAGTTCCTGAGTCAATCTGCTAGAGAAGGGATAGGTTACCAACTCCAGTATTCTTGAGCTTCCCTTGTGGCTCAGCTGGTAAAGAATCTGCCTGCAATGAGGGAGACCTGGGTTTGATCCCTGGGCTGGGAAGATCCCCTGGAGAAGGGAAAGGCTACCCAATCAAGAATTCTGGCCTGGAGAATTCCATGAACTGTATAGTCCATGGGGTCATAAAGAGTCAGACACAACTGAGCAACCTTCACTTCACACACATGTTCACAGAGAGACCTTGGCTCTGTGTGAGGAAATAACAGGACTTGCTGACATTCATAAAGTATATTGAAGCAGAACAGGGTCTGGCCAAAACGTCAACTTTTCATTGGCACTTTCACAAAGGCACACAATAAAGAAAGGAGCCTACAACAAAGAAGAAATCAGGTATAAATTATACTCCAGAATGAAAACAGTCAGAGCCATCCATTCATAAGACCTGGTGGTATTCTCTGGCATCAAAAGGCTAGTGAACCTGAATAGGCTGATGTGTTGGTTAATTTTACATGTCAACTTGACTGGATTAAGGGATGCACAGATAGCTGGCAAAATATTATTTCTGGGTGTGTCTATGACAGTGTTTCCAGAAGAGATTAGGATTGAATCAATAAACCTAGCAAAGAAGACTGCCTGGGTATCACAATGTGCCTTGGTATCATCCAACTGCTAAGGGCTAAAATGGAACAAAACAGGGTGAGTTTGATTTCTCTGCCCTTAGATATTGATGCTTCTGGTCTTTGGACCTTCAGACTAAAGGTAGGACTTCTCTCACTAGCTCCCCTGGTTCTTAAACCTTCAGTTTTGACTAGAATTACAACACTGTCTTTCCTAGGCCTCTGTCTTGCAGATGGCATATCTCAGCTTCCATAATTGTGTGAGCCAATATCTCACAATAAATCTCTTCTACATACCTATGTATTTATATACATAGTCTATCAGTTCTGTTTTTTAGAATTGTGACCAATATGGCAGGAAAAGGTGAAAAAAATTACATTATTCTCATATTAGAAATCCATGTATCATGCCTATCTTATTTTTCCTAAGCTCTCTTGCTGAGATCTTATGTTTAAAAAATACAGCATGTGCATTTGATCCAGGTACATATTGTATAACAGTATATGGAGTAGGGGGTAGGCATGAATAATTATAGAAGTAAAATTAAAAGGTCAATAAGGTACCCCTTGGCATCTATGTAATTAATAAACAGATACATAATAGCAGCCTATTGAGAAACATTAATGAAGACCTAAATAGAAAGTAATATATCATGTTTATAAATGGTAGATGATTTTTAAAATGTCAGTTGTTCCCAAATCATTTATATATTTAGTATGTGTTGTTGTTTTAGTTGCTACATCATGTTCAACTCTCTTGTAAACCCATGGACTGTAGCCTGCCATGATCCTCTGTCCATAGGATTTTTCAGGCACGAATACTAGAGTGGGGTTGCCATTTCCTTCTCCAGGGGATCTTCCTGACCCAGGAATCAAACCCACATCTCCTGCATTGGCAGGCGGATTTTTACCACTGAGCCACCAGAGAAGCCCATATTTTTAGTATAATTTCAATTAAAATTCCAGAACAATTTTTTATTAATTTGAAAAGTTGATTTCAAATTTTATGCAAAGGTAAACAACTCAATAAAGGCCAAGTTAAGAAGAATAAAATATCAAGATTTATTATAAAACTATGTAATTAAGACTTTAGATTACTGACAAAAAGACAGACAAATACACTAATGGAAAAGAGAACTCAGAAATGGACCCCAAACTCAGAAGTAAACACTGAGATGGCAAGGTAGATCAATTCATTGAGGGTGTCCTTTTCAATCAATACTACTGGGATGATTAGCTCTTCATGTAGAAAATTAATAAAATTTTATCCTCACCCAGCATAAGCAAAAAAACAGTTCCAGTCAAAGTATTAAATGTGAAAGACAAAACTAAAAATCTTTTATAACATAATATAGGATAATACATTCATGGCAGAGGAGGATTTTTAAAAAACAGATATGAAAAGTACTATAACCTCAGATATGCACATGACACCACCCTTATGGCAGAAAGCAAAGAAGAACTAAAGAGCCTCTTGATGAAAGTGAAAGTGGAGAGTGAAAAAGTTGGCTTAAAGCTCAACATTCAGAAAACGAAGATCATGGCCTCTGGTCCCATCACTTCATGGCAAATAGATGGAGAAATAATGGAAACAGTGACAGACTATTTTTCGGGGCTCCAAAATCACTGCAGATGGTGACTGCAGCCATGAAATTAAAAGACGCTTGCTCCTTGGAAGAAAAGTGATGACCAATCTAGACAGCATATTAAAAAGCAGAAACATTACTTTGCCAACAAAGGTCCATCTAGTCAAAGCTATGGTTTTTCCAGTGGTCATGTATGGATGTGAGAGTTGGACTATAAAGAAAGTTGAGTCCTGAAGAATCGATGCTTTTGAACTGTGGTATTGGAGAAGACTCTTTAGAGTCCCTTGGACAGCAAGGAGATCCAACCAGTCCATCCTAAAGGAAATCAGTTCTGAATCGTCATTGGAAGGACTGATGCTGAGGCTGAAACGCCAATACTTCAGTCACCTGATGCGAAGAACTGACTCATTTGAAAAGACCCTGATGCTGGGAAAGACTGAAGGCAGGAGGAGAAGGGGACAACAGAGGATGAGATGGCTGGATGGCATCACCAACTCAATGGACATGAGTTTGAGTAAACTCCGGGAGTTGGCGATGGACAAGGAGGCCTGGCGTGCTGCAGTCCATGGGGTCACAAAGAGTTGGACACAACTGGGCGACTAAACTGAACTGAACTACAAAAAAATTTTGATAAATGGAATTATATTAAGATTAGGAACTTTGACTTTTCAAAAATAACCTCATTAAGAATGAAAAGATCAGCAAAATATATATGCCACACACATGAGCAGCAAAATCCTAGTATCCATTGTAAAAAAAGAAATCATTCAGATAGGAAAATCAGCAAAAGTCTGGAACAGGACTTTGACAAAAGAGGAAATCCAAATCTCTTAGATCCTCATCCTTAATAGGAATCATGCAAATGAAAACCACAGTGAAAAGTACCATTAAGCAGATGACAAAATGCAAAAATTAAGAAGCCCAATAAAACGAGGTATTGGCAATAATGTAAAACAATGAAAATTCTCATTTGGGAAAAAGTTTTTTGTTAACCATTATGTGGTAAAGTTAATTCAGCCCAAAGTTCCCCTATTATGGACTTATCTAGAGAAACTCTTACTCATTGCACCAAAATAAATGTACAAAAATGTTCATGGTAGCAGTGTTTGTACTAACCAAAAACAGGTAATAACTCATACCATAATACCATAACCAAACTCGCTCAGTTGTGTCTGACTCTATGCGACCCCATAGGTCTCCCGCATTGGAGGTGGATTCTTTACTGGCTGAGCCACCAGGGAAGCCTTCATAGCCATCTACAATAGAAATTAAAATATAATTTTTGATATATCCATACTGTGAAGTGAATTGGCTTCCCAGGTGGTGCAGTGGTAAAGAATCTGCCTGCCAATGCAAGAGATACCAGAGATGCAGGTTTGATCCCTGGGTTGGGAAGATCCCCTAATCTTCCCAATGGAAATGGGAAATGGCAACGCACTCCAGTATTCTTTCCTGGAAAATTCCATGGACAGAGAAGCCTGGCGGGTTTCAGTCCATGAAGCTGCAAAAGTCAGACACGACTGAGCAGACATGCATATGTATGTATATGTGAAGTGAATACAACCAAAGAAAATGAATGCACATTTCCACACCACGTAGCATGGATAAACCTTAGATATAATATTGTACAAAATGTTGCATGAAACTATTTCATTCATATAAAGTTCAAATAAAGGCAAACAGGACTATAATATTTAGGGATGCATGTATAAATGGTAAAACTATAAAGAAAGTAAGGGAATCAGTAAGAATGTTAGGCAGCCTGTGTTAGTACTAAGAGAAGAAGGGACAGGGTTCCTGTAGCAGAGTGATATACATTCCCAGTGCTGGTAATGTACTATTTCTTAACCTTTAAATTTTTTCTTATATAGTGATCACATAGATCTTTGCTTTAGTAAGTAATTGTTAAGTTATACACAAATGTTACATGGAATTTTTAGTAAACATGGTAATTTTAATTTCTTGGATAAACTATAAATAGTGAAATACTGAAGGATTTCTATTAAAACCAGAAACTGAGCTGACATGCCTGTTTTCTCCACTGCTTCCTTACATTGTTTTGAAACTTATAACTATGATAATAAGACATGAAGAGGAAATACTTAAAATAATTATAAAATATCAAATTACTTATTTTGTATGCAGATGGTATGATTAATTCTTAGACTCAATAGGCTGAGGTGAAGGGAAGAATGAGAATTAATAAGCGAGATTAAGTTGACAACACAAAAAATGAATGCACAAAAAGTTTATTACTATCCTATCAAAAACCAATTTGAACTGAAAATGGAAAAACATCCATTCACATTCTCAACAAAATAATAAAATAACTAGTAATAAATTTAACCAAAAAATATAGAATTTATATGACTAAAACTATATTTAGTCATAAAACAAGATCTGAATTAAAATTTCTTTTTAAAAAAGTTTGTAGAATTACTATCCTTTTTGTTTAAGTTTGATCAGATTCACCAGTAAAACCATCTGGACCTTGAGTTTCCTTCTGATTATACAAATTCAATCATTGATAGTGCTACTGTGGTTTTCTATATATTCTTGTAATTTGTTAATCTGTGTCTTTCAAAAAATTTCTCTATTTAAATTGTCAGATGCATTGGCATAAAATCATTCATAACATCCTCATATTGGCTTTTAAGTCTATGAAGGATCTGTAGTGATACACTCTCTTATTCATGATCCTTATAACTTATTCATTGGAAAAGACCCTGATGCTGGGAAAGACTGAAGGCAGGAGGAGAAGGGGATGACAGAGGATGAGGTGGTTGGATGGCATCACCAACTCGATGGACATGAGTTTCATCAAGCTTCGGGAGTTGGTGATAGACAGGGAAGCCTGGCATGCTGCAGTCCATGGGGTTGCAAAGAGTTGGACACGTCTGAGTGACTGAACTGAACTGATACATAGAAACACTTAAACTTTAAAATCTTTTATTCCAAAGATGCAAGGATGTGTAATATTCACAAACTAACAGTGTGATATACCCCACTAACAAACAAAGGATAAAAATCACGTGATCATCACAACTGACACAGTAAAAGCATTTGGCAAAACTCAACATTACTCATGATAAAAAAAAAAAGTCTATACCCTCAACAAAGTTGGTATAGAGGAAATTATACCTCAACATGATAAGTCCATCTATGACAAAACCAAGGCTAACATCATACTCAGCGCTGAAAACCTGAACATTTTTCCTCTAAAGTCAGGAAAAAGACAAGGATGCCATTCTCACAATTTCTATTTAATATAGAATTGGAAACCCTAGCCAGAGTAATCAGACAAGAAAAAGAAATATATGGCACCCAAATTAGAAGGGAAGAAATAAAACTATAACTATGTACAGATGACATGATGCTAAATATAGAAAACTTTAAAGTCTCTACCAAATTTAGAATAAGTGAATTTAGTAAATTTGTAGGATATAAAATTAATATACACAAATCCATTGCTTCTCTATATACTAATAAAGAACTATCAAAAAGAGAAAGCAACAAAACAATCCCATTCAAAATCACATCAAAAAGAAAAAAATATCTAGGGATAAACTTAACCAAGGAGATAAAAGATCTGTACTCTGAAAAATATAAGATATTAATGAAGGAAAGTGAAGATGATACAAATAAATGGAAAGATATCTGATGTTCATGAAGTACAATTAGGAAAAAGTGATATTGTTAAAATGGCTATATTACCCAAAACAATCTACAGATTTAATATAATCCCTACCAAAATACTCATGCCATATTCCACAGAACTAGAACAATCCTAAAATTTATAGGAAACTGCAGAGGACTTCAGTCAAAGCAATCTTAAACAAGAATAACAAAACTGAGGTATCACATTCCCTGACTTTAGACTATACTACAAAGCTACAGTAATCAAAACAGTATGGTACAGGCACAGACACATAGATCAATGGAATAGAACAGAAAGCCCCAAAATAAATAAACCTATGCATTTATGATCAATCAATCTATAACAAAGTTGGGAAAAAATGGGGAAAAGACAGTCTCTTCAATAACTGGTGCTGGGAAAACTATACAGCTACATGTAAGAGAATAAAATTAGGACATTTTATCATACTACATACAAAAATAAATGCTAAATGGATTAAAGACCTAAATGTAAGACCAGAAACCGTAAATGTCTTAGAGGAAAACATAGGCAATGCACTCTTCGACATAAGTCTTAGGAATATTTTTTTGGATCTGTTGCCTTAGGCAAGAAAAGCAAAAGCAAAAATAAACAAATGAAGTCTGATTAAACTTAGAAGATTTTGCACAGCAAAGGAAACCACTGACAAAAGAACAACCTACTTAATGAGAGGGCTTCCCCAGTGACTCAGTGGTAAAGAATCTGCCTGCAATACAGGAGATGCAGGAGACATGGGTTTGACCCCAGGGAAGAGCCCCTGAAGGGTGGCTTGGCAATCCTCTCCAGTACTTTTGCCAGTAAAGTCCCATGGACAAAGGAGCCAGGCAGACTACTGTCCATGGGTCAGAAAGAGTCAGATACAACTGAAGCAACTGAGCACAGAATGGGAGAAAATATTTACACTGGTATGACTGTTAGGGGGTAATATCAAAGTTCATACAACTCAATATCAAAAAACAACTTAATTAAAAATGGGCAGATTGCCTAAAATATTTTTCTGAAGAAGATATACAGAATGGCCAATGGGCACATGAAAAGATGCTCAACATCACTAATAATCAGCAAAGTGCAAATTAAAAGTATGATGAGTTACTACCTCACATCTGTCAGAATGACTACTATGAAAAAGATAACAAATAATAAACATTGGTGAAAATGTGGAGAAAAGGAAGCCCTAGTACACTGCTGATCTAAATGTACATTGGTACAGTCACTGTGGAAACAGTATTAAGTTTTCTCAAAAATTAAAAATAGAATGATCATATGATCCAGCAGTTCCAATCCTGGTTATATATCCAGAGAAAATGAAAAAAAAAAAAAAAACTAATCTGAAAAGATATTTGCACCCCCAATGTTGATAGCAGCATTATTCACAATAGTCATGTAAGAAGCAATCTTAGCCATCTAAGAAGAATCTGCCATTCACAGAAGCAATCTAAGTGTTCATCAAAAGATGAATGGACAAATAAAGTGTCCATTCATATGTCCAAACTGTTCATTCAAATAAATGTTTATCATGAACAGACAAATAAACTGGCACACACACACACACACACACACACACACACACATACACACAAATGGCATATTATTCAGCCATAAAAAAGAATTTACCATTTGTAACAACACAGATGAACTTAAAGAGTATTATGAAAGGTGACATAAGTCAGAGAAAGACAAATACTGTATGTTTTCGCTTATATGTGGAATCTTAAAAACAAGACAAATTTACGCATATAACAAAAGAGAAACATACTCAGATACAGAGAACAAACTATGTTTACCAGTGGTGAGAGCAGTGAGAGGAGAGCCATGATGGGGAATGGGATTAAGAGGTATGAACTAGTAGGTATCAAATAAATAGGCAATATAGACACAGTACAGTACTGGGAATATAACCAATATATTATAATTTCTTTAAATGGGGTTTAATCTATAAAAATATTCAGTCATTGTTGTATGCCTGAAACTAACATAATATTTTAAATCAACTAGTCTTCAATGAAAAAAGCAACAGAGAACTAAATTAAGATACCATACTATGTCAATGAGTAATCTGTTTAGAATTAAGTTTTTGTACTATAAAATAATGACAATTTGAGATTACACCACTTTGAAGTTGTCTGAGTATAACATGATATTTCACAGTGCTGGAATTCCCTGGCAGTCTAGCAGTTAGTTAGGATTCCACAAGCATTTCCTACAGTTCCAGCTTACTGTTACCTGTCCCTGGGTAAAATTCCTGTGTGACCCTGTGTGACAGCCTTCTCTGGTCTATAGCTGTAAGTAACAAAGAGTTCTGCCTTTCACTTGTCTGTCTCTGAGTTGTGTCCTACCACCAAAAAAACTTCAAATCTTATAAAAACATCTAGTCTTACCCTGATTGCAACACCAGCTGTCACTAACTGACAGCTGCTGGCCCTTGGTTCACTGTTTGCACTGACTACAAATTACTTCTGCCAGGTAACATCAATTGCCAACATCTTGCTTACAAGCGTTTTAAAAGTTTTACACCATGTGCCTATATTATTACTTAATTTAGTCCTCACAACAGCTTTTAAGGAAAAGAAGAATGAATGACATTATACCAAGTTGATTGATCTGTCACCTAGAGGCAAAGCCAAAACTAAAAACAAATCCTTTGCTTCTTAGTTTAGTGCTATTTCCAGCACGACTCTATGCCCACTATTCAATTTAGCACTGTCTTTCATATTAAAATTTTCCCATTTAAAGAGTACACAAGAGGGACTTAACTGGCTGTCCAGTGGTTAAGACCACATCTTCCAAAGCAGGGGGTGTGGATTCCATCCCTGGTAGGGAAGCTAAGATCCCACAAGCCTCGTGGCCAAAAAAATAAAACATAAAACAAAAGCACTATTGCAACAAATTTAATAAAGACTTTAAGAAATGATGCTGTTCTGTCGCTAAGTCATGTCTGACTCTGCGACCCCATGGACTGCAGCACACCAGACTTTAAAAATGGTCCACATCAGAAACTTAAAAATAAAAAATAAAATCAACAACAACAACAAAAAGGAGTACACAAGAAACTGTTACCTCCTTATAAGGCTACTCCTTCCCTCCCCTCAATATCAAGGAAAGTAAGATTTAAGGTTAAGCCACAGAACTCCTTAATCCTTCACACCACCAACACTATTGCCAAGCATGATTTAAGAGACCTTGGAGCTCTGGCACTTCTGGAAAGACAGCCCCTCTGGCCTTAGCTCTGTTCACAACACGATTGAAAGATGGTATACAAGTGCAGCAAACTTCTGGTGAGACTTTCATTCTATCACAGACACTTCATCTACTCATCCCAAGCCAACCCTTAAACCTCACCTCACCACAGACAAGATGACTGTCATAACAACTGACTATACACCTCCCCCTGAGAGTATTAATTCCATCATGTCCCATATCTCTACTTACAACACTGGCCACAAGAATACTTGGCCTCCAGATCACCCCTCACCGTAGAGATTCTTACCCTATTACTGTCTTCTACATTGCCTAATTTGAATCAGACTCTAACCCTCCAAACAACTTCTAACTTCTTCCACTGTGATCTCTGGAATTCAGGATCCATCATCAATAAAATCCCATTGCTGTAGATTGAATGCTTGTGCCCTCCCAAAATTCATATATAGGAACCTAATCCCCAGTGTGATGGTATCTGGATGTGGGGCCTTCAAGGAAGCGATTAGGTCTTTTGGGCAGACCCCTCATAAATGAGATTAATGCCTTTATAAAAGAGGCCTCAGAGAGCTCCCCTGCCCCTTCTGTCATGTGAAGACAGAGCAAGAAGACACCAGAAGCAGTTTTTCACCAGAATCTGTCAGTGTCTCAGTCTTGGGCTTCTCACCCTTCAGAACTGTGAATAATAAATGTTCACTGTTTATAAGCCGCCATGTCTATGGTTTTTGTTACCACAGCCTGAACAGACTAAGACACTCCTATATCCTTCAACCTCTTTGACAGATGTTTCTTTCACCTCTTTTATCTAACTGAAACCTGGCTACCTCTTTAGGAAAAAGCATGCTTCTTTTGCAGTCCTCTCAAGGGGACTTTTCTCTGATAATATACATACCAATTGCTTCTCAAATGGTAAATTGCAACCTATTCATGGTTTATGAAATTAATTTAATGGGTATGAAATTAAAAACTTCAAAATAAATAGAAAACTATCAGCATATACTGCATGTAGTTAAGGTATTGTTCCATGAAAGTAAGCTATTTTTTCAAGTATATAAATGATGACTTTCAAATATGTTTTTTTTTCAAATACAATATATGAAATTTGAAAGCCACGGCTTTACACCTTCTAGGGTTAGAAGTAGAATAAATATGCTCTTTGCTCTTCACTACTGCCTCAAGCACCAGTTTCCTCCTTTCTCCCTAAGTAATGTCCTGCTCCTTTGAGACATCAGGCCATTCCGCACATTACCCTTCCTTTGTTATTATCACCTACCATAGTCCTGGTCATTCTCCTTCTTTCATTAAAGACTCCCTCAACTAGCTTGCTATCTCATTCTACGTAACCTCATCATCATTCATGGTAGTATCCACGTGGATGGCCCATCTTATGCCCTGGGTTCAACTGTGCAGGTATGATCATTAAAATACTGAAATATTTTCATTGCCACTAGTGCCTCCAGGACCCTGCACAGAACTATAAGCTCCTTCATTTTAATGGACCCATGCCCACACTAGTACTGATAGTTAAATATTTTGATTACTATCCCCACTAATACCCAGCCTCTCCATTCCTTGACTTTCTCTTACCTTAAATAATCTTGTCCACAACCTCAGTCATTCATTTTTACAGTCGTACCCTATATCTAGTTATTACCAATAACTGTAGCCCCTATCCCATGCTCCAGTTAAAGCTCCCACTCTGCCACCTACACCTTCAGCTTCAATCAACTTGTCTACCTCACTGAGACTCAGGAATAAACTTATCTTTTATCCCATCTTTGCTCTGTCCCACCCTACTAAAGTCCTCTTTTCACCAATTATACAGCTCCATACCTAGGTCTTATCATTTACTGAATTATTCCTATGTGTTAAATTATCTATTTTGTTGACAGAAAAAAAAACAAACAAACACAATGTCAGAGTTGTGTGTTAAGTTTTATTTGGAGCAAAATGAGGACTATAGCCTGGGAGACACCCTCTCAGATAGCTCTGAGGAACTGCTTTAAAGAGGTAGGGGGGATGTCAATATATACATGGTTTTGCTGAAGAGGGATACATGTATCCAGCATATACTTTGGCAGATTACTGCTAGTCACAGAAGGTTGCTGATAGTCACAAGGAAAGAATGTCCTCATTAATGATATTAGTGCTTACCTAGATATGAGACGATGCAAGAAATTAGGCTCATAAAACCTTCTTCTGAAAATATCTATCTGAAAGCCTGTTCTGCCAGTTTTTCCCAGAGCACAGAGTGCCGCAGCCTTGATCTCCACCCTAAAGTCTTTTTAAGATGTGTTGAAGGTCAGTGACAACAGCAGCTAGTGACCTAATCCTTGTAGAGGCAAATGGTGAATGACAATTTTTAGGTGGCGATTTACATTCTCATTTATTCTTCAGAACAACCCTACAGAGTAGATATAATGACATTCATTTTATTGATTAGAAAACAGATATATCTATATAAATCTGCCCAGAATTATAGAAATAAAAAGTGAGGTTCTGCAATTTTAAATATCTGAACTGCTATTTCCTTAAATGTAAACTAGGGATTATTGTTGTTGTTGCTCAGTTGTATCTCTTTGTGAAGACTAGGGATAAAGAGAATTAGTCTATCTCCCTGAGTTATGAAGATCACATGTATACAGAAGCACTTCGTAAGTGTTAAAGTGCTCTACAAGTACCAGTTTTAATTATTAACTACTGACTAAGGGGCCCTTCCCTTTCTTTCCACAGGAGTCCTACTACAGTTTCCTCGACCTTCCTCTTTCTTTTATAGACCCAGACATAGAGGAAGCAAGTAACTGCACTGCCCTATTAGTGAAAAGTCATCTCCAACATCAAGGTTCAAAAACTTTGAGCGGAAGAAAATCAGTGTTATAAATGGTGATTGAGCTCTAATTAGCAATTGGAGGTATGTTTATTACAGTGGAACAGGTTTTTATAAGCCAAGCTGATAATTTGTTACAATCAACTAATAAACTCATAACATGATCATAAACTGGTGAACACCTGCATTATATTTTTTTTATTCAAACCATGGCAGAACAAGAGTTCAGAAATGAAGGAGCCGAGGCTGATAGACAAGAGACTGAGCCTTCTAAGGTCTTTTGAAGTCCTCACAGAGAACTTGGAACCTTAAATGACTGTGACTTCCCTGAGCCCCAGGAAGAATACTGCTATGTCCTGAGGAACTCTGTACTATACTCACTAGAATCCAGCTTTGGGTCCAACTCATCCCATTCTATTGTTCTGAACTCTATCAATAGGGCAGTCCTGAATAGAAGAGTCCCCTTAGAATGATATAATTAGACCCATCAGGTATATCTCTTGCTTATAACACTAAATATAGTGACTCTCTATAACTTGACATGGCAAGTTAGAAATCCTTGACCCACTATTCTAATCTATCATTTTCCTCATTTCATTTCTTCTCTAATTAGGCACATCTGCATATGTTCTTCACCCCACAGCATGTACATTTCTGCCTTCTGATTCTGCCTAAGATGCTGTCTTGATCTAAGACTGGAAAGTCTTAAAAAGATGGAATCATCTGCCTGCTACTCCCTGCATGAATTATTCCACCTTACATAGGAATTTGGATTCATCCACGTATTACTGTGAAAGGTAAAGTAACACTCTGGTGACAGGTGCACCAAATTATAAGTCAAAGGCCAGAGTTCAATTCCTAATTTTGCCTTTTGGCTCACTGAATGCTCTTAAACCCTTGCTGAGATGATATCTATACCTCACAGCTTGCTGACTGATATCTAAAGAGATGGCACATTAAAGCTAATAATAAAGACATTGTATATTTTTCCCCGTGATGTTAAAAAACAAATTTCTGGCATAAAGTAGATGTTTATTAAATATTAATGTCCCATTATTGTGTCATCAGGCCAAAGATGACTATTTTGCCTCCTTTTTGTTTTTTTTTTAATATAATCTGCCACCACTCCCCAAATATCTCCTTCAGGTAAAGTCAGGTTTAGGTGCTTGATTAATTATACGTGTGACAGAAGCAATGCTAACCATTCATCAAACCCTATTTCCTTCACACTTCCTGTGAAGTCATTTCACAGTCACCCCCTGCAGTTAGGTGCAGCCATGTAATCATGTACTTGAACCCTGGCTAAGGAAATGGGGTACAAATGATGTATAGCACTTCCAGGGCTGGGCCCTGATACCTCCACCAAGTCAGCCCACAGATTGGATGATTCCAAGGCAATAAGGGATGGTGGAGCCACAAGATGGTAGAAACCTAGTCTTTCCATAATTGGAAAGAGCTCATAAGCCATTCACTGGCCCCAACAAGCCCGCAACACATGGACTTGTATGAAACATAAGCTCTTATTATGTTTAATCACTGAGATATTGCTATTGTTAAATACCCAGATTAACATACCTTGTATTTCTCACCTGTGGAAATATAAATGAAAAGAACCTCTGGATTCAGTTCCAGGAACTGAGATATAAATCCTGGCTCTACTACTTCTGCAAAATACCTATGATCTGCTCTTGAATATGGTCTATACCCTTTGGCAACTGAATGTCTAGCACTTTCTCTTTCATTAATGGAGCCTTCCCCACCCTTCTCTCCCTCAAGACTTGTCAGGCCTTCTCTGACCTCCCAGCCATGCACATTTTCTTCTTTGCTCCTAGTGCAAAGTATACTCTTCCACTTTAGCATCTGTTACATTTTTTTGCAAATATTTGTTAACATGTGTTTCCACAGACTTGAGTTTTTGAATCCACAGGCAGACAATTCCTTTGGGATCTTTGACTTCCAGGATTTAGTTACAGTGCCTGGCACATAGCAAAGTGTCTGTCCCCTATGATCTTAAGTGAGTCACTTGTTAAGCCCATAAAATACAATTGTACAGAATTGTTCTGATGACAAAGAATGCGATTTGTAGATTATAAACAGATTCTAAGAGTAGTGTGTTTATTCTGTTTTGTAGGCCCTTTCTCATCTTTTCCAGTCAAATCTATCTTACTGTTTCGAAGTAGCTTTGTCCAATAGAAATACGTAAGCCGCATATACAAACACCTTAGTAGCCATATTTAAAAAGCTAAAAGAAGTAGGTGAAGTGAATTTAAACATTTTAGCTCAACATATTCAAAATATTGTTTATTAGCTATAGTTCATTTCGCTAATTTTGTCTTCCGAATTATCTGGTACGTATGTTACAACACACCTCTGTCTGGACTGTGGCTGGTGGTTTCGCAAACTGGACAATGCAGCCGCAAGGCCTACTTCAGACACACGTCTCGGGTGAAGTCAACCTCGTTCAGAATTAGTGACTCCTCCTCAACGCTCTCTCAGCCCCTTATCATCACCGTCATTTTCTTGAAACCTAGAAGGTGAGCTCCTTGAAGAATTCAGACTGTTGTCTCTAGAAATCAGCCTCATAGCGACTGCCGGCGTATAACCAGCGGTTGTTATAATGTCAAGGTAATTAACGAACCCAAGTGCAAAGGAGCCGGCGGGGGGCCGAGTGGCCGGGAGGGAAGATGACCAGTCAGGGAGAGGGCGGGGCTGAGCGACCACCGCCAGCCGGGATCTGCGCGCTCGGGCCGGCGGCGCCCCGGGGTGGCGGGCGCTGAAGTGCGGGGCTGGGCCGGCCGGGGGTCGCCGGAGCCGCAGCGCGTCCCCCGCACCGGGCCCTCCCCTCTTAGCGCCGCCGCGGCCGCCGAGCCCCGGAAGCGGGCGGGGATTTCCTGTGCCCGCCCCACCCGCGCTCGCCGGGCCGCCGTCTCCGCCTGTCGCTGGCTCCGCGGACGCCGGCTCCGACGAGGCGAGGACGGAGGGGAGGGGCAGGCGGCGCCCGGGACGGAGACACCGGGCTGCAGGCCAAACCGACCCGGGTGAGTTGGGGCCGGGCCGGCGGGAGTCACGGCGGGAGGGAAGGACACCTGGCTTCCCCGGGCGGCGAGTGGGGCCGGTCACCCGTGGGGGCGGGGAGGAGGGTCGACGCGGCCTCTGGGTCGCTTGCCATTCCCAGGTTCGGCTGCACTGACATTCTGTGCCCGCCCCTCTCCTGTCTCTTCGTCCCCAGCGTCGTCGCTGTCAGGCCCCGCGGGTTCCCGCCGCTGTCACCGCGCGCAGGTTTCCCCGTGGCTCCTTTTTCTTCACTTGCTCCTGTCCCAGTTCACGGGCAACCTGTTTTCTGACCTCACTTCCCCTGCTCCAGCTCTGCCTCTCTCTCGAGTTCTCTGAAACCTGACCCTCTCCCGGGGCACGGAGACGAGGAGGGACGAAGCAACCCAACTCTGGAGTGGGCACCCGTCCCGCCCACACCCCGCCCAGGGACCGGGGCCAGGCTTCTCTGACAGCGACTGTCCCTGTGCCCTTGGGCTACTACTCATTTCGGTAGCGTGGCCCTTTCTCTGTCCAACAGCAATAGCTGCAGAAACCAACTTCTGCAGGTGCCATGCCCCACTAAGATACATGAAGCAAAAGGGCGAACGAAACTTCTAGAACCCTGACTCCAGTAGGCCTGAGATACATCCTGGAACCAGGAGAATCCAGGTTAGGGCTGATACCTTAACTGCCCAGGTGCTGGCTAGGAGAGCATGCGCATCTTAGCAAAAGCAGTCTGAGGACAAGTACTCGCCCCCTCCTTTGCTGAGATTTCTTCCACAGGTTTTCTGTCAATGGTCTGGAGAGTCTCACATCTGGCCTGCGAAAGAGGCTTCCTATCAAGGGACTCTGCTGCTAGGGAGATGGAGAAATGGATCTCAGACAGATGTCCAGATATTTACCTAGAGGGAGGGATTGGGGGCAGGAGGAGAAGGGGATGACGGAGGATGAGATGGCTGGTTGGCATCACTGGCTGGATGGACGTGAGTCTGAGTGAACTCCGGGAGTTGGTGATGGACAGGGAGGCCTGCCGTGCTGCAGTTCATGGGGTCGCAAAGAGTCGGACACGACCCAGCGACTGAACTGAACTGAACGCCCTGAGGGAGGACTTTCCAACGAAGTTAGTGGATGAGGAAGACCTTTGGTGAAGAGGGGGAATCCATGCTTTACATATCAGAAGTGAAGAGAACACAGGGGCTGGAATTCAGAGGAGAAATCTAAAATGGAACTCCCCCTTTATTGCTTTATTGGGAATTTTCCTTTCTCATGAGAAGTCTCTGAAAAGGAAACCTAAGCTGGGAATCAGTCCAGAATGTTCCCAAGAGGCCCTGAGACATTGAGTTTAGGGTTCTCATTTACCTCTCTTGTCAAAGACAGGCAAGAAAATAAACAACTTGACATTTGTCATTATCTGTTCTGGGCTTCTGGGTTCTTGCAAATGTCATTAGATGAATATGAGTGAGCCAGAACAGTTACAGAGGTTCTAACCTGTTTTTGGAACACTTTCACTGGCTCTGATTGCTTGGGCATTGAATAAGAATCACAAAAAATACGATGTTGCCAAGCAAAAAGTGACTCTGCACAGTCTTACAAACTTTCTTTGCTGTAAGGCAGGGAGACTGCTATCACAACACAACCTGTTGTGTTCCAAAGAGGTCCAGAGCAAAGAGCTTTCAACTCTGTGCACTGCAGGATTATTAAGAATTTTTAAATCTTACCTAATTCTAATCTCTTGCAATCAAGAGAAGAGATCTACATAGAGAAAGAAAACATCTCTTTTTATTCATTGGCAGCGTCATTCATGAGCCTTCTTCCCAAGGCAAGAGAAGACTAGGTCCATTGTTTTGAACTTTTCCCTAATGGACATATTTCCCATCCCTTTCTTAACTTTTGTTTCTTGTGATGGAATACACTCTGGCTTTACCATACCCTTCTTTAAAATTGAATAGGTTTTTATAATTAGATCTGACTGGTTCTATCATGTGTCACAGGTTCTTTGCCGTGTCTTAAATCACAGGGCTGTTATTCACCCCAGGGTCATGTTAGCAACACCTGTTTCCCCTTTTTCTACCTACACGAAATTCTTTCTGTTCTTTTTTCTTTCGACATAGCTCCCCACTGCCAACAGTTTCTCTTATCTGTTAGGGTTGCTTTAGAATCTTACATCTGCTTTCCAAGTTATTGATCTGTCCACCATATTTACTACCAGTTCTGATTTTCTACAACAGAATGATAGGCTGTAAGTCTCTTAGTTGAGGCTTGTTCTAAGTAAGGCACCATTTGGTTCTGCCTTCTGAGAAATACACCCTTTGACTAAGACTTCTACCTATAGTAATCATTTCATTCTAAACTGATGAGAATGGAGTTTGTGGCAGAAAATCTTATGTGGGATTATCTCCATTTTTGTTGAATGCAAATCTGTTTGCATTCCCTCCTGCATATTTCCAGATTGCTTATTTTCAGTGGTTGAGATTCCTAGATTAAGTATTTTCCATGGTTGAAATTAATTGATAGCTTTTGAATTTCCAGGATTTTTTTTAATGAAGTTCTGCCAACCATGAGGTCCCCAAAATAACCATTAGTGACTTTACTATATAACACTTGCTCATTTATGGCTCAGGTTCAGTTGATTAGAACACATCAAACTTCCCTGGTGGCTCAGATGGTAAAGTGTCTGTCTACAATGCGGAAGACCTGGGTTCGACCCCTGGGTTGGGAAGATCCTCTGGAGAAGGAAATGGCAATCCACTCCAGTACTGTTGCCTGGAAAATCCCATGGACAGAGGAGCCTGTAGGCTACAGTCCATGGGGTCGCAAAGAGTCAGACACGACTGAGCGACTTCACTTCGCTTCACTTCAAACTTTTAAAGTTCATCTTCCATCAAGCTCTTCCTATCCAGTTTCATCTTTTATCCCTGGACTGTTCTCCATAACTCCCTTAGAACTATCACCCCTTTCCATTGTCATGGGCATAACTGATACGAATTTGTTCCAGGTCACGATTTGAGTTTGCAGCGAAAATGCTTTCAGAACAGACAGCAGCCCTGGGGACAGGATGGGAGTCGATGAATGTCCAGCTGGATAGAGCAGAGCCCCAGGTGGAAAGGGGAAGCCAGGAAGAGGTGCCGTGGAGAACAGCTCCAGGGCCATTGGAGCACCTATGCTGTGACCTTGAAGAGGAGCCACAGTCCCTTCAGGAGAAGGGTGAGAGCCCATAGGGTGTGTGTGGGAAGCACAACGCAGAGAATAATCTTCTAATCTCTATTGGAAAAGTAGAATTAAAAATCTCCAAAGTGCCACGGACTGACTGAACAGCACAGTTAGTACCAGGACTAGGGCACAGAAATAGAAAGAACTTACAGGCCCTAGTCAGGAAAACGTAAGAAGCATCTGGATTCTGCAGACCATGTAACTGGGCTTCTCCCGTTTCTTACATAATCACTCCCTCCACCTGTTACGTGGTTAGTGTAACAAATATGAGAGACAAAGGAAGTGACAGAAACACTGACTGCTGCTGGAAAACACACCCATAAAATGTACTTTACAAGGTGAAAATTACATTTGAATAATATAAATTCAAACCACAGCTAGTTTAGTAGAAATGAATGACATAAATGCTCTACTAAAAACCATTCAGTACCCTTTCAGAACATTTGAGGGAAGGTCTCTTCTACTACAATATATTTATGCATTTGAGTCTTACAGGTGGACATAGATATAGGGGAAAAATATGACGCTTAAGCCCCACTAAAATAGGGCCCAGGCTCTAACTGGAAAAAGATGGTTGCTCCATCTCTAATGGTTCCTCTCTCCCCTCACCAGCTCAGTCCACTCCCTGGGTTCCTGCCATTCCCCAGGAAGGGAGCACTGGAGATTGGGAGATGGCAGCTGCACTTCTTGCGGCGGGATCACAGGTGGGCTATGTTCTTCTCTTGGCCTCTCTCAAGGTCTTGTCACTGCTGCCTTTCTGTAGCCTTTGTGTCATTCCATTGGGCTTCCCTGTGGCTCAGATGGTAAAGAATCTTCCTGCAATGCAGGAGACCTGAATTTGATCCCTGGGTTGGGAAGATCCCTTGGAGAAGGGAACGGCTACCCACTCCAGTATTCTGGCCTGGAAAATTCCATGGACAGAGGAGCCTGGCAGGCTACAGTCCATGGGGTTGTAAAGAGTCAGACACAACTGAGTGACTTTTACTTCACTTCATTTAATTGATTTGTCATTTCACTTGATCACTATTGGTATTTAGTCTGATATCTGCACAGATTCTATCCCTTTCTAAGGAACTCATACCCTTTTGAAAAATGAATGGAGGCATGATGAGAAGAAGAAAATTCCTACAGATTGAGTTTGTTTTGTTTTAATAGATTCTCCACAAGGAGAATTTAAGAAAAATTCATTAATGTTCATTAAGAAATAAATCGTGGGCTTTCCTGGTTGTCCAGTGCTTAGGAATCTACCTGCCAATGAAGGGGACACAGGTTTGATCCCTGGTCTGGGAAGATTCTCATGCCACGGGGCAACAAAGCCCAAGCACCACAACTGCTGAAGCCCCTGCACCCTAGAGCCTGAGCTCAACAACAGGAGAAGCCACCGCAATGAGAAGCCCGTTCACCACAACTGGAGAGTAGCCCCCTGCTCACCGCAGCTAGAGAAAGCCCGTGCACAGCAACAAAGACGCAGCACAGCCCAAAATAAATAAATTATGTTAAATTTAAAAACAGAAATCTGGAAAGGTTAGGAAAAGAGGACCTGAAGGAAGCTTGGAAGAACATAAAGTAGACTGGATTAGGTGGATGATGGAGCATTTATGCACATGACTAGAAGATAGAAAGATGTGAAGAGGGGCAGCACCAGAGAGAGAAAACAAGTTTAGATTCAGAAGGCAAGGGGAGAGCCATGGGAAGTTAGTAATAATAGTAGTTGTAGTATCCATTCTCCCAGAGTGCTTACCATGCTTGCTGTTCTTTGAGTGCTTTCTGTACATTAACTCTTTTAACCCTGAAAGAAACGCAGTTATCCCCAGACAAGAACACTGGACAGGAAGAGATTAAGGCACTTGTGTAGGGTCATACTGCTAATATAAGTGACAGAGCTAGGAGTCATTTGGCTCCAGAACCTGGGCTCCTAACTGCCAGACTAGGCTGCCTTAAAAGATAAGGATATGGCATAATAGGGGGAGGAGGCCAGAAAGAATATGTTATCCATATTGTTTTGTGCAGATAGGAAAGGAAAGTAGAGAAAGGAGGAACTTGTACCCAGTTTCTGCAGTGAAGAAAGGCAGATGAGAAGAGGCTGGGTGGACACTTGTAACTACACAGAGGGACCAGTGAGTTTGTGGTGCCTCCAACTTCTCATGGTCCCAACTTGGGAATCTCCTCTACAGACATTATTGCTCACACCCTGACCATTGCTTTTGCCCCTTTCCTCTTCACCAAAACCATGTTCCTGGCCTAAGAACCTCTGGGCAGTTCTTTTTCTAGACCTTCTCTTGCCACCTCTCCTCTACTACCACCTTAGCCTTCTATACTGAGACCCCATTTTCCTTAAAGAACAGCTGCTGATAGATGATGGCTGCGTTTTGTTTCAGGGCCTGGTAACCATCAAGGATGTGTCACTGTGCTTCTCTCAGGAGGAGTGGAGGAGCCTGGACCCTTCTCAAACAGACTTCTATGGAGAATATGTCATGCAGGAAAACTGTGGGATAGTGGTCTCTCTGAGTAAGCACGACCTTCCCCAGCCACTCAGTGACTGTACTCTGGGAGAGTGGCGCCATCTGCTCTGGGACTGTTGCATAGTGTCCATTTGGGGTTCTTTTCTTGGCAGGGAATCTGTCTAGGTTTCCACTAGGGAAAGAGCACTAGCGTTAATCCAAAGAGAATAGAAGTGTCACTTAAAAAAAAAAAAAACAACAACAACAACAAAATGCTGTGAATTATTAGAGAACTTTAGGCAATTCTTGGTTGGGAATTGGGAGGTTCTTTCAGAGAGAAGGACACCTAAGAAGTAGAACTGAGTCCTTGGAAACTCAGAAACCATCTAGGGAAAGATGAGAGTGGGGCTGTGGGTGAGACAGCTGTACTCGGGCTAATTAAGTGAAGTTATGACCAGAAAGAACAGTTGAGCTGAAAGTATTTGAAATTTGCACAAAAGAGAACACTTGTTGGAAAGAGAATATGATTTTCTGAAAGGAGAGGGGACTTAGCAGAAATGGGAGTTGGGAGAGGGAAAGGCTTGTTGTATCTGGCCTTATTTATCTATAGAGTTCAAAGGAATAATCTAGGAGAAAGCTTTTTTCAGAAATGAAAATTACAGTTGAACAAACTGACATCTCTGTTTTCTTTCCCCATGGTCAGGATTTCCAATTCCCAAACTGGATATGCTTTCTCAACTAGAAGGAGGAGAAGAACAATGGGTCCCTGACCCCCCAGACTTAGAAGAGAGGGATATTCTGAAGGTCACATACACAGGTAATGATGTATAATAGACTCAGCCACAACCTCCACCCCTTTTGGAGGTTTATCATTACATGTCCCTCAAACCCCGCCTCTGCCTCAGACAGTTATAGCATTGAATGGTTTAGAGATCTTTTTCTTCAAAAGCAAGACTGTAACATAATAATTTAGAGGGCAGGCTCAAGAGCCAAACTTTGTGGATCTGAATCTAGGACAGTACCTGTGGAACCCTGGAAAAGTAATTAACTTCTCTTTGGGCTCCTCATCTATAAATTATTATGAGATTTAAATATGTTACCATAGTCAAACAGTACCAAGCACATAGTAAGCACTCAATAAATGTTAGTTGTTGTTGTTCAACCTCCTACCCATTGTGGAAATGCCTTCCACAATGTCTCCAGTGTTGCTGACAAGGTGTCACCTGGCCAGTGATTTTCAGACCATTCCTCACCTCTCTTCATGGTGATGGTGATTAATATGGTTGATTAATAGTTTTTTTTAAGTGCTAAATAAATAATAGTAATAAATAGATAACAACAATAGCATAGACTACTTAATAGTGACTAATATATGCAGGTACTATCCTATTGTCTTATAACATCTACCTTATAATTATTCCCATTTTGCAGAAGAAGAAATGAAGGCCTACAGAAGTGTAGTGGGAAAACAGATTTTGTGGGTATCTGTCTCCTAAGTCTAAGCTCTAACCACTGTACCTGTTATACTGTCTTGTACAACATTAAAATCTGTTCTTTCAGCCCTTATGGGGTAAGGTTTAGACCCTAATAGGCATCGTACAGCCTCATTTGTGACTAAGTCCTGGGCTACTCCCTTGTGACTCACCTCCTGGGGTCTGTATTTTCCTTTTTCCACAGGAGATGGAAGTGAGCATGAGGGGGATACCCCTGAACTAGAAGCAGAGCCTCCCAGAATGTTATCTAGTGTGTCTGAAGATACTGTTCTCTGGAACCCAGAGCAGGATGCGAACTGGGATTCCATGCCCAGAAGCTCCAGAGGCATGCTCCTAGGCCCACCTTTTCTTCAGGAAGATAGCTTCTCAAACCTTCTGTGTAGCACAGAAATGGATTCCCTGTTAAGACCACACACGTGCCCCCAGTGTGGTAAACAGTTTGTGTGGGGCTCCCACCTGGCCAGGCACCAGCAGACACACACCGGGGAGAGGCCCTACAGCTGCCTCAAGTGTGAGAAGAGCTTTGGGAGAAGACATCACCTGATCCGACACCAGAAAACCCACCTACATGACAAGCCCAGTAGGTGCCCTGAGTGTGGCAAGAATTTCCGATGCAACTCCCATCTAGCCAGCCATCAGAGAGTGCACGCAGATGGCAAATCCTGCAAGGGCCAAGAGGTTGGAGAGAGCCCTGGGGCTAGGAAGCGGCAGCGCGCACCACCTGTGCCAAAGTGCCATGTGTGCACTGAGTGTGGGAAGAGCTTTGGCCGACGGCACCACCTGGTGAGACACTGGCTGACACACACCGGAGAGAAGCCCTTCCAGTGCCCACGCTGTGAGAAGAGCTTCGGCCGTAAACATCACCTGGACAGGCACCTGTTGACCCACCAGGGACAGAGTCCCCGGAGCAGCTGGGACAGAGGGACATCTGTCTTTTGAAATCTGTTTCTGCTGCAGCTGTGGTCACATCTGTCAGCTGGTGCTACCTGGAGTCTCTGCCAGAGCTGCCCCTCTCCTGCACCCCCGTGGTCAGTCATGAGTCCTGGCCCCATCCCTAGAGAGATGCAGTTCCAGCATTAGCCAGAGCCTTTCTCCCCAGTTCTGTGAGATGCCACATAAAGTAGAGTTCTTTGGGCAAAACTCTTGGGAAATGCTGCTTAGTGGGTGGGCTGATATTCAGCCTGATCCTGTTCTCTAGGGTACAGTGAGTGGTACCAGCAGTTTGTGGCTAAGGCCCATTCTGATTGGTTGAAGCCTGTGCCATACCAGTTGTTAAATATTTTGAGTATCATGCTTCTATAACGTAAATATTCTGCCTATATATATATAGAGAGAGAAAACACATACTAGCTTATTAAAGGCTCGAAAATTTATGCATTAGAGCAAATGGTTAAGCCTTTCTTACTGCAGTGCTTCCTAAATTTATTTTGACCTCAGTATCCTTTTTGTCTCGCATCTCACAGAACTGGTGACTCCTTGAACCACACTGGTGAACACTGGGTTACAGAGTAATAAGGAAACAGAGAGAGTGATCAGGCACCCAGAGCCCCCTTTTTTATCCAAATGAAAGTCTAGGGGCAGACCTCATTCCTGTGTGGGCCTATCACCCCTATTCCAATCATCTGAATATACATCCACACCTCTCACCCCACCTGCTGAAAAACAAACAGTAACCTTCTCACCCCCTGTTCCTGCTCCCTTCACCCTGCATATACATATATCTAGCTGAGAGATCGCGCTACAGTGTTAAGAGATGGACCTTATACCCCTGGGTAACCCAGGCCTACACAGAAGAAAAATACTTTATTCCCTTGAACAGACCCCTCTCCTCTTGACAGTGTCTTTATGTGTCTGTGTATCTGTGTGCAGGGTCTTTGAAGAGAGCATGCAAAGTGCAAACTGTATAAGCTAGATTTTCTAGGGGCTGTGTTCTGGGGATGAGGGTAGTGGGGATTGTATGGGGTTTTTGGTTTGTTTTGTTTCAAGATAATAAGCAAGCCGAGAGATTAAGGGAGCCCGAGTAGAAAGGCTTAAGTTTGAGGGGTTGAGGTATATACAGCCTTCCCCAGTATCACTGAGATCAAGACAACTTGGATATGTAAGTCTAGGTCTGAATCTCTGGGCCACAGATTCTTTTTGCCTAACTGGAGAGAGAGACATCCTCTGTGAGGTGAGCTATGTCTTATTAATTTCAAGTCAGGTGCACATAGCAGCTTTGTGCTGAGTGGGTTTTGGGGTCTTGTTTTCAGTGCTGAGAAGTCACAGCAGGAGTCACAGTGCTTGCAGGTTGTTGTCGTCACTCTTGTTTGACCTTGATTGCCTCATCGAGGGGCAGAGTTATTGTTGCAGATCTCATTCCCCTAAATAGAACTTTAGGGAAAATGGCTGTGGCTTAGCTATTTGGCTGATGCAGGGTGATGAGCTTTCTGGTTGGTTCTCCTCCCAGTTCTGGGAAAATGTCTGCACTGACTCTTAACTTGCATAAGTATTCTAGCATTGGTTAATGCATTGGTCATTGTTTCTCTTTATTGATAATGTGTTAATACCAGTCTTATAATTTAAAAATTACCTTGTATGTAAGAGCAGCTTGTGGGTAGGGAGGGAGAAAAGCAAAGAGGATGGAAGTGGGATATTTTCTCTTCAATGCTTAGATTCTGGCTTTTCCTTAACACACTTGTTTCTCAACCACAGTTGGTGGAATTAACCAGAGAGACAAGAGGAAGTGAGCTGCAACAATCTAGTTTAATGCCTTTTACACTTGCTTAGGAAAAACTGAGTAAATCATAGCTCCTCAGAGTCCTGGGCCCAAATGGAGTCGAAAATAGGGTGATTTTACTGACTGAGCTTCTTACAGTGGCTATAATTTGAGCAATCCAGCCCCTACCTCCCTTCTGCTCAGGGCAGCCTTCCCATTTTGCCTAGAATGCACTTCTCTTGCTTATGTTCCTATGAATAGAGCAAAATGGCCAGCCATTTGTAAGGCATCCTTGTCCCAGGTCCTCTGAGACAGGAGCATTTTAGGATCAGTATTAGGAGACACCCCAGGGTATAGGAAAATACTGGATTCCATTGGCAAAACGGAACGATGCCATTTCTTTTACCTCCCACTATGCCTCATACATAAACACACTCAGCTCTATGTGAGCATCGTCCAGAACCTGTTTTGGATCACAGACCCTTTTGAGAATCTGATAAAAAAGAAACAGAAACTCACTTTTGAGCAGAAAAGACATTAGTAGTTCACTCAGTTTTGCATACGCATTCAGCAGGGTCAGAGCCCATCCGTGGAATCACTAAAGTTACCCTGATCCAATATGGTCATTATATCTTTGTGTCAAGAATTACACAGGAAGGATCTCTAAACATTTTAAGGACTAAGATACCAGAGGCAGTAGGATATCAGGAGAGTGTTCAGTCTTTAATGATTTGAAGGGTATTGCTTACACTCTGTGCTTTCTTAAAAATTTATAAGATGCTGACAAATCCAGTTTCTCACAAACCTTGTTCTAAAGACTTGTATGAGGTGACCCTCCATACCATTGGATCACACCTCTTAAAAACCAGGTGTTAACCTACAGCCTTTGATCTCTTGTAATTTTAAGGACGGAAAATGAAGCCCAAAGTGTAGGCGCACTCAGCACCCAACTGAAAGGCATCGTGGAATCTAAGGGCATTTGGCAGAAGGGGCATCCCTTTAGGTCGTTTCTACTGTACCACTGTCTTCTCTACCTCCGTCCAACACCACTTCCCCTGGACAAAAAATAAAATAAGCAACAGCCACCAGCTGGGTAAAGAGATTTGAGTGATTTTTCCCTCAGGGAAAACTCCCATCTTCTTCCCAACTCCTTCTGCCACATGTCTACCCTACCCTATCCCCTTTAAATAAAAAAATGTCTCCGTGTTCTCTCTGGACAAAATGTAAAATAGGGAAGTCTATCTTTAGGAACCTGTCACCTTTTTTCCTCTGTGTGGTGCCTCTGCCTTATTCAGAGTCCAAATATCCCTGCCTTTCCACCCCATTAGGGTATTTCTGCAAAGAATCCCTTACAATGGAGATTATAGCCAAAGGATTGACTTTCCCAGAGCTATCTACATTTTAAGCTGTAGCTCTGACAGTGACGCAGCAGCAGCAGCTGATATTGGAAGAAGGAAAAGTTTCCTTGTTAAAATGATGTTATGCATTCAGGGAGCAAAGAGGTGATAATTTGGGATAAAATCCTCCCCTTTCCAGCACTCCTACAATCAAATCATTATGTCTTGTTTCCATCAAAGATAAAGTGAGCCCTAACTCAGAATCAGAGGTTCCAGAGAACAAGTTCTTTCCAGCTCTGTTTAGTTGAGTGCTCTGGATGAGGGTGAGCAGGGCTGGGCAACAACAGAGAGTGAGATCTATTCCCTTGGATCCCTTAGAGATTCTGAGATGGCAAAATTTATGGGTCTCAAATGAATCTTTGGACCAGCAACATCAACATCACCTAGAAGAAGTTATCTTAGAAATGTAAAATTTCACCCTGGACAAACTGATTGAGAAACTGGGGATGGAATCCAGCAATTGGTCTTTTAACCTGCCTTCCAGGGTATTTGATGTGGACCCAAGTCAGGATGGAACAAATGGAACCAATGGCTAGGAGATCCAGATTCCATTTTAACCAGTAGTTCGTCACCCTCTTCAAATAGCTGCTGCTGGTGCTAAGTCACTTCAGTAGTGTCCAACTCTGTGTGACCCCATAGACAGCAGCCCACCAGGCTCCCCTGTCCCTGGGATTCTTCAGGCAAGAACACTGGAGTGGGTTGCCATTTCCTTCTCTAATGCAGGAAAGTGAAAAGTGAGAGTGAAGTCGCTCAGTTGTGTCTGACTCTTAGCGACTCCATGGACTGCAGCCTACCAGGCTCCTCCATCCATGGGATTTTCCAGGCAAGAGTACTGGAGTGGGTTGCCATTGCCTTCTCCATCCTCAAATAGGGAGAGATGGAATCAACACCCGTGTTCTCAGATTTATTTTCTGCAAACTCCTAAGATAAGTTGCTCCTCACTTCAATTCCTCTTGAGTCCCAAGGTATCCCACCAACCTTAAGTCAGAAAAAGAACTGGATTAATCACCAATTTCAGAAATTGTGGTGGGATAGCTACGAAGTTTCTGTAATTGATTGAGGCTGGAGCTTCTAAAACAGGTACTGAGGTTTCACCGGTCTAGAAATCTAAAAAGACAAAAAGAAGCAGACATCTCAAAGATGGTAAATCCAACATAAAACTGGAAAATGGACATCCAAAGAAATGGTCCTCCTCATCTGGTCTTTTTCAAGCCTAATATGAGTTGCCCTGGAGGCAGAGGGGTGGGCATTTACTCAGCACAGAGGCAAAGTAAGGCCATCTGTCTCAAGCCCTTAAGGACCCAAATATTCTTACCTCACAATTGCACTGAAGATCAATAAGGTGCCATGCAAAGGATTTCTCACGATGATTTGGCCAACCCTGTGGGCAAGGGCAGCAGGAGGATCAGAGAGACCCCCAGGACATAAGAGGAGACCAGGCTCTTTCAGTAAGATAAGACATGAAATCTGAATCGAGACTGTTTACTAGGTAGAGGTTGTAACTAATTAAGCCACAGTGCCTACATAAAAAATGCATTCTCCTGCTTTGAATATTTTGTCTTGGCCCTGATACCTTTCACCCTCTGTCCTAGACATACCCATGAGGATCCTTGCAAACCTGCTACCTCTGGGGCTCTGCAAGGTCAAAAGGTTAGCATGAACCCCGGTCTCTTTGGAAATGATCAGCTCCTCTCTCCTAAGGCAGAGAAACTCTAGGCCTCAAGCTCTGCCTCCTGTCGCTGCCTCCGTCTGTCCAATAAACAGCTCTTCTTCTACTCTTCACTCCCACTTCTCTTTTTCAGTTTGGTTTGGTTCTCTCTTGTTTTTCCTGGGGAATGCCACACCTTCCCAAGGGCATTTGTTTTTCCCAATTCCTACCCTTCTCCCATTGTAGTTTCTCTCTTCCAGTTTCTAGCCAGTTCCATTCTATTCTGAGCCTACTTGCTACCTGTACCTCTGCCTGTTGTCCAGTTTCTTTTCTGTCATCTTCAAGCCTACTAAGAAGGGTCCTTTCGTCACACTTCCCACTTTCTTCCCTCAGAGTCTTGGCTTGGCTGTAGCAGCTCAACCACCATCACCCTATTCTACCCCTCTCTGCTGTACATACCTTCCCACATCTGGACTAGGCCAAGGTTGCCTGTACTGCCAAACCCAGGCCCTTTACACCCTCCCTACAGACTCTTCTTCCCTTGATGCAGTTTCCAAAACTCAGTCCCCTCCTGTCTCTTTTGGCTCCTGAGAATAAGCTTCAATTCTACAAGCCACTTTTTGTGTGCTTACTATGTGCCAGGTGTGGGTTGTCCCAGGCCTGGAGGACTGAGTATGGCCATGGTCCCTATACTCAGCATCTTCCTCAGCTGACCCCTCCCTTGCCAGCACCAGGCTGCCATACCTCAGAACGCTGTGCATCGGCAGCCTCAGGGCTGTATACCCACTGGCCATCCAGCCTAATTACCTAGTGCCTTCCAGCTTTCTAGCTATTGTCTGACTTAGTTCCCTCTGATGGACAGTGAACTTCCCATGGATCATCCAACCAGGGACCTTCATCTCTATCTATAGAAATCTGTAATCTACTCTTCATGGTCCCTGTCAGTTGAATAAAGGATGTATTGGCTATGTCACTGACATCCTCTCTCCATCCTCTCCTCTACCCTCCATTCTCAGCTCTTCTTTCCTGATACAACAAAGTGGGGAACACCAGACAGCTCTAGGGGGAGTCACACAGCCATGCAGGAGCCCCCTTGCTTCCCTTCCTGAAACGAACACCTTAAGGTACCCATGTTAGGTCTTCCCGCCTTCCTCCTAGTGTCTTGGCAGATGTCACTTCCATCATCCAGGGATGCAATGCATTCTGGAGACTGAGGGAGCAGAGTGCTGAGGAGCCAGGCCAAGGGTGAGGGAACAAGGGCCTTGCACACAAATATAAGGAGGCATTCCATCTCAGGGTTGATTAAGTGCTGACCCACTCTCAGGAGACCCTTAGAGTGCTGAGCCTAAGTCTGGAACCTGAGGTGGTGATTGAATTGACCTCCCAGACAAATTCACAAGTACTGGAAGTTTGGGGGGACCCAGAAGAAACCTGCACAGTTGAGTCCACCAGATACATTCACCATCGAGGGTGAAGAGGATGGGCATCTGGTAGAGGGTATCAAGAGGACAGAGTGAGAAACAACATGGGGAAAAATCATGGAAAGCTGGCCTAGGGGAAACCAACCAGCCTCTGACCCACTGACATGGCCTCTTACCCATGGAGCTTCACTGGGATGGGGGCAGGAAACCACTCTGCAGGCACTGGGTACACCCCAAAGGCTTTGCTCTTCTCCATGGGAGTTGCCTTTAAGAGCTTCAGTCCTACTGCTTAGGGGTGATGTGTCTCTGCAGCTTTCTTAACACCAGCCAGGCTGTTTGCCACCTGCCTTGTGCTCCATGTGTTTCCTTATTTTCTTGCATTCACTCTTAATTCCCCCCCAGTCACTTGGAATAAAGCTTTTGACATGTCTAGCCTCTCCCCTAACCAAAACGGGGAAGAGGGAAGGAACTGATAAGAGGAGGAGGAGAAACACAACTGTGATTGTTCACCGATGGGCCTGTTCTCTCAGCCAACTCCAGTGGACTACTGACATCCTGACTTCCTTCTTATCATATCAATGTCTTTGCTAGCATTGACAGCACTCATGCTAACACCCCCTCAGCCAGTCTTCAGTTCCTCTCTTCCAAATCCTTTGGCTTTCTTTGAGCCCCTTTCAGCATGGTGTCCCTCTATCAATTCCCCAAATGGCCTATCTTCCTGTCCTTACTAGGCACTTAGGTTTTGGTTGAATCTGCAATCCAACCAGACAGCCTTGCCATGTTTGAGATCCCCAGAGAAGGAAGAACAGGAGAAATCTATTGTTTTGAGACCACTAACAAATGGAAATACTTTCATGATCAGAAAACAACCCCCCCACCATGTGTTTCCCCACCAAGGGAAATACCTTTCCCTACAAGAAGTTGCTAAATTATTAAAATACTCAAGTGTATAAATGAATTCTAAACTTCTGACCTTTCCCTACATTAACTCTTGTAGAGGCCCTACTCAACTATAACTATAGTGAAGAGAGCCCTGAATTTGCAGTTAAAAGTCGATTTCTAATTGTACATTTTCTAACATTAGATTTTTCACTTAAAATCTAAGACTGTCATGAAGTAAAATGAAACAATGCCTCCAAAAGTATAAACCACTGTATAAGTGAAAAGGCTATAATTGACAATTATGTGGAAATTTCTACCTTATCTTTGAACAAGTTACAATTTATATGATTCTGAAAACAAATACAAGAAAAGATATGGTAGAGAGTTTTATTTCTATGTGTTTTCTACAGTTCCCATTACCTTCCCCTCACAACAGAAACAGGATTTTGTGTATCCTTTCAGAGTTTCTTCATACAGTTGCAAAGAGACACATTTTCCTTCACTTTACACAAAAGGTGGTTTGGTATACTCAGTGTCCTGAATTTTTTTACTTCATCTATATTGGGGAGTTTGTCATAATACATAGAGAATCTTTATAGCTGTGTACTATTTCACTGTATTGAAGTTTCACAGTTTAATCAACCCCCTAATGCCATTACCTTACTTTCTTTTTTTGTTGTTATTGCAATGCTGCAATTAAATACATTGCACATGTCGTTACACAAATGCATTAATATCTAAAAAGTAAATTTTAAAAGTGGTTTCCACTGAATCAAAGGACATTTGCATTTTTTATTATCAAAGCCAAATTTCTTCCACTGGGGTCATGGAGATTTACACTCTCACTAGCATTGCGTATTGTCACCCTGCTTATTTAACTTATATGCAGAGTACATCATGAGAAATGCTGGGCTGGAAGAAGCACAAGCTGGAATCAAGATTGCTGGGAGAAATATCAATAACCTCAGATATGCAGATGACCCACCCTTATGGCAGAAAGTGAAGAGGAACTAAAAAGCCTCTTGATGAATGTGAAAGAGGAGAGTGGAAAAGTTGGCTTAAAGCTCAACATTCAGAAAACGAAGATCATGGCATTTGATTCCATCACTTCATGGGAATTAGATGGGGAAACAGTGGAAGCAGTGTCAGACTTTATGTTTTGGGGCTCCAAAATCACTGCAGATGGTGATTGTGAGACGGTAACAGGCAGAGACATTACTTTGCCAGCTAAGGTCCGTCTAGTCAAGGCTATGGTTTTTCCAGTGGTCATGTATGGATGTGAGAGTTGGACTGTGAAGAAGGCTGAGTGCCAAAGAATTGATGCTTTTGAACTGTGGTGTTGGAGAAGACTCTTGAGAGTCTCTTGGACTGCAAGAAGATCCAACCAGTCCATTCTGAAGGAGATCAACCCTGGGATTTCTTTGGAAGGAATGATGCTAAAGCTGAAGCTCCAGTACTTTGGCCACCTCATGCAAAGAGTTGACTCATTGGAAAAGACTCTGATGCTGGGAGGGGTTGGGGGCAGGAGAAGGGGAAGATAGAGGAGGAGAAGGGGACGATAGAGGATGAGATGGCTGGATGGCATCACTGACTCAATGGACTCGAGTCTGAGTGAACTCCGGGAGTTGGTGATGGACAGGGAGGCCTGGCGTTCTGCAATTCATGAGGTCGCAAAGGGTCAGACACGACTGAGCGACTGAACTGAACTGAACAGGTAGGAAGGCCAGGGGTCTCCAAACAGAGGAAATAGCCTGCAAGTGTCAGACATTTTTATCTCTTAAGCAGCAGGAGGAAACAAACTAGTGATATTTTTTCCTTCTCTATACAAATTTAAAAGGAGGTTTCTCTTAAAATACTGTGTTGCCATAATGACACCTGGTTTCACCTGAAGTTAACTATTCTCAAACCTTGAGATAACCAATGCCTTTTTCTTATGAAAATGTTTATCTTAAGCTATGCTAATGTACTATGCCTTTACCCCAAACTCTGTCTTCAAGTCGGTTCCGCCTCTTGGCTCAGAACCTACTTGACAAACCAGCATGTTATACTCAGATATTGTTCCCCTAATCTATGTAAACGAAACTATTTGTATGGTAATCTGTCCTTCTACAAGATTCAAGTTAATCATTTTATGGCCCAGGATGAAGCATTTGGTGCCAAGATTATCCCAAAATGCATCTTAAGGGTGAGGGGCCTCGTGCCATTCTGAGTTTTAAGATGTTCCTTTCTTTCATTAACAAACTGCTAGTGACTATATAGGGCTTCCTTGGTAGCTTGGAAGATAAAGCGTCTGCCTACAATGCGGGACACCCGGGTTCAATCCCTTGGTCAGGAAGATCCCCTGGAGAAGGAAATGGCAACCCACTCCAGTATTCATGCCTGGAAAATCCTACAGGTGGAGGAGCCTGGTGGGCTACAGTCCATGGGGTCACAAAGAATCCTACATGACTGAGTGATTTCTCTTCAGTTCTTCTTCACTTAATGACTATATAACATCCAGCTGAAGATTAGCAGGGGAGTACTCCTTCTGCCCCCTTCTGATGCCTATGTCAGAAGCTTTCTCTATCTCCTTTATACTTTAATAAAACTTTATTACACAAAAGCTCTGAGCAATCAAGCCTCGTCTCTGGCCCCGGATTGAATTCTTCTCCTCTGGAGGCCAAGAATCCCTGCGTCTTTTCTTTCAGCAACAACCTTTCAATTGCAGCCATGAAATTAAAAGACGCTTACTCCTTGGAAGGAAAGTTATGACCAACCTAGATAGCATATTAAAAAGCAGAGACATTACTTTGCCAACAAAGGTCTGTCTAGTCAAGGCTGTGGTTTTTCCAGTGGTCATGTATGGATGTGAGAGTTGGACTGTGAAGAAAGCTGAGTGCCGAAGAATTGATGCTTTTGAACTGTGGTGTTGGAGAAGACTCCTGAGAGTCCCTTGGACTGTAAGGAGGTCCAACCAGTCCATTCTAAAGGAAATCAGTCCTGGGTGTTCACTGGAAGGACTGATGCTAAAGCTGAAACTCCAATACTTTGGCCACCTCATGCAAAGAGTTGACTCATTGGAAAAGACTCTGATGCTGGGAGGGATTGGGAGCAGGAGGAGAGGGGACAACAGAGGATGAGATGGCTGGATGGCGTCACCGACTCGATGGACATGAGTCTGAGTAAACTCTGGGAGCTGGTGATGGACAGGGAGGCCTGGCGTGCTGTGATTCATGGGGTTGCAAAGAGTCAGACACGACTGAGTGACTGAAATGAACTGAACTGAACTGAGCATTGTATATGAGTGCCTGTTTCCCCACACCCTCACCAACAGAGTATGTTCTCAAATATTTTGATTAAAAATGTTATCTTATTGTTTTAATGTACATTTCCTTTATGAGTAAAATTATACTTTTTTTCCATATTTTTCAAGGCCACTTTATTTGTTTTTTCAACCACCTCTGAATATTTGATGTTAGATGGCATTACAACTGTAAAGTCCAAAAATTTTCTGACCATAATTGCACTAGGCAGTTGAGATAAAAGAAAAGCAAAGAATTGAGGGCAGGGATGTTCTATTTGCTCTGACCAAAGTTAAATACCTAAATATGCCACTAGAATGTGAGCACTAACAAATGGGAATTATGGTTTATCCATCTTTATTCTCAGCAAAACATTCAGAATCTTGCAGACACTTAGTCATCAATGAACACTAAGGATGAAGTGAGCTATTCTTGGCAGTTTCTCCATGGAAGTTAGTTTCTCCATGGAAGTATCTCCATGGAAGTTAGAATCATGACCTAAACAATCTGGATGGCCTACCTATGAGTTAAGATCATGCTTTATATTTAATCAGAGTACAGTCACCCTAAAGCTTATCAATGAAAATAATCTGAAATGACCATTGTTAGCTATGTAAATTATAGAAATAATTTACTTAATTTGGTAAATTTACTGAGTGATTAATAACATTTGCTTAAATGAAGAAAAACATCATAATACAAACAGAAGCATGAAGAGTCCTAGGAAATTTAGAAAACAAGTTGTTGCCAGTGTCCTTCCCATCCTAATTTAGGGGAAAGGGATTTCTAATTTGAGATGATCTTGTTCTTTAAGTAAAAACATCCTGGAACTATAAAGGGGCAGTAACATCTGGTGATCATATAGGCATTTAATTTGTTCTAATTGTGTTCAGTAGACAATGTTTCTCTTTGCCTTTTTTCAGGTGGCTATTTTCTGATTGTTTGCTTCATTCTGCCTCTTACAGACAATTCAAGTGCATAGTAAAACTAATTATAGCAGGGGGAGATTTCAAAGTTCAGATCATCTATAGATGAAATACAGGGCATGCATTTTGCTGTTACATCGTATAGGCTTAAAAGAGTGATCCTCATTTAAAGGTGTCAGTGAATATTAGCATCACTGAAGTTTGTTTTAAATATAAATCCCATGCCCCCTTATAAAAGATATCAGAATTTTCTGGGGAAAGTTTGGTCAGGTATACTCTAAAAAACTCTTACGTTTACCTCCCAAGGAACCATTTCTGTGTCCTGTCATGGCCGATGGCATGAGAACTGTTCTCATAGTGTGCTTTATGCCTGCTTTGAGAACCCAAGGAAATCATATATTTGCTCCAATTTGGTATATAGTGCTTACTACATGTGTTTTGAGAAGAGCAAAGATCTAGCTATTCAGTATTTAGCCTTCCCCATCTTCTTTTATTTCTGATATGCATTCTGTATATCTTAGTAGTTTCCTCACTAGGAGCTAGTACTTTCCCAGCTGATAATTCCCTTAATGAACTTTGTCAATCAAACCATACACCATGATGTCTAAGTCCCTCTTATCATTTTATGGACACTTAAGATCACCTAAAATAATCCTACTCTAATTCCAGCATTTTTTTAAACAGAGAAGGAAACCAAGACCATGAGTGATTAAAGAACTTAGTTAAGGTCAGAGTGGCAGCACTTTGACTAGGATCCTGGTCTCATTAAGTACTGATCCAGTGTAGTTTTCTCTGGTAGCACATTATCGCTCTATCACAAATCGTTTATACTCATATATAATTCTTGTGATAAGCACCTACCGTGACTTAAGCCTTGTGCTAGAGGCTTTCACACACACTGTCACTCAATTGAGGAGTAACATATTAAGACATATTTTTCTAAGTTAAAACAATTATCAAATCAGGGCAAAAATTACAAACGCATTACAATCAATTGCGGGAGACAGGCAGTCTTCGAAAAGGAATTTCCAGTAAGAACACTTTGGATTAGTGGGACCACTTAACCTAAAGGCTGTCTATTCTCTCGCCCCAGTGATGCCCCCACTTCTCTCCTTACTTGCCCTTCTCTCCGAAACTCAATTTAGATTTGCTAGGCTGTCTAACATTAATCCAACACATCCTCTAACCCCGTGAAGTTGCTGGCTTTCTTCTACCTGTTTTCTTTCCTTTTGAAAGGCATTTTCCTGGCTCCTGAAGCAGAAACAGAATGTCATACTCCTTGTTCTGTCTTCACTCGACAAGGCTTCTGCTACAGGTCTCCGCTCAACACCCACCCTTTTCCCCTTCAGGTGCGGCAAAGAGGAAACAGACACAATGTGGTGGAAAGGTCTTGTATAGTTTTGTTCATTTCAAGGAGTGTGGGGAGCTGCTCTCACTGGAGCTTATGGGGAAAGGCATCTGTGCCTGGAGGAAAGGGCGTGGCTCCCACACTATGGACTCCGGGTGGCACTCCGAGCACCTTCAGCTTTAGCCAAAGTCTTGGTGCGAGTAGCCCTCGGGTCGCACGTCCTCGCCTGCCCATGAGGAGTCCGGTCGGTTTTAGAGGAAGCTGGCCTCTGGGCGGTCCGTTTCACGGGCTTCTCCGGGTCCTGCTTCTTCTCTTCCCTGGCCCTGGAGCTTGGCCTCTTCGCATTTCGGGATCTGGGCCTGATGTCTTCCTTCTTGGCCCTCCCTTCCTCCTTGGTTCTGGAACTCACCAGGTCCTTGGCCCTTGACCTCACCTTCCTCGAGTCTGCCCTGGAGCGCCCCCTCCTCACCTTCCTGGCCACCGTGCGGCGGGCAGAGCGCCTGCGCGAGTTCCGTGAGTTCCGCGCCCCGAGAGGGGTCCTCGGCGAGCGCCCGCCCTCCTCCAGCCTTGGGCGTCCTGGCTTTCTCTTCGGCTTCGGAACCTTCCAGATCCTGAAGTAGCCGGCGGCTTCGCTGCCGCTCACCCGGAGGAGAAGGCTCTTCCCTTCGGACCTGCACTTTTCGCCCGAGAGGCGGCCGCAATTCCTGCGCACCTCGTAGCCCGCATTTCCGAACTCCTTCTTGAGAGCCGCCAGGGTCAGCCTTTTGTGTGAGGCGATGGCGCGGAGCAACAGCTGGGACACCTTGAGCACGGAGCGCGAGCCCCGCCTCAGCGGTCCCGTGGGCTGCTGGGTTTTAACTTCAGTATCTTGGGTTTCGTCCATGGGCTCAACCCCTTCAGCCATGGCCCCGCTCCCGCTCCCGCTTCCGCGGGGCCACTGGCTCTGAACCTCACTCACCCAGGTATGAGCTAGTAAGAGCGGCTGCCAGGCCACGTCACAAAGGCAGGTCCTATTACGAGAGCGGCCGACCCAATGGGTAGGGGGTCTTTCTCACTTGGAAAAACCAATCAGACGCCGTTTCCTTCTAGGTCTAAACCAATTCGGATTTTCAGAGCCTTTGCACACCTGAAAAATCCCCTTTATAATATCTAGGGTTCTGTTTCCTGGTCTTAAGTTTATACTTCTCATTGATCTTGATCTCAGCCGCTTTCTGAAGGTCACTATTTTTTCTGTGGTCCTGCACACCATCTACCCACATTCTCCTAAAAAGGAAGAGAAGTTGTTCCCAACCACCCACAAGTAATATAATGCCTTTAAAAAGTAGCTATGGTAGTCTATAAAACACTACCTGGTTGAGAAATTCCCATTTTTAGGTCCCACCAGGAAAATGTATGCAGTCATATCTCCCTGGCTCTCAGCACAGTGGATTTTGTGCAAGAGTATGAAACAAAGTAAGAAATCACTGTGTTCCCTCTACCCTAAACATAGTTCCCACACCTGTAAAGTTCAGATGCCTCATTCAGTTGGATTGGAACAATCCAGATTCCAAATAAGGACAGCCTAAGAACACTGGTCTAATCATTATTCTTTAAACAGACTCTTAATTTTCTGCTTCTTGTCCTCTTAGATCGCTTATCCCATTTCTGTCCAAATAAATCCTGCTTGTCTTTCAAAATCCTGCTAAATGCTCCTTCACTGAAGCCTCCTCAGACTCCTTCAGTAAAAGAATGTCTTTTCTCTTAATTACCACAATTACTTCTGTAACCCTATATGGTTTTTTCTTTACTGTAAATTAATTTGATATTAGAAGGTACAGTGTGGCACAATATTTTAAAAAAGAAAAAACTGGAGCTGGAAGATATGAATACATATCCTAGCTCTTTAATAGCCATATGACAGTAATAATCCTTAATATTTTTAAACCTGACTTCCTTATCTAAGAAAGAGGTTTAATAATCCCTTCCTACCAACATCACAGAAACATACCATACTGCAAAAATTCAGAAGATGTGATAATAGACAAATGAGCATAAAAGTTATTTCACTCTGGATCTTTATATCTTTCCAATGAAATAAAAAGGTCGCTCAGAGTCAGACGGTCTTTGAATTTCTATACCCCGTGCTGTACCTAATACAGCATTATTATATATAGCAAGCATTTGATTTGAGTCTGCTTAAGCTCCTTGCTGGTGAGGAGGCTTTTTCTGGATTCAGAAGGAAAGTCCCAGAAAAACATGAGAAAAGAGCAGGATGAATTTCAAAGAGCTGGAAATGACGGCAACCAAGGAAGCTAGTTGTTCAAGGACCTCTAATTTAAGACACGGTTTAGTTGAGAATAATTCAAAGAATACCTCAAGTTGCAAAGAATATCATACTTTTCCAGAGGACATTCACATATCATCAGCAGTCATAGGCTGGAGTGTGGCATTGTTTCTTCCAGGAATCAAAGTTCCAGGAAGTTGCTTAGACCAGAGCTTGTTAAGTTTTAACATGCACTTAGTTCATAATGTACAGCTTCTAATACATTAGATCTGAGATGGACCCAGAGATTTTACCAACAAGCTCCCACGTAGTTCCTGGATAAAATACAAGTGCTAGGGGTAGAGGAGAGTAGACCATGAGAAGGAAAGTGGCAGGAGATAAGACTGGAAACGTAGATGAGGGTCAAGTTGTGATGGACAGAGACCATTATAATGACACAGATGTTATAGATCACACAGCAGTTAAGTGGTAGAGTTTGGATTTAAACCTGAGTCTACTTAATTCTGGGCTTCCTTGGTGGCTCAGAGGGTAAAGTATCTGCCTGCAATGTAGGAGACCCAGGTTTGATCCCTGGGTTAGGAAGATCCCCTGGAGAGGGAAATGACAACCCACTCTAGTATTCTTGCTTGGAGAATCCCATGGACGGAGGAGCCTGGTAGGCTACAGTCCGCGGAATTGCAAAGAGTTGGACACAACTAAGACTTCACTTTCACTTTCTACTTAATTGTAAGACCTGAGTTCTTAAAATTACTATGCTAGGTTTCCTTTTCTCCCCACCGCCTTATATATCTCCATTATAGAATAGAGGGGCCTCCCAGGTGGTTCTGGTGGTAAAGAATCTGCCTGCTACTGCAGAAGAAGCAAGAGACGCAGGTTCAATCCCTGTACTGGGAAGATCCCCCATAGTAGGAAATGGCAGTCCGCTCCAATATTCCTGCCTGGAAAATTCCATGGACAGAGGAGCCTGGAGGGCTTTAGTCCATGGGGCTGCAAAGAGTTGGACGTGACTGAGCAGCTGAAAACATATAGAGGAGAGGGAAGTTTAGAATCACGGCTCAGAGTCAAGAGTATTTATAAGCAATCACTGTACTTTCTCCAAGGCTTTCGATCAGGGCAGAGTTCTGTGACCCTGAGGATCTCCAAGGGCAAGGGCTAACACAGCAACACAGGGACAACGCTCCAAGGAAGAGCTGCCAGATGCAGAGGCAGAACTACATGGTGCTAGATTTCTCCCATTTGTAGAGTCTCTTGGCCTGGCTGTTCTTCCTGGTTGCATAGGCCAGTGGTCACAGGAAGGGGCAACCACCAGAGAAAAAGAAAAACAGACAAAAGTGTTTGCTTTGAGAATAGGAGGAAAGTAAATGAAATATCACCTTCGTATCAGCTGATTCCAGGTAAAAACAGGTTGTTTTTTTATGTATGATACTGCATACAATGGTATCGTCATGAAGGAAAGAACCAAATAAAAAACCATGTTTACTGATACCCCTGTGATCACAAAGGAGGCAAATTGGAAAACTTTGAGGCTGAAATCAAAGGAAAAGAAACCTATGAAAAACTATCCAAAATACCAACACCTATGACAAAAAAAGAGAAAACATTTTTTATTTATATATAACCATTCATTTCACATAGATTTCTGTATAAATATGCTGTAAATAAGAGAGGAATAACTAAAAATGGGAGGTAGAAAACAAATGCCCCCACCACCACTCAGATGACTCAGAGGCTAAGAAAGCCAGTTGACATCTTTCATAGTGTTAGGTAGTTAGAATAGGAAAAAGGAGTCCAAAATGGCAGTGGCTAAAAGACAAAGAAGGGAAAAGCTTGCAAAAATAGAACAAAGGAAGGTCTGAGGACCAGAGTGAGGACCTCAGGTAAAACAAACAGCCCTCCTGGCTAGCCCAATTTACATAGAGCAGGCTCTGGGAGAGGAGAGAAAACATAAAAAGATGAGCCAAAATTGAACCAGGGGCTTCTCTTCGCGTCTTTTGGGTCGGCCCACCCTCATACCTTGAGGGTGTATTTTCCTTTGCTTGCCAATAAAACAGCTATAACACTGGTCCATCCGGCAGTTCAAATTTTTGCTGCAGTAAGACAGAACTGAGGAAATTACACACTCCTCCAACATATATGGTGCCACGACTCGGGTTTAACCTGGCTGAAACAATCTCGGCTCAGCCCCCAAGAGTCAAGATGCCAAGCACAGCAGAAGCCTAACTCAGTGAAAGCTTCCACAGTGAAAGCTGAACACGAAGAAAACCCAGTGCAGGGGAAGTGACAAGAAGCCCACTGTGCTGGAAACTGGGACAGCAAAAACAAACTCAGCAGAAAGCTCACACGGCTCAGTCTCAGATTCCAGAGACCACTGATTTGAGTAGGAAGTCCTCGCTCCTGTGGCTGGAAGGACATACAGCTAACAAAATCTAAATTCCTTTACAGTGTCTTGTTTCTTGTTTCCTTGAACCTCCTGCGAACAGGCGAGCAGCAGTGGGTGCCCAGGGTGTCTCGAAGGCTCCACTATCTGTGGTGCCCTAGTAGCTGTTGCCCAAGTGGGTGGGGATTCTTCTGTCCTTAGGCCACTGAAAACTGTGAGCACAGGTCAGGTATTCAGCAGATTTTCTGGCAGGTTATGAAGGGGATTCCTTGGCACATTTTTCCCACTGCTTTTTCCTCCCATCCTTCAGCTCCTCTCTCCATCTATGCCACTGCTTACAAAGTATTGGGCAGGTCATTGTCTTTCAATTCGTGAAAGTTGCGCTTGAAACCATTTACCTAAGATTGGGACTCAAACCCACATGGCTGGGACTCTGTACTATGCTTAGTCACTCATTCATATCTGACTGGGACTTGAAACCGGCCAAAACCCATGGTGCCTGGTTTTAGGACCTAATGAAGCTCAGGCTCTTGATACCTCATTGCAAAAAATTCAGTGAGAGACACAGTGATAAGTAAGAGGTGGATTTGTTCGGATTTAGAGAGAAGTACACTCCACAGGGTGTGGGGCATTGCAGAGAGTGGTGTGGTTAGTTTTCCCTGAGCTGGATGATTGCATATGCTAATGAGTGGGAGGATCATTCTGACAATTGGGGAACCACCCACTCCTCAGTCTTTTGACAGTCCCTTGGAACTGTCCTGGCCAGATAACCTCTGGCTGTGTCATTTAGCTTGAATATTGAGGATCAAGGTTTAGTTGAATTTGGCTTGTCATCTTGGACCCGTTTGATTTTAATTGGTCTATGTTATACCCTTGGGCTATGTCATTTTTTCTAAAGTTGTGCCCTGCCCCTCTCCTGCCTGTTTCATGCTCTTTTCCTGAGCCCCATCCAGGCCCAAAATGTTGCCTCTACAATCTTCTGGAGGGACTTGGGAGAGACATACTGTATAATATCCAATCTCTCTAGATATTCAGGCCCTCATCTTCCATGTTTCCTACAACGTGTGCAACAATAGCATCTCTCAGGGAACCCTCTAGGGCAAGTGACAGGCCCACAGTGCCTGCTAGAAGTCCATCTGTTGGTGGCATCTCTTCAAAGGCAATTGGGCTTCCAGGGATAATGTTTGCAACTCTGGGAGTTAGCCCTCCAGGCTGTTTGGGCCCAAACCCTTACCATCCTTCTCCTAAAGTTACAAACATACCCCTGGATCAAATCTCCACTCCACTTTTATGGAACATCTGGTCTGTTGCTTCATCAATTTGTTCTTAAACCGCTTACTAACTCCTACAACCAGGACCCTGCCCCCTTGTAGGCAACATCACTCCACCATGCTTCAGTTCAGTTCATTTCAGTTCAGTTCAGTCGCTCAGTCGTGTCTGACTCTTTGCGACCCCATGAATCGCAGCACGCCAGGCCTTTCTGTCCATCACCAACTCCCGGAGTTCACTCAGGCTCACATCCATCGAGTCCGTGATGCCATCCAGCCATCTCATCCTCGGTTGTCCCCTTCTCCTCCTGCCCCCAATCCCTCCCAGCATCAGAGTCTTTTCCAATGAGTCAACTCTTCACATGAGGTGGCCAAAGTACTGGAGCTTCAGCTTTAGCATCATTTCTTCCAAAGAAATCCCAGGGTTGATCTCCTTCAGAATGGACTGGTTGGATCTCCTATTATTAAAATACTCCTAACGCCCCTAACAGGACCAGATAACCCATTCCTTTGCCATTACTTCTGTTATTACCTAAAGTGGGTCTATGACAATGAGATGTATACCGTTGAAGACACCCTAAGCTGCTCTTATGAAAGACTAGGGGAGGAAATCAATGACTTACATTCCCTCAGAGCAATAAGAGGATAAGGCTTATGGCTGTTTCACCAGGTTCCCAGTCTCATAGCACAGGCTTGGATTACTTTACATCATGGTATCTATGCCCATCTGCAGTGGACAAACCAGCAATGAGTTAAGATTACAACCCCTTAATCCTACCCAGCACTACTCATGCTGGAGACCTTAGGGACGTCCAACTCCAGCCTGGAGTCCCAGGAAGTCGACATGCCTCAATCTGTCTAGGGATTTGGTCCCCAGGAGGTTGTCATGCCTCAGCTTGCTCAGGGATCCACCAGCCCGTGGTCCCTGGAGGTCGACCTGCCCAAGGATCTGGTCCTCGGAAGGTTGTCACACCTCAACTTGCTTGGGGATCCACCAGTCCAAGGGTCCCAGGAGGTCAACCTGCCTAGACCTGCCAGGGAGTCAATCTCCAGGAGGCTGTCACACCTCAGCCTGCCTGGGGATCTGCGCCCTGACCTGGGGACACCTGGCTCTCAGGTTGCAACAGTACTGGGTAGGATAAGCTTCAAAAAGACTCACCCCTAAGGAAGTCCACCCACAAAAATAGAAGGAAGCCTATTAGCTGTGGGACTATGCCCAGTCTCAGCAATAACTCAGGAGCCCAATGAGAACTCCATTGCCTTTCTGGAAAGGCTAAAAGGCCCTCTAAATGTTTGCCAATCTGGACCTAGACTCTTATGAGGGACAGGTGATTTTAAAAGACAAATTCCTGCGCCAATGTGCATCAGACATCAAGATAAAGTTACAACAGCTATAGCAGCAGGACCCTGATGCCTCTTTAGATGAGATGGTCCAGACAGCCACCAATTCCTTTTATAACAGAGAAAAGGAGAGGGAGGCCAAGGCCCAGGAAAGGGAGAGAAGAAAAGAGACAAGGCATGCCCAGATGCTGGCCGCCCTCCAGAGAAGCCCTATGGCAAACCCCAAGTCCTTAAAGGATAAGGCACAAGGCAAATGCCTAATCTGTAGACAGGTAAGACATTGGGCCAAAGAGTGTCCAATCTGTGACAAGTCTCCTAAAATGGCTCGCTACAAATGACATCAGTTGGGACATTGGGTGGCACTCTATCCTCAGGACCCAAGAGCTTCTAGGTCAAGTGCCAAGCCTTCCCTCACAATGGTTCAACAGGACTGAAGCAGCCCACTCCAGCCAGCCCACCTGTCACAGATAACCATCATGGGGCTGGAGCCAAGGGTGCAACTGGATGTGGCAGGTAGGTCCGAGAATTTCCTGGTTGACACAGGGGCTACCTACTCTGCCCTGACCTCCTACTCCGGAACCTTCTCCTCCCAAACCTGTACCATTTTGGGTGCTACAGGAAAAACAATTACAAAAAGATTCATTCACCCAAGCACTTCTCTAGTTTCTTGGATGGACAAATATCTTCCCATCAGTTTCGGGTGGTCCCTGAGGGTCCAATTCCCTTATTGGGAAGAGATCTTTCCCTGCCTTCGAAATCTTGCAGCTATTGCAGACCTGCTAGATGCTTTAAAACTCTCTTTTGGGGACAAACTAACACTATTTCTACCATCCACCAAGTGAAACAACTCCTGAATGGGAGAGGCCATTTATGGATGTCTGATCAAAGAACCCTCAGATATCATGTAGTGCTGATGGAAAATCAGGCCTGACTATATCCCCTTGTGAGGTTCTTAACCCAGGTACCTTCCTGTTTATCCCCAAAGGCTCTCTCCCCTTTCGCTCTTGCCTAGAAACCTTGGACCACTGGACAAAACTCTGAAAGGGATTGTCAGAAGATCCTCTGACCAATCCTGAGGAAATCTGGTACACTGATGGAAGCAGCTTTGTCTTGGATGGAAAAAGAAGAGCTGGATATGCAGTAGTCTCCAATTTTGAGACCACAGAGGCTAAATCTTTGCCACCAGGTACTTGAGCTCATGGCCCTGACTCGAGCTTTAGAGCTGAGAAAAGGAAAAAGAGTAGCCATTTACACTGACCCCAAGAATGCCTTTCTGATGCTACATGCACATGCTGCTATTTGGAAAGAAAGAAGCCACTTGGCCACCCGAGGGTCCCCAGTCGAATATGGTGATCAAATCTTTAGGCTCTTAGAGGTAGTTCATCTGCCCAGTGAGGTTTTAGTTTCCCATTGTAAAGGACACCAAAAAGGGAGCACAGAAGTGGCATAAGGGAACCACGCAGCCAATCAGCCAGCTAAGAGAGAAGCATTACAGAATACTGACCTAATAGGGGCTGCCACCTTAGTTCCACAGACTAATTTGCCAGAAACTCCTTCATATACTGAAGGTGAGATTCTTAAAGCTAAGAGTGGGGCTTCCAAGAAGATCATACGGAGTGATTCCAAAAGGAGGGACTCCTTTTTCTGCCTGGGAACCTCCAATGGAAGTTGGTTAATTCCTTACATGCCACCACTCATTTAGGGGAAAAGGCCCTCCAAAGATTACTAAAAAGATCCTTCAGAGGAACAGGCTTCCAAACGACTATAAGGCAAGTGGTCTCCTCTTGTCCCACTTGCCAATTAAACAACCCCCAAGGAGCTCGACGACCCCAGCTGGCACAGCCTGTCCAATGACGTGAGACCTACCCAGCAGAGGACTGGCAGATGGACTTCACCCAGATGCCAGTTTTTCAAGGGTCAGTTAAGTTCAGTCCCTCAGTCTTGTCTGACTCTTTGCAACCCCATGAACCACAGCACGCCAGGCCTCCCTGTCCATCACCAACTCCCGGTGTCCACCGAAACCCATGTCCATTCAGTCAGTGATGCCATCCAAGCATCTCATCCTCTGTCATCCCCTTCTCCTCCGGCCCTCAATCTTTCCCAGCATCAGGGTCTTTTGCAATGAGTCAGCTCTTTGCATCAGGTGGCCAAAGTATTGAAGTTTCAGCTTCAACATCAGTCCTTCCAATGAACACCCAGGAATGATCTCCTTTAGGATGGATTGGTTGGATCTCCTTGCAGTCCAAGGGACTCTCAAGAGTCTTCTCCAACACCATAGTGCAAAAGCATCAATTCTTCTGAGCTCATCTTTCTTTATAGTCCAACTCTCACATCCATACATGACCACTGGAAAAACCAGAGCCTTGATTAGACGGACCTTTGTTGGCAAAGTAATGTCTCTGCTTTTTAATATGCTATCTAGGTTGGTCATAACTTTCCTTCCAAGGAGTAAGCGTCTTTTAATTTCATGGCTGCAATCACCATCTGCAGTGATTTTGGAGCCCAAAAAAATACAGTCAGCCACTGTGCCCAATGTTTCCCCATCTATTTGCCATGAAGTGATGGGACCAGATGCCATGGTGTTAGTTTTCTGAATGCTGAGCTTTAAGCAAACTTTTTCACTCTCCTCTTTCACCTTCATCAAGAGGCTCTTTAGTTCTTCTTCACTTTCTACCATAAGGGTGGTGTCATCTGCATATCTGAGATTATTGATATTTCTCCCGGCAATCTTGATTCCAGCTTGTGCTTCCTCCAGCCCAGCGTTTCTCATGATGTACTCTGCATATAAGTTAAATAAGCAGGGTGACAATATGCAGTCTTGACATACTCCTTTTCCTATTTGGAACCAGTCTGTTGTTCCATGTCCAGTTCTAGCTGTTGCTTCCTGACCTGCAATTTTCAAGGGTATAAACACCTATTAGTCATGATAGATACATTCACAGGATGGATTGAAGGCTTTCCCACCCACACTGAGAAGGCTGAGGAGGTGGTAAAAAAAAAAAAAAAAAAAAAACTGCTCCATGAAATCATTCCGAGATTTGGTCTTCCCAGGTCATTACAAAGTGATAAAGGGACATCATTTACTTCTAAGGTCACCCAAGGGCTATCTACAGTATTGGGCATTACTTACTATCTCCATTATGCCTGGAGGTCTCAGTCTTCAGGAAAAGTAGAAAGAGCCAACCAATTCTTAAAATCAGTGATAAAAAAGGTAACCCAAGAGACCTCCCTGGGGTGGAAGTAGGCTTTACCAATAGCTCTCCTCCACACCCATATTGCCCCTAAGGAACAGATTGGTCTTAGTCCTTATGAGATGTTGTATGGGAGACCTTCTGTTTATGTCAATGACCTCTTCCTAGATCCAGAGGCTCAGTCCCTCCCATCTTATACCATGGCCACTGGGCAATTCCAACAGGATATAAGCTCATGGGGTGTTAACCAGGACCCAAAAGATTCTAAAAAGTCACCGCTATATGCTCCAGGGATTCAAGTCCTAATTAAAGTCTGGAAAGATGGGTCCCCAAAGGCTCAACTCCAGCCTTTCCAGCTCAACTCCAGGACCCCTACCCTGTAATACTTTTGAGAGGGTAACAGGCAGGAAGGCCAGGTGTCTCCAAAAGGAGGAAATAGCCTGCAAGTGTCAGACATTTTTATCTCTCTTAAGCGGCAGGAGGAAACAAACTAGCGATATTTTTTTTCCTTCTCTGCTGCTGCTGCTGCTAAGTCGCTTCAGTCGTGTCCAACTCTGTGTGACCCCATAGATGGCAGCCCACCAGGCTCTGCTGTCCCTGGGATTCTCCAGGCAACACTGGAGCGGGTTGCCATTGCCTTCTCCAATGCATGAAAGTGAAAAGTGAAAGTGAAGTCACTCAGTCGTGTCTGACTCTTCGCTACCTCATGGACTGAAGCCTACCAGGTTCCTCTGTCCATGGGATTTTCCAGGCAAGAGTACTGGAGACAAATTTAAAAGGAGGCTTCTCTTAAAATACTGTGTTGCCATAATGACACCTGGTTTCACCTGAAGTAAACTATTCTCAAACCTAGAGCTAACCAATGTATTTCTCTTATGAAAATGTTTATCTTAAGCTATGCTAATGTACTATGCCTTTACCCCAAACTATGTCTTTAAGTCGGTTCGCCTCTTGCTCAGAACCTACTTGACAAACCAGCATGTTATACTCAGATATTGTTCCCCTAATCTACATAAACGAAACTATTTGTATGGTGATCGGCCCTTCTTCAGGATTCAAGTTAATCATTTTTATGGCCCAGGATGAAGCATTTGGTGCCAAGCTTATCCCAAAATGCATCTTAAGGGTGAGGGGCCTGGTGCCATTCTGAGTTTTAAGACATTCCTTTCTTTCATTAACAGACTGCTAGTGACTATATAACATCCAGCTGAAGACTAGCAGGGGGGTACTCTTTCTGCCCCCTTCTGATGCCTATGTCAGAAGCTTTCTCTATCTCCTTTATACTTTAATAAAACTTTATTACACAAAACCTCTGAGCAATCAAGCCTCATCTCTGGCCCCAGATTGAATTCTCCTCCAGGGCCCAAGAATCCCGGCATCTTTGCATGATTCAACAACAACCTTTCACTTTCTACCCCCACAGCAGTCAAGGTACCAGGACATGACTCCTGGATTCACTACTACCAAGTCAAGCCATGGAAGAAAACATAAGAGGAAACTCAGTACACCTGTGAGTCCTTGGGAGCTCTCAGATACCTATTCAGAACAGCAAATAATTGCCATTATAATGCACATCCCCAAAATTAAGTTTCTGGGAATAAGATTTCTCAGGAGAGCTCTAAAGAGCCAACACAACTTGGCAGGGGTTGTACTCCAAAATAGACAGGAGACAGATCTCCTGATCCCTGAATATTCAAGGAGGGACTTGAGCCATCTTGAATGAAACATGTTGTTTCTGGGTAAATACCTCCATCTAAGTTAAAGAAAGTCTTACAGTCTTCAAGAAAAACATTTTAAATCTTACAGGACCTCAAAGAATGAGCTGGAGAGTTCGTGGGGTGGCTACAATCTCTCTGGGGATCCTTCTCCTGGAAATAAGGAATTTGGAGTTGGCTAATGCCCCTGCTAATCCTTGCTATCACCATATTGATGCTGCTTATGATTGCTCCATGTATTATCAATTCTCTAACCCATTTTGTCTCTGCCCTGGTCAACAGGCTACAATATGCAGTGCCAGTTTAACAAGGATATATAAAATTACATCTGATGACAGAAAATATCACTCACCCTTAGATGGACATTGCTATAAGGCTTGACACTGCTATAAATCTCTGAGTCTTGAGACTAGCAAGAGGGGGAGGCCCTATGCCCCTTGTCATCCCAGTTCAGCAGGAAGTAGCCAGAGAGACTTTGACATCCCTATTCCTGAAGAATTGGGCCTCCATCTATTGAGTGAGGAATGTTAGGTAGTTAGAATAGGAAAAAGGAGTCCAAAATGGCTGTGGCTAAAAGACAAAGAAGGGAAAAGCCCAAGAAAATAGAACAAAGGAAGGTCCAGGGACTGGAGTAAGGATCTCAGGTAAAACCCTCCTTGGCTAGCCCAATTTACAGAGGGCAGGCTCAGGAGAGGCGGCGGGACAGAGAAAAACATATAAAAAGAGAAGCCAAAATTGAGCCAGGGGCTTTTCTTCGTGTCTTTTGGGTCGACCCGCCCTCATCCTTGAGGATGTATTTTCCTTTGCTTGCCGATAAAACTGAGCTATAACTCTGGTCCATCTGTCAATTCAAATTTTTGCTGCAGAAAGACAGAACTGAGGAAATTACACACTCCCCTGACCAAAGCACCAATCTCTTCCTCTTTAGGATAAATCTACTTGCCAGCTCCCATCTTCTGACACCCCAAAAGGAAAAGATACTCCAAGAGAAAATTATTTCTTCAGGAAGAGTCACTACAAACCAACATCATACCCCTAATCAAGGAATACCAACCCCAGCTCCAGAAAGACTGAACTATCCCTTCCAATTTTAATAGTCTATGATTATAAACCAGAAGTTATCACCAAAAGAGGACAGAACCACCCAGTTGTGAGAAAGAGTAATAACTGTTAATTTCTGGAAGTCCTGGGGACTGTGTGTTGGTGGGGGCGGGTGGGGGGCGGAAAGTGGGGGCGGGGGAAAAGGACATTTGGAAATGTGTAGTCTAAACCCTTCTGCTTCAAGTTCCAGAGCAAGATCATTTTGTCCTTGGAAACAAGACCCTTCCTTTAGGTTAGTCATGCCTCTATGAGGAGTCTAGAGTAACTTCATTGAAATATTTAGACAATAAGCAAACTTTTATTACTACACTAAATTCTAAGACCATCAGAAGTTTTATTAATCTCATTCCTTCATACAGTGTTATATAGCTCTAACTTCACCGAGGAAAACTCCATGTCAGGTACAGCAAAATTTCGTAGCACACACTGATCTAATCTCAATCTATAATAATCTATAAATAATCTCACTGCCCCTCAGGCCTGGAGTTCCCAGGGGCTAGGTCTTCTGACTCAATTATCTTACATTGATTCTATTTCTCTCTGACCAAACTGAATGACAGAAACCTGTTCAGCAATCTATTACAACTGACCTTAAACTGCTACTTTTTTTCTTTTTGCAAAAGTAACTTCTCATCTCATTTTGTTCTATATTCTATAATTCTTTTCCTCTCCTGAACTACTATTGAGCCTTTCATTTTAGTGTGAATAACCCCACAACAGTTATTTGAGCACATAAGCCTACTGATCCACTCATGACTTTCAGGAGTACTAAAGTGGTTTCATAAAAAGTAATGCAAAGATATCAAGATTCCTTAAAAGCATGGAGACAGTCTGGCAATTGGACCTTCATTATTTTTAACCCTCAGCACAACTGTTCAGAAGGCAGTATAGAGAATCTAGACCCATGTGATCTTACTGGAGGACCAGATAAATCCCTCAGCAATTAGCCTGCAAATATGAAGATCTGGTCTCCCTAAGCCCTTCAAAGAAGCTCTAAGCACTCTGTAAAACATACCCATCCCCACATGCATAAAACCCTTATCTATGACAGCAGGAGAGAAAAATGGGCTTTGGTATTACTAAAGTCCTAACCCAAACAAAGATATGCTATACAAATTAAATCTTTCATCCAGGGCTTATTAATAGTTAAAGTGAAAGTGAAGTCACTCTACCACGTGCCTCTGTCCATGGGATGTTCCAGGCAAGAGTACTGGAATGGGTTGCCATTTCCTTCCCTAGAGGATCTTCCCAACCCAGGGATTGAACCTGGGTCTCCCACATTGTAGGCAGATGCTTTACCATCTGAGCCACCAGGGAAGTCATCATATATTGGGTTAATACATTAATAGTTAAGTCTTTCCATAAATCTAAAATATGGGGTGACTAAGAGTCATTCTACTACAGTCACTTAAGTCTCAAGCTAAAACCCCATTTCTCTGAGGATTTATACTTTTAACACGAGGCTTGGGAAGTCCCAAGACACAGTAACGTTGCAGCCCCCCAGGCATCAATTTTTTTCAATTCAATTCAATCAACATCAAATTTTTCAATTCTTTATTGTAATTCCCAGCCATCTACCTCTTTTCAAATTATCAGAGTATTCCCAGAATATGTACAAATGAAGCCAAAGCAGAAACAGAAAATTGGCAAATAACCATCATTTATCATAATATATTGGGTTGGCCAAAAAGTTCATTGAAGTTTTTCCACACAATGCTATGGAAAAGCCCAAATGAACTTTTTAGCCAACCCAACATGTTAACTCCTATAGCCTGAGAATTAAAATACCCCAGACCTAAGAGCCCAATTTGATATATCAATCCCACCATGAAGAACCTTATTTCTATCCTAATCTCTAAACACCTAAAATTCCACAAAATTGAATTCACTTATTAAAAACTGCTTTCCACCATATTAAGAAACTCATGTAAATAAATATCCATGCTAAAGAATACAGCCAAAAGCAAGCTTTATTTGCATTCCATTTAACAACGCATGTTCTAGTATTTTACTATATAACTTCCCCCAGTTTTTTCTTCAAAGCTCAAGTTTTAAAATTTTCAATTCAAAAAATGCTCCATTTCCTGGGAAAATAATACTCATTTAAAAATTTTAACCCAACTATCCTCCCATGGATTTTTGTCAACCTTTGATCCATCTAGGGAAGAAGAGCTACTATTTACTGAAGGCCTATGGGCCAAGCATTATAACTGGTTATAAATTGTCTCTAATTCTTTCAACAGCAATGAAAAGTAGGTAACATTTTTCACATTTATAGATGAGAAGGTAAATGGTATACAAAAGGAAAAGTTCAGAATGAGAATTCTCCACAGTTCACAAATAAATCCAACAAGGATCTCAAATTTTCCTCTTCCATCTAGAGAAGAGAAATTGCAACACTCTCTCTTTTCTTCTATCATTTCACCAATCAAAGCTTTGAGCAAGCAATTCATATTCTCCTTTTCCTACTATAATTTCTACCATTCTAACTATGCCAGTTACCAGTTTATTGCCTTTCATCACCAAATTTATCCTTTGTTCGCTAATATGTGAAAATGGATCAGGGTCTTTTAAATATTTTTGGTTTTCCAGGTAACATGATGTTAAGTCTTGTCAGTAGAGGGCACTGGAGAGACAGCGCAGGAGGAAACAGTTTTCCTCTAGTTCTGGTTCTCTCTGGCCTCTCCTTCATCAGATTTCTAGAGCAGATATTGGAAAACTGCAGTCTAAGGGCCAAATCCAGCCTGCTGCCTGTTTTTAAATGGCTTGCTGGCACCACTCAAGTGGACCAGCACTTTGAGCTTCAAAGAACAAGACAGAATGTTCCCACCTCTATTTCATCCTCCATTGTCAGCATAGCCTATGCCTCCCTGGCCTGGGGCCATGCCTCACCACTCCCCAGGACCCGTACATGTCACTACTTACACATTCCTCAATATTCCAGCCAGCTGCCCAAATTGACATGACGCAGATCTCTGAGAGGTGAGAAAGTCATCCTGGGATCTGGGTGTAACTGAGGCAGAAAGAGAAACTGCACCCCACACCACTACCTTCCTGCCAGGTCCCTCTCACTTGGGCTGACTGCAGTTTGTCCCAAGAATGCCTCAGTTGATGGCAAACAGGGCAGGACAACATGATCTGAACCCTCATTCCAAGTCTGTCCTTCCTTGTTATTCTCCTATAATTGCTTAAAAATTCTTTATATTAACTTTTCCCTCTTTAAATTACTGTGTGGTTTCTGTCTCCTGACTGGATCAGACTAAAACAGTAGCATCAGAGGAGTTTTGCAACAGAGGGCTATTAATTAAACTTGACCTGATAAGCAAATTTCATCTCTAAAATGAAGATGAAAATCATTTTATATTTTTAACAAAGACCCTGGAGTTTTTAATCTGCTTGTTATTAGACCTGATTTTCAATAAGTTAGGAGTAACTTTTAATGAGAAATGTATAGAATGTAACATTTAACAAATTGATTTTTTTTAATACTCATGTTTCACCACACAGTAGTAAATTTAAAATGAATCAAAGAATTAAACATTGAAAATGAAAGCAGGGAAATGTTTATATGAAAGAATTTCTAAGCATAAAAGTAGTAAGAGGGACTTCCCTGGTGGTCCAGTAGCTAAGACTCTGTACTTCCAATGCAAGGGGCCCAAGTTCAATCCCTGGTCAGGGAACTAGATCCCACATGCCACAACTAAGACCCATCACAGGCAAATAAATAAAAATAGACATTTTTTTAAATACCAAAAGAATTCACGTTGAAAAGAAAAAGTAATGAGAGAATCACAGAGGAAATTCCTCACAAATGATTATATAAAAATCTTAAAATTGGGTACACTAAAAAATTATTTTTTAAAAAAAAAGCACACTGGGGTTTTCCTGGCGACAGTCAGGGAAGGTACTGTCCTTGTTTTCTAGCCAGGAATGCGGAAACCTGAGAGCCAGAAAGTAAGCAGATGATGAAGGAAATGAGGGAGCTGGAGAAAGGGAACCTTAAAGCTTGAGCTGTACATATGTGAAACTGACTGAAATTAGCAGAGTTAAGACTTTAAATAAACACTGCATTACACTGAATTTTGCTGTGCTTCTTGGATCTACAAATGTCTACTTTTCACCAAATTTGGGAGGTTTTCTACCATTATTTCTTCAAATACACTTTTTTTTTTCCTTCTGCTTTAGTCTCTCCCTCCTCTTCCTCTGGAACTTCTATATCATGATTCTGTATCATTACGTTACATTACATACTCTCCCCAGGTTTCAGGCTGGTTGTTGAGGTGGATACACAAGAGAAGAAGACCAGAATAGCACTGTAAGGCTTTGAAAACTAAATTAAAATTGGAACCAGAGCCCACAGAAAACAAGCCAAGACATATGATCAAAACATAACCATGTTAACTGCCTGCTGTAAAAATAAATAAATCAACATTTTCCAGAAGATTTAAACAGAACTCAGAGTCTCATAACATAATATTCAATATGTCCAAGAGAGAATCTGAAATAACTCAACATAAGTGGAAAACCTAAACAACTCTCTAAAGAAAAGGCAAACAACAGATGCCAACTAACTGCAAGATGACCTAAGTGTCAGAATTATCAATGACTGAAAAGCAACTATTACAGCCATGATCCAAGAAGTCAGGGTTGTTGAAGTGAATGGAAAGACAGAAGTTTTCAGAAAAGAAGTAGGAGTTTCTTTTTTTTAAGGAACAGTTTTAGAATAGAAAAATTCAGTAAGTGAAATTTTAAAACTCACTATAGAGATTCATAGCATTATGGAGGTGACAGAAGAGTGAGTGAAATTGAAGATAAAAATTATAGGTATACTTTGTTTTGTTTTAATACACTTCACAGATACTGTATCTTTTATAAATTGAAGGTTTGTGGAAACCCTATGTCAAGCAAGTCATTCTGGTAATTCTTACAATGTTTCAGACTTTTTCGTAATTATTATATAAGCTATGGTGATCTGTTATCACTGATCTTTGATGTTACTACAAAAGTATTTTTTAATTAAGGTATGCACAATGTTTTTTAGAAATAATGTTATTCTACACTTAAGAGACCACAGTATAGTGTAAACATAAATTTTATATGCACTCAGTTCAGTTCAGTTCAGTTGCTCAGTCGTGTCCGACTCTTTGCAACCCCATGGACTGCAGCACGCCAGGCTTCCCTGTCCATCACCAACTCCCAGAGTTTACTCAAATTCACGTCCATTGAGTCCGTGATGCCATCCAACAATCTCATCCTCTGTTGTTCCCTTCTCCTCCTGCCTTCAATCTTTCCCAGCATCAGGGTCTTTTCTAATTAGTCAGTTCTTTGCATCAGGTGACCAAAGTAGTATATGCACTAGAAAATAGAAATTTTCTTTTGGTTCAATTTATTACAATATTTGCTTTATTGTGATGGCCTGGAACTGAACTCGCAATATCTCTGAGGTATGCCTGTATTATATACAAGCTAGAGAAGGAAAAAAGAGTGAAAAGAATTGAAACAGTCTTAGAGATCTGTAGAACAATATCAAAGGAACCAATATTCATGATACAGAAGTCCCAGAGGAAGAGGAGACATAGACTGAAGCAGGAGGGAAAATATATATGTATATTTGAAGAAATAATGGTAGAAAACCTAGAAAATTTGTAGATCCAAGAAGCACAGCATCTTTGTCAGGTTTTGGTATTAGGGTGATGGTGGCCTCGTAGAATGAGTTTGGAAGTTTACCCTCTTCTGCAATTTTCTGGAAGAGTTTCAGTAGGATAGGTGCTAGCTCTTCTTGAAATTTTTGGTAGAATTCAGCTGTGAAGCCTTCTGGACCTGGGCTTTTGTTTGCTGGAAGATTTCTAATTACAGTTTCAATTTCCATGCTTGTGATGTGTCTGTTAAGATTTTCTATCTCTTCCTGGTTCAGTTTTGGAAAGTTGTACTTTTCTAAGAATTTGTCCATTTCTTCCACATTGTCCATTTTATTGGCATATAATTGCTGATAGTAGTCTCTTATGATCCTTTGTATTTCTGTGTTGTCTGTTGTGGTCTCTCCATTTTCATTTCTAATTTTATTGATTTTATTCTTCTCCCTTTGTTTCTTGATGAGTCTAGCTAATGGTTTGCCAATTTTATTTATTTTGTCAAAGAACTAGCTTTTGGCTTTGTTGATTTTTGCTATGGTCTCTTTTGTTTCTTTTGCATTTATTTCTGCCCTAATTTTTAAGATTTCTTTCCTTCTACTAACCCTGGGGTTCTCCATTTCTTCCTTTTCTAGTTGCTTTAGGTTTAGAGTTAGGTTATTTATTTGACTTTTTTCTTGTTTCTTGAGGTATGCCTGTACTGCTATGAACTTTCCTCTAAGCACTGCTTTTATAGTGTCCCACAGATTTTGGGTTGTTGTGCTTTCATTTTCATTCGTTTCTATGCATAATTTGATTTCTTTTTTGATTTCTTCTGTGATTTGTTGGTTATTCAGAAGCGTGTTGTTCAGCCTCCATATGTTGGGATTTTTAATATTTTTTCCCCTGTAATTGAGATCTAATCTTAATGCATTATGGTCAGAAAAGATGCTTGGAATGATTTCGATTTTTTTTAATTTATCAAGGTTAGATTTATGGCCCAGGATGTGATCTATCCTGGAAAAGGTTCCGTGAGTACTTGAGAAAAAGGTGAAATTCATTGTTTTGGGTGAAATGTCCTATAGATATCAATTAGGTCTAACTGGTCTATTGTATCATTTAAAGTTTGCGTTTCTTTGTTGATTTTCTGTTTAGCTGATCTGTCCATAGGTGTGAGTTGGGTATTAAAGTCTCCCATATTATTGTGTTATTGTTAATTTCCCCTTTCATACTTGTTAGCATTTGTCTTACATATTGTGGTGCTCCTATGTTGGGTGCATATATATTTATAATTGTTATATCTTCTTCTTGGATTGATCCTTTGATCATTATGTAGTGGCCTTCTTTGTCTCTTTTCACAGTCTTTGTTTTAAAGTCTATTTTATCGGAGATGAGTATTGCTACTCCTGCTTTCTTTTGGTCTCTATTTGCATGGAAAATCTTTTTCCAGCCCTTCACTAGAAAACTACAGGCCAATATCACTGATGAACATAGATGCAAAAATCCTCAACAAAATTCTAGCAATCAGAATCCAACAACACATTAAAAAGATCATACACCATGACCAAGTGGGCTTTATCCCAGGGATGCAAGGATTCTTCAATATCTGCAAAGCAATCAATGTAATTCACCACATTAATAAATTGAAAAATAAAAGCCATATGATTATCTCAATAGATGCAGAGAAGGCCTTTGACAAAATTCAACATCCATTTATGATAAAAAAAAAAAACTCTCCAGAAAGCAGGAATAGAAGGAACATACCTCAACATAATAAAAGCTATATATGACAAACCCACAGCAAACATTATCCTCAATGGTGAAAAATTGAAAGCATTTCCCCTAAAGTCAGGAACAAGACAAGGGTGCCCACTTTCACCGCTACTATTCAACATAGTTCTGGAAGTTTTGGCCACAGCAATCAGAGCAGAAAAAGAAATAAAAGGAATCCAAATTGGAAAAGAAGAAGTAAAACTCTCACTGTTTGCAGATGACATGATCCTCTACATAGAAAATCCTAAAGACTCCACCAGAAAATTACTAGAGCTAATCAATGAATATAGTAAAGTTGCAGGATATAAAATCAACACTCAGAAATCCCTTGCATTCCTATACACTAATAATGAGAAAGTAGAAAAAGAAATTAAGGAAACAATTCCATTCACCATTGCAATGAAAAGAATAAAACACTTGGGAATATACCTACCTAAAGAAACTAAAGACCTATATATCAAAAACTATAAAACACTGATGAAAGAAATCAAAGAGGACACTAATAGGTGGAGAAATATACCATGTTCATGGATTGGAAGAATCAATATAGTGAGAATGAGTATACTACCCAAAGCAATCTACAGATTCAATGCAATCCCTATCAAGCTACCAGCGGTATTTTTCACAGAACTAGAACAAATAATTTCATGATTTGTATGGAAATACAAAAAACCTCGAATAGCCAAAGCAATCTTGAGAAAGAAGAATGGAACTGGAGGAATCAACTTGCCTGACTTCAGGCTCTACTACAAAGCCACAGTCATCAAGACAGTATGGTACCGGCACAAAGACAGACATATAGATCAATGGAACAAAATAGAAAGCCCAGAGATAAATCCACACACCTATGGACACCTTATCTTCGACAAAGGAGGCAAGAATATACAATGGAGTAAAGACAATCTCTTTAACAAGTGGTGCTGGGAAAACTGGTCAACCACTTGTAAAAGAATGAAACTAGATCACTTTCTAACACCACACACAAAAATAAACTCAAAATGGATTAAAGATCTAAATGTAAGACCAGAAACTATAAAACTCCTAGAGGAGAACATAGGCAAAACACTCTCCGACATAAATCACAGCAGGATTCTCTATGATTCACCTCCCAGAACACTGGAAATAAAAGCAAAAATAAACAGATGGGATCTAATTAAAATTAAAAGCTTCTGCACAACAAAGGAAACTATAAGTAAGGTGAAAAGACAGCCTTCTGAATGGGAGAAAATAATAGCAAATGAAGCAACTGACAAACAACTAATCTCAAAAATATACAAGCAACTTATGCAGCTCAACTCCAGAAAAATAAATGACCCAACCAAAAAATGGGCCAAAGAACTAAATAGGCAGTTCTCCAAAGAAGACATATGGATGGCTAACAAACACATGAAAAGATGCTCAACATCACTCATTATCAGAGAAATGCAAATCAAGACCACAATGAGGTACCATTTCACACCAGTCAGAATGGCTGCGATCCATAAGCCTACAAGCAATAAATGCTGGAGAGGGTGTGGAGAAAAGGGAAACCTCTTACACTGTTGGTAGGAATGCAAACTAGTACAGCCGCTATGGAAAACAGTGTGGAGATTCCTTAAAAAATTGCAAATAGAACTGCCTTATGACCCAGCAATCCCACTGCTGGGCATACACACCGAGGAAACCAGAATTGAAAGAGACACATGTACCCCAATGTTCATCACAGCACTGTTTATAATAGCCAGGACATGGAAACAACCTAGATGTCCACCAGCAGATGAATGGATAAGAAAGCTGTGGTACATATACACAATGGAGTATTACTCAGCCGTTAAAAAGAATACATTTGAATCAGTTCTGTTGAGATGGATGAAACTGGAGCCGATTATACAGAGTGAAGTAAGCCAGAAAGAAAAACACCAATACAGTATACTGATACATATATACGGAATTTAGAAAGATGGTAATGATGACCCTGGATGCGAGACAGCAAAAGTGACACAGATGTATAGAACGGACTTTTGGACTCTGAGGGAGAGGGAGAGGGTGGGATGATTCGGGAGAATGGCGTTGAAACATGTATACTATCATGTAAAAAACGAAGTGCCAGTCTATGTTCAATACAGGATACAGGATGCTTGGGGCTGGTGCACGGGGATGATCCAGAGAGATGATATGTGGTGGGAGGTGGGAGGGGGATTCAGGATTGGGAGCTTGTATACATCCATGGTGGATTCATGTCAATGTATGGCAAAACCAATACAGTATTGTAAAGTAAAATAAAGTAAAAATAAAATTTAAAAAAATTAAAATTAAAAAAAAAATAAGCACAGCAAAATTCAGATGGATAAACTTAAAGAAAATCATAGGTAAACACATCACAATCAAACTGCTTAAAGCCAAAAGATAAAGAAAAAGTTAAAAGCAGACAAAAAATTACCAAACAAATCATATAGGTGAACAAAAATTCATATGATGGCATTCAGGTCAGAAAATAGTGGAACACTTTAAAATAACTAATTATTGGTTCAGATGGCTTCTAAAATCTTTTCTGTGAATTGCAAGTCAAATATGGTGTTTGGATATAACTGGATTAGCAACTGTACACACACAAAAAAGGAGTTACTGAATAATTCACTAAAGCCTACTACCTTCTCTGCCTGAAGATCAGAGAGAAAAAGGAAAGGCCTTGCTATTTATTCTCTAGAGCAATGATTCTCAAGATGTACTCCAATGCCCCTGGGGGAGCCAAGACTTTCAAGGGAATTTCACAAGGTCAAAGCTTTTCACAATAAATTCTAAGACATTATTTACCTAGGTTGACATTTATTCGATAGTGAAAAACCAACAGTGGGTAAAACCGCTGCCCTCTTAACATGAAACAAGGCAGTGGCACCAAACTGTACTAGAAAATACTATATTCTTTGCCACTATACTCAGAGAAAAGAAGGAAAAGAAAGCAAGTTTTCTTTTAAACATCTTTGATGAAGTAATAAAAATTATTGGGTTTTAAAAATCTCAACCCTTGAGTGAACATTTTTAACACTGTGTGTGGCAAAATGGGAGGTATACAAAAAGTACTTCTGCTGTGTGCTGAAGTTTAGTGGTTGTCTCAAGGAAAACCTTTTGTGCCACTGTTTGAGTTGCAAGCTGAACTAGCTAATTTTACTTGAAAGAACAACTGAAATATAAACAATGATTATTGCAAATGGATATTTGGCAAACATATTCTCAAATATGAACAAAGTATCTCCATCATTTCAAATAAAACCACCAATAGTATTTACCGCCAATGATAAAATCCAGGCTTTCAAGCAAAAAAGTAAAATGTTGAAAGACCTGTATCAGCTAAACAAATTTCGCATCTTCCTAACACCACCCTTACGGCAGAAAGTGACGAGGAACTAAAAAGCCTCTTGATGAAAGTTAGAGAGTGAAAAAGCTGGCTTAAAGCTCAACATTCAAAAACTAAGATCATGGCATCCGATCCCATCACTTCATGAGAAATAGATAGGGAAACAGTGCAAACAGTGTCAGACTTTATTTTGGGGGGGGCTCCAAAATCACTGCAGATGGTGACTGCAGCCATGAAATTAAAAGACGTTTACTCCTTGGAAGAAAAGTTCTGACCAATCTAGATAGCATATTCAAAAGCAGAGATATTACTTTGCTGACTAAGATCCGTCTAGTCAAGGCTATGGTTTTTCTTGTGGTCATGTATGGATGTGAGAGTTGGACTGTGAAGAAGGCTGAGCGCTGAAGAATTGATGCTTTTGAACTGTGGTGTTGGAGAAGACTCTTGAGAGTCCGTTGGACTGCAAGGAGATCCAACCAGTCCATTCTGAAGGAGATCAGCCCTGGGATTTCTTTGGAAGGAATGATGACAAAGTGAAACTCCAGTATTTTGGCCACCTCATGTGAAGAGCTGACTCATTGGAAAAGACTCTGATGCTGGGAGGGATTGGGGGCAGGAGGAGAAGGGGACGACAGAGGGTGAGATGGCTGGATGGCATCACTGACTCGATGGATGTGAGTCTGAGTGAAAACTCCGGGAGTTAGTGATGGACAGGGAGGCCTAGCGTGCTGTGATTCATGGGGTCGCAAAGAGTTGGACACAACTGAGCAACTGAACTGAACTAAACTAACACTTTCTGTTCAGATCAGTGGTGATATTAATAATTGTGATTTGGGAATACTATATAGTGAAATGTGTGTTCAGCAGATCTGCTTAAATCAGTGAGCTAATAATATTTTCCAAATGTCCAATGCATTTCAAAGTTACATCATCAGTCAGTCAGTCAGCTCAGTCGCTCAGTCGTGTCTGACTCTTTGCCACCCCATGAATCGCAGCACGCCAGGCCTCCCTGTCCATCACCAACTCCTGGAGTTCACTCAGAGTCGCGTCCATCGAGTCAGTGATGCCATCCAGCCATCTCATCCTCTGTCGTCCCCTTCTCCTCCTGCCCCCGATCCCTCCCAGCATCAGAGTCTTTTCCAATGAGTCAACTCTTCACATGAGGTGGCCAAAGTACTGGAGTTTCAGCTTTAGCATCATTCCTTCCAAAGAAATCCCAGGGCTGATCTCCTTCGGAATGGACTGGTTGGATCTCCTTGCAGTCCAACGGACTCTCAAGAGTCTTCTCCAACACCACAGTTCAAAAGCATCAATTCTTCGGTGCTCAGCCTTCTTCACAGTCCAACTCTCACATCCATACATGACTACTGGAAAAACCATAGCCTTGACTAGAAGGACCTTTGTTGGCAAAGTAATGTCTCTGCTTTTGAATATGCTATCTAGGTTGCTCATAAGTTCTCTTCCAAGGAGTAAGCATCTTTTAATTTCATGGCTGCAATCACCATCTGCAGTGATTTTAAAGCCCCAAAAAATAAAGTCTGACACTGTTTCCACTGTTTCTCCATCTATTTCCCATGGAGTGATGGGACTAGGTGCCATGATCTTCGTTTTCTGAATGTTGAGCTTTAAGCCAACTTTTTCACTCTCCTCTTTCACTTTCATCAAGAGGCTTTTTAGTTCCTTTTCACTTTCTGCCATAAGGGTGGTGTCATCTGCATATCTGAGGTGATTGATATTTCTCCTGGCAATCTTGATTCCAGCTTGTGTTTCTTCCTGTCCAGCATTTCTCATGATGTACTCTGCATAGAAGTTAAATAAGCAGGGTGACAATATACAACCTTGACGTACTCCTTTTCCTATTTGGAACCAGTCTGTTGTTCCATGTCCAGTTCTAACTGCTGCTTTCTAACCTGCATACAGGTTTCTCAAGAGGCAGGTTAGGTGGTCTGGTATTCCCATCTCTTTCAGAATTTTCCACAGTTTATTGTGATCCACACAAAGGCTTTGGCATAGTCAATAAAGGAGAAATAGATGTTTTTCTGGAACTCTCTTGCTTTTTCCATGATCCAGCAGATGTTAGCAATTTGATCTCTGGTTCCTCTGCCTTTTCTGAAACCAGCTTGAACATCAGGAAGTTCACGGTTCATGTATTGCTCTAGCCTGGCTTGGAGAATTTTGAGCATTGCTTTACTAGCGTGTGAGATGAGTGCAATTGTGCAGTAGTTTGAGCATTCTTTGGCATTGCCTTTCTTTGGGATTGGAATGAAAACTGACCTTTTCCAGTCCTGTGGCCACTGCTGAGTTGTCCAAATTTGCTGGCATATTGAGTGCAGCACTTTCACAGCATCATCTTTCAGGATTTGAAATAGCTCAACTGGAATTCCATCACCTCCACTAGCTTTGTTCTTAGTGATGCTTTCTAAGACCCACTTGACTTTACATTCCAGGATGCCTGGCTCTAGATGAGTGATCACACCATCGCAATTATCCTGGTCGTGAAGATCCTTTTTGCATAGTTCTGTGTATTCTTGCCATCTCTTCTTAATATCTTCTGCTTCTGTTAGGTCCATACCATTTCTGTCCTTTATCGAGCCCATCTTTGCATGAAATATTGCCTTGGTATCTCTAATTTTCTTGAAGAGATCTCTAGTCTTTCCCATTCTGTTGTTTTCCTCTATTTCTTTGCATTGATCTCTGAGGAAGGCTTTCTTATCTCTTCTTGCTATTCTTTGGAACTCTGCATTGAGATGCTTATATCTTTCCTTTTCTCCTTTGTTTTTCGCCTCTCTTCTTTTCACAGCTATTTGTAAGGCCTCCCCAGACAGCCATTTTGCTTTTTCACATTTCTTTTCCGTGGGGATGGTCTTGATCCCTGTCTCCTGTACAATGTCACGAACCTCATTCCATAGTTCACCAGGCACTCTATCTATCAGATCTAGGCCCTTAAATCTGTTTCTCACTTCCACTGTATAATCATAAGGGATTTGATTTAGGTCATACCTGAATGGTCTAGTGGTTTTCCCTACTTTCTTCAATTTCAGTCTGAATTTGGTAATAAGGAGTTCATGATCTGAGCCACAGTCAGCTCCTGGTCTTGCTTTTGTTGACTGTATAGAGCTTCTCCATCTTTGGCTGCAAAGAATATAATCAATCTGATTTCAGTGTTGACCATCTGGTGATGTCCATGTGTAGAGTCTTCTCTTGTGTTGTTGGAAGAGGGTGTTTGCTATGACCAGTGCATTTTCTTGGCAAAACTCTATTAGTTTTTGCCCTGCTTCATTCCACATTCCAAGGCCAAATTTGCCAGGTGTTTCTTGACTTCCTACTTTCACATTCCAGTCCCCTATAATGAAAAGGACATCTTTTTTGGGTGTTAGTTCTAAAAGGTCTTGTAGGTCTTCATAGAACTGTTCAACTTCAGCTTCTTCAGCATTACTGGTTGGGGCATAGACTTGGATTACTGTGATATTGAATGGTTTGCTTTGGAAACGAACAGAGATCATTCTGTCGTTTTTGAGATTGCATCCAGGTACTGCATTTTGGACTCTTTTGTTGACCATTATGGCTACTCCATTTCTTCTGAGGGATTCCTGCCCACAGTAGTAGATATAATGGTCATCTGAGTTAAATTCACCCATTCCAATCCATTTTAGTTCGCTGATTCCTAGAATGTCGACCTTCACCCTTGCCATCTCTTGTTTGACCACTTCCAATTTGCCTTGATTCATGGACCTGACATTCCAGGTTCCTATGCAATATTGCTCTTTATAGCATCAGACCTTGCTTCTTATCACCAGTCACATCCACAGCTGGGTATTGTTTTTGCTTTGGCTCCATCCTTTCATTCTTTCTGAAGTTATTTCTCCACTGATCTCCAGTAGCATATTGGGCACCTACTGACCTGGGGAGTCCCTCTTTCAGTATCCTATCATTTTGCCTTTTCATACTGGTCATGGGGTTCTCAAAGCAAGAATACTGAAGTGGTTTACCATTCCCTTCTCCAGTGGACCACATTCTGTCAGACCTCTCCACCATGACCAGCCCATCTTGGGTTGCCCCACGGGCATGGCTTAGTTTCATTGAGTTAGACAAGGCTGTGGTCCTAGTGTGATTAGATTGACTAGTTTTCTGTGAGTATGGTTTCAGTGTGTCTGCCCTCTGATGCCCTCTTGCAACACCTACCATCTTACTTGCGTTTCTCTTACCTTGGGTGTGGGGTATCTCCAATTTAGAATCTTCTAAATCACACAAGAATCTCGCTGGTTCAGATGCCTTGCTCTAGCTCATGTTAAAAAGTTTTCATTTCTGTGGCTGATTCATGTTGATATATGGCAGAAACCAACACAATATTATAAAGCAACTATCTTTCAATTAAAAATAAATTAAGATTTTTGTGCCACCGCTGGAGCCTGGGATGGGGCTCATTGGTGGCAGGAAGCGAGCTGCACTGAGGTCACTGTGGAACCAGCTGATGACCTGCAGGATGAATCACAAGAGAAGAAACACATCCCGAGGTAAGCAGAATGTGCAGCCTGACCAGAAGAACTCTCTGGACTGGACCCGGCACAACTACTGTGAGAGCTTCCCGCTGAACCTAGAGGCTGTGATGGACAATGTGGAAAGGACAGACACTTTACAGCTGTCAGTGGAAGAATTTGTGGAGCAATATGAAACACCATACAAGCTCTTGGTTCTGCCAAATGGCCGCTCCCAAGAGGGCCAGTCCATGCAGAAATGGACTCTGGAGTGCCTCAAGAGGAAATATAGGAACCAGAAGTTCAAGCGCGGTGAGGACAAGGATGGGTACTTGATGAAGATGAAGATGGGATGCTACATCGAGTACACGGAGAGCACTCACAATGACAGCCCCCTTTACATCTTTGACAGCAGCTACGGGCAACACCCCCAAAGAAGGAAACTTTTAGAAGACCACAAGGTGCCCAAGTTTTTCACCAATGACCTTTTGCAGTTCTTGGGGGAGAAGTGCAGGCCCCCTTACAGGTGGTTTGTGATGGAGCCACCAAGCTCTGGAACAGGAATCCACATCGACCCTCTGGGAACCAGTGCCTGGGATGCCTTAGTTCAGGGCCACAAGCGCTGGCGCTTGTTCCCTACCAGCACGCCCAGAGAACTCATCAAGGTGACCCATGAAGAAGGAGGGAACCAGCAAGATGAAGCTATTACCTGGGTTTAACATCATCTATCCCCAGATGCAGCTTCCAACCTGGCCACCCCAATTCAAACCCCCAGAAATCTTACAAAAACCAAGAGAGACTGTCTTTGTACCAGGAAGCTGGTGACTTAGCAACTAAACAACAACAATGAAGAAGTAGAGGATGGAGGTTAGAATGTTGAAAGAAAGTGAAAATGAAAGTTGCTCAGTCGTGTCTGAGTTTTTGCGACTCCATGGACTGTACAATCCCTGGAATTCTCCAGGCCAGAATACTGGAGTGAGTAGCCTTTTCCTTCTCCAGGAGATCTTCCCAACCTGGGGATTGAACCCAGGTCTCCTGCATTGCAGGCAGATTCTTTACCAGCTGAGCCACAAGGGAAGCCCAAGAATACTGGAGTGAGTAGCCTATCCCTTCTCCAGGGGATCTTCCCCCAGTAATAGAACCAGGGTCTCGTGCATTGCAGGTGGATTATTTACCAACTGAGCTATCAGGGAAGATTACTTTAATGAAGCAAAGTAAAAGGCCCAGGTGATAAGGAACAGCCTCTCAACAACTTCTAGGGAAGAACTAAAGCCTCAGTCCAAACATTCATGACACTAAGTAAATATCCAGTGTTCTAGATAGCTCCCTTTACCCTTACAAATCTATTCCTCACCCTGCTCAGTGCACAGAGGATGATGTGTATGGTCCCCCATCATAAGCTTTCTTGCCCTCTGGCTTCCATTTGGGTTCTACCATTTGACTAGAGATGAGAGACAGAACAGAGAGTAAAGTCTGGGTGTTTATTCTCCCAGCAACCTCTCTGTGAATGTGACCTTATTTGGAGATAGGGTCTTAGCAGATATAATCAAGTTAAGATGAGGTCATACTGGATAAGGGTGGACCCTTATCTAATGACTAGTGTCCTTATAAGAAGGGGGAGATTCAGACACAGATACACAGAGAAAAGCCCATGTGATGATGGAGTAATGTGTCTAACAAGCCAAAGAATGCCAGGGGTTGCCAGCAACCACCAGAAGGAGAGCAATATGGAATAGATTCTTCCTCAGAGCCTCCAGAAGGAATCAAACCTACCAACACCTTGCTTTTGGTCTTCTAGCCTCCAGAACTGTGAGGTAATACATTTCTGTTGCTTTAAACTACCTAGTCTGTGGTAATTTGTCATGACAGCTCTAAGAAACCAATACATTGATCAGTCATTTTTCTTTGGTGTTATGTTAGACAATCATAACTCTGTGCTCAATGGCTCCATTACCATTTTAATGTGTTTTTCCTGATTATGATAGTGGTACGTACTATTGAAACTATAGAAAAGTTTAAGGAAAAATTGTGTGTGTGTGTGTGTATGTGTTAGTCTCTCAGTCTGGCCTGACTCTTTGTGACCCAATGGACTGCAGCCCACCAGACCCCTCTGTCCATAGAATTCTCCAGGCAAGATTACTGAAGTGGGTTGCCATTTCCTTCTCCAGGGGGTCTTCCTGACCCAGGGATCAAACCTGGGTCTCCTGCATTGCAGGCGGATTCTTTACCATCTGAACCACCAGGGAAGCCCTAAAGAAAACTAACAAATAGGAAATATACATAATACTTCCATGGTTTTCACTTTGGTATATTTCCATTTATTCTTTGCCAAAATGCGATTTCACCTAGCTTTTTCATATTATATATAGAATTCTTTATTCTGATTTTTTCTTAAAATTAGTTACATAGGTATTCATGGAGTAAACAACTCATCATAAATATTTTTATGACTGCATAAAATGTCATTATATAGGTGGTCTGTATTTTATTTACAATTAATCTATTGTTGAACAGCTTTTACTTTTTGTTATTGCAGACAATCCATAATGCAGGGTACAATGAGATGAAAGTCTTGTTTCCAGAAGGGATTTAATCTGGCTATTGGTGATTGGGGTAGATTAGGGAAATGCACAAGGATACCCCAAAATCAGAGATAAGCTTCTCCTGACTAATTCAAAAGAGACTGTAAAGGAAAGATTTAGAGTGGGATTAGAGAGAGCCTTTCAGGGACAGTTTTTAAGTTACAGTAGCAGGGAGAGTTAGCCCTGGAGTTGCCAGGCTACTCAGGATGTTTGGAACAAGATCTGCAGGGACCTCTCCTGGACATGTGCCCCTTGATCACTCCTTTAATAAATCCCAGCTGCTCCTGATTTGGCATGTCACTCAGGGAGTTCCTAGAGGTATCTTCCTAACTAACCTCCTGAGATTCATTTAGAGTAAAAGCAAAACTCAGTCTGGCCTTAATTGATCTGAAGTAAAGCTGCCTGTTGGGATGTCCACACTTGGAACATCTGGGACTCTAAGTAAAAAATGCTAATGAGGCCCTGAGGGTCTCAGATTGATTCTCCCTTCTCTTCCCCTTAAGCCTATTCCCACACACACTAAAGAAGAGGGGGTGAGGGGCTTGACCAGGGAACAGACTGGCTGGGAACCAAGTGCCTCCTCAGTATGTTCAACACTATTACCAGGTTTCCAGACCCCTACCCGCCCCCCCGGGAAGAAAAGTTTGCAAGTTACAAGTAATTTCTGTTGGCCTTACTGGGTTGTGCTAGGAAATGCTCTGTATTATAATTCATTGGGGAAATAGCGAATTTCACTTGAGATTACTAATACTAGAAAAATATTAATCTATTATTTGTATTTTTCTTTGGTCTACTTCAGAAAGTAAAGTATGGCAAGCTCATGCCCTAGACAAAGAACTTTTGTAATGAGATTGGAAAACCTCCTTCCCAAAGATGATGAGTCACAGGGAAATTATTCAGTTACCTAATTTATGGAGAAACCTTCCCCTCATCATTGAAGATGCAAATATTCAGATGATTCCCTATCCTTTCATTCTAAACATATATTCAGCCTACTATTCACCAAGTAAGGTGCTGAATATTGTGGGAGATAGATGAATAAAATATAGTCTTTGCCTTAAGACAGATTAAAATCTGACAGGAAAGAGTAGTCATTCAATCCCTTTAAGAGAGCATGTTCTGTACCACAAATGAGGCACAAACGAAAATCAGAGGATGTTCAGCCATGGGGCACTATACTCAGTCTCTTACTAGAGAGATAAGGAAAGGCCTCAAAAAAGATTGGGCATTTAACCTGGTCTAAAAAGTTTCACATTTTCTTTCCTTTCTTTCCCCATGGCTACTGCACCAGATAACATCTTCATTATCTCATTTATTCATTAATACACTCACTTATTCAACATTTTAAAAATATTTATTTATTTATTTGGCTGCATCAGGTCTTAGTTGCAGCACACAGGATCTTTTTCAGTTGTGACATGCAGAATCTTGAGACACGGCATATGGGATCTAGTTCCCTGACCAGGGATGGAAGCCCGACCCCCTGCATTGGGAACACAGAGAAAATTGATAAGTAAAGGGTAAGAGAAACAGTGAGAAGACCAATTAGAAGACTCTAGGATCCCAGGCAAGAGATGATGGTATCTTGGATTTGGGTGGCAGAAGGAAAATGTGTGGATTCTCTGTGTAATTTGACAAAAGATTCAACCGGATGTCCTGATGGAATAGATATGAGGAGTGAGGAAAATGGAGAAATGAAAGGAATTAGGTTTTTTGAATAGCAATTGCATAGATTGGTTTAATAAACTAGTTTCTATCTCCACAATAGGATAATCCTATCCATTGTCATGTGACTATACATTCCTAACCATTGAATCTGAAAGAGATTTTGTGACTTTCTTCAACCTATAGAATGTAGGCAGAAGTGATAGTATACTATGAAACAACTGCTCCACAAGACTCTTAAATTTGAAAAACGTACTCAGGCTGAATAATAAAGTCCTTTCACTTTCCACAGTAAAAAAAGAAGTGGTAATATGCTCAGTATCCTCAAGGTCATCTCATAGTTGCAAAGAGCTTTCTTTGTCGGTTGTTTTAAGAAGAAAATAGAAATAATATCATTAAAAGAAATTTACAGATTTAATACAATCTCTATCAAAATACCTATGCCATTTTTTCATATAAATAAAACAAACAATTTTAAAATCCACAAGGAAACACAAAGGACCCCAAATTGCCAAAGCAGTCTTGAGGGAAAAAAGAACAAAGCTGATATATAGCCCTCTCAGATTTCCGGCTGTACCACAAAACTATAGTAATCAAAACAGCACTGTACTGGCACCAAAAAAGGACACATAGATCAATGTAACAGAACAGAGGGCCCAGAAATATACCCTTGCACCTATGGTTAATTAATGTATAACAAAGGATACCAGAATATACAGTGGATAAAAGATAGTCTCTTCAACAAATGGTTCTAGAAAAACTGGACAGCGACATGTAAAAGAATAGAGATTAGAATATTTCCTCACACCATATACAAAAATAAACTCTAAATTGTTTAAAGAACTAAATGTAAGCATGAAACCATAGAATTCCTAGAAGAGAACATATACAGAACACCTTCCAACATAAATCATAGCAATATTTTTTGGATACATCTCCTAAGGCAAAATAACTAAAAGCAAAAATAAACAAATGGACTAACTAAATGTTAAAGCTTTTGCACAGCAAAGCTAAGCATTAATAAAATGAAAAGATAGTCTACTGAATGGTAGAAAATATTTGCAAATAAGACCAGTAAGGTGTCAATATCCAAACTTTGCATACAGCTCATACAACTCAATATCATAAAAATAATCCAATCAAAATATGAACAGAAGACCTGAATGGACACTTTTCCATAGAAGACATATAGATAGCTAACATGCCCATGAAAAGATGCTCTGCTGCTGCTGCTACTGCTAAGCCACTTCAGTCGTGTCCGACTCTGTGCAACCCCACAGACAGCAGCCTACCAGGCTCCCCATCCCTGGGATTCTCCAAGCAAGAACACTGGGGTAGGTTGCCATTGCCTTCTCTGGAAAAGATGCTCAATATCACTAATTATTAGAGAAATGCAAATCAAAACCGCAGTGAGATATCACACCTTTCAGAATGGCTATCCTCAAAAAGTCTACAAATAACAACTGCCAACAAGGGTATGGCAAAGGGGGAAACTTGTACACTGTTGGTGGGAATGTAACTTAATGCAACCACTATGGAAAATAGTATGGAGGTTTCTTAAAAAACTAAAAATAGAACTATCATATAATCCAGTCATTCCTCCTGGGAATATATTCAGAAAAAATGAAAACACTAATTTGAAAAGATACATGCAGCCCAATGTTTATAGCAGCATTGTTTGTAATAGCCAAGATATGGAAGCAATTTGTGTCTTTCTGTTATTGAACGCTAATATAATTTTTTATGATCAAATAATGTAATTTGAATGATTTAAGTTCTTTTAAATTTCTTATTTATTGCCCAGAATAAGGTCTATCTTGGTGAAATCTGCTTGTACCTCTGGAAGGGACGTGTATATTGTTAATGCTAGGTTTAGTGTTCTATAAATGTCACTTTGGTTAACATGAGTGATAGAGTTGTTGAGGTCTATTATATTTAGGAATTTGATGTACTTGTAGAATTGATTACTGAAACATTACCAACTGTAATTGTGTATCTGTATTTTTCTCCTAGCTTTACTTACTTTTGCCTCATGTATTTTGGAGTTATTTAACTAAGTTGTATTTGACATACAATATTTGTTTCAGATGTACAACAAAGTATGCAGATTCAATTTTTTTTAATTTATACATTATGAAATAATCACCACAATAAGTCTAGTTACCATACAACATTGTTACAATATTAATGACTCTGTTTCCTATGTGTACATTACAATCCCATAACTTATTTACTTTATAGCTGGAAGATTGTACCTTTACCTATTTTATCCATCCCCACACCCACCTTTTTTCAGGTAACCATCAGTTTTTTCTCTTCACCTATGAGTCTGTTTCTGTTTTGTTTTGTTTGCTCATTACTTTTGATTTTTAAGATTCTACATATGAATGAAATTATACAGTATTTATCTTTGTCTGACTTATCTCACCTAGCTTAATACCCTAAGGGGTTCTTCAGTGGCTCAGTGGTAAAGAATTCGTCTGCAATGCAGGAGATGCAGGTTCAATCCCTGGATCAGAAAGATGCCCTGGAGAAAGAAACAACCCGCTCCAGTATTCTTGCCTGGGAAATAGTATGGACAGAGGAGCCTGGTGGGCTGCAGTCCATGGGGGCGCAAAAGAGTTTGACAGAACTTGCAAGAACAAATAGCCCAAAGGTTCATCCCTGTGGATTTGATTTGTATTTCCCTGGTGATTAGTAATGTTGAGCATCTTTTTGTTTGCCATTTGTTTGTCTTCTTTTGGAAAATGTCTATTCAGGTCCTTTGACCAGTTTTTTTTTTTTTAATTTGTTTGGCTGCACCTGGTCTTAGTTGAAGCACACAGGATCTTCGTTGTGGCATGTGATGCAGGCTCTCAGTTGCAGCATGTGGAATCTAGTTCCCTGACCAGGGATTTAAACTGGGCCCCCTGCATTCCCTGGACCTCCAGGGAAGTCCCTGCCCAATTATTTTTTTATATTGTATGAATTATTTATGTATTTTGGGTATCAACCACTTATCAGATATGTAGTTTACAAATATCTTCTTCCACTTGGTATCTTCTGCTTTTTGTTCATGGTTCCCTTCAGTGTACAAAAACATTTAGTTTGATGTAGTCCATTTGTTTATTTTAGCTTTTGTTTCCCTTGCCTAAAGATGTGTATCAAAAAAAAAATTAAGAACTATGTCAGAGAATGCCATGCCTATGTTTTCTTCTAGGAGTTTTATGATTTCAGGTCTTACATTTAACTCTTTAATCCATTTTGAGTTTATTTTTGCATATAGTGTAAGAAAGTGGCCCAGTCTCATTCTTTTACATGTAGCTGTCCGATTTTTCCAACACTATTTATTAGAGACTGTCTTTTCCTCATTGTATATTTTGTCCTCTTTTGCCAAAATTAATTGACCATATAAGTATAAATTTATTTCTGGGCTCTCTGTTCTGTTCCACTGATCTATGAGTTTTATCTGTGCCAGTACCATTCTGTTTTGATTATTATATTTTTGTAGTACAGTTTCAAGTGTGGGAGTGTGGTGCCTCGAACTTTGTTCTTAATTCTCAATATTGCTTTGGCTTTTGTAGTCCGACACAAAATTTAGGATTTTTTTTTTCTAGTTCTGTGAAAAATTCCATTGATATTTCGATAGGGATTGTATTGAAACTGTAGATTACTTTGAGTAGTATGGACATTTTAATGATACTGATAGTGATTTTTCTAATTCACGAGCACAGTATATCTTTTCACCTATATGTTTTCAGTTTCTTTCCTGAGTGTCTTATAGTTTTCAGAGTGCAGGTCATTCATATTCATAAGTAATTTATTCTTTTGATGCAGTTTTAAATGAAATTGCTTTCTTTATTGCTTTTTCTAATAATTTATTATTAATGTACAAAAATGCAACAGATTCCTGTATATTAACTTTGTATCCTGCAATGATTGGTTCTAATCTTTTTTTTTTTTTTTTTTTGTAGAGTCTTTGGGATTCTATATATTTAGTATCATGTAATCTGGTCAAAATTCTCCAAGCCAGGCTTCAGCAATACGTGAACCGTGAACTTCCAGATGTTCAAGCTGGTTTTAGAAAAGGCAGAGGAACAAGAGATCAAATTGCCAACATCCGCTGGATCATGGAAAAAGCAAGAGAGTTCTAGAAAAATATCTATTTCTGCTTTATTGACTATGCCAAAGCCTTTGACTGTGTGGATCACAATAAACTGTGGGAAATTCTTAAAGAGATGGGAATACCAGAGCACCTGACCTGCCTCTTGAGAAACTTTTATGCAGGTCAGGAGGCAAAAGTTAGAACTGGACATGGACAACAGACTCGTTCCAAATAGGAAGAGGAGTATGTCAAGGCTGTGTATTGTCAACCTGTTTATTTAACTTCTATGCAAGAGTACATCATGAGAAATGCTGGGGTGGAAGAAGCACAAGCTGGAATCAAGATTGCCAGGAGAAATATCAATAACCTCAGATATGCAGATGACACCACTCTTATGGCAGAAAGTGAAGAGGAACTAAAAAGCCTCTTGATGAAAGTGAAAGTAGAGAGTGAAAAAGCTGGCTTAAAGCTCAACATTCAGAAAACGAAGATTATGGCATCTGGTCCCATCACTTCATGGGAAATAGATGGGGGAATAGTAGAAACAGTGTCAGACTTTATTTTTGGGGGCTCCAAAATCACTGCAGATGGTGACTGCAGCCATGAAATTAAAAGACGCTTACTCCTTGAAAGGAAACTTATGACCACCCTAGATAGCATATTCAAAAGCAGAGACATTACTTTGCCAACAAAGGTCCGTCTAGTCAAGGCTATGGTTTTTCCAGTAGTCATGTATGGATGTGAGAGTTGGACTGTGAAGAAAGCTGAGCACCGAAGAACTGATGCTTTTGAACTGTGGTGTTGGAGAAGACTCTTGAGAGTCCCTTGGACTGCAAGGAGATCCAACCAGTCTATTCTGAAGGAGATCAGCCCTGGGATTTCTTTGGAGGGAATGATGCTGAAGCTGAAACTCCAGTACTTTGGCCACCTCATGCAAAGAGTTGACTCATTGGAAAAGACTCTGCTGCTGGGAGGGATTGGGGGCAGGAGGAGAAGGGGACGACAGAGGATGAGATGGCTGGATGGCATCATTGACTCGATGGACGTGAATCTGAGTGAACTCCGGGAGTTGGTGATGGACAGGGAGGCCTGGCGTGCTGCGATTCAGGGGATCACAAAGAGTCGGACATGACTGAGTGACTGAACTGAACTGAACTGAATCTGCAAATTTACCTGGGGCTTCCCTGATGGCTCAGTGGTAAAAGAATCTGCCTGCAATGCAGGAAACCCGCGTTCAATCCCTGGGTCAGGAAGATCCCCTGGAGAAGAAAATGGCAAACCACTCCAGTATTCTTGCCTAGAAAATTCCATGGACGAGGAGCCTGGCAGGCTATAGTCCGTGGGGTCACAAAAAGTCAGACACGACTGAGTGCCTAACACATACACACACACACAATCAGCAAATAGTGACAGTTTTTACTTCTTCCTTTCCAATTCGGATGAATTTTATGAGTTTTCTCGCCTAATTGCTCTGGATAGAACTTCCAATACAATGTTGAATAAAAGTGGCAAAAGTAGGCATTCTTGTCTTGTTCCTGATCTTAGAAAACTGAGTATGATATTAACTGTGGGTAATGTATTGAGATATGTTCCCTCTATACCCATTTTGTTAAGAGTTTTAATCATAAATGAATGTGAATTTTGTCAAATGCTTTTTTTGCCACTAGTACAACCACTATGGAGAACAGCATGAAGATACCTTAAAAAACTGGAAATAGAACTGTCATACCACCCAGTAATCCCACTGCTGGGCATATATATGGAGGAACCAGAATTGAAGAGACACATGACCTCACTGTTCACTGCAGCACTGTTTACAATAGCTAGGACATGGAAGTAACCTAGATGTCCATCAGCAAACAAATGGATAAGGAAGTTGTGGTACATATACACAATGGAATATTCAGTTCAGTTCAGTTCAGTCGCTCAGTCATGTCCGACTCTTTGCGACCCCATGAGCCACAGCACGCCAGGCCTCCCTGTCCATCACCAACTCCCGGAGTTCACTCAAACTCATGTCCATCAAGTCGGTGATGCCATCCAGCCATCTCATCCTCTGTTGTCCCCTTCTCCTCCTGCCCCCAATCCCTCCCAGCATCAGGGTCTTTTCCAATGAGTCAACTCTTCACATGAGGTGGCCAAAGTACTGGAGTTTCAGCTTTAGCATCATTCCTTCCAAAGAACACCCAGGACTGATCTCCTTCAGAATGGACTGGCTGGATCTCCTTGCAGTCCAAGGGACTCTCAAGAGTCTTCTCCAACACCACAGTTCAAAAGCATCAATTCTCCGGCGCTCAGCTTTCTTCACAGTCCAACTCTCACATCCACACATGACCACAGGAAAAACCATAGCCTTGACTAGACGGACCTTTGTTGGCAAAGTAATGTCTCTGCTTTTGAATATCCTATCTAGGTTGGTCATAACTTTTCTTCCAAGGAGTAAGCGTCTTTTAATTTCATGGCTGCAGTCACCATCTGCAGTGATTTTGGAGCCCCAAAAAATAAAGCCTGACACTGTTTCTACTATTCCCCCATCTATTTCCCATGAAGTGATGGGACCAGATGCCATAATCTTCATTTTCTGAATGTTGAGCTTTTAGTAGTTTATTGATGATATTCACAAAAGCAATTAATATTGGGATATTTTATACCAAGAAACTTTGCTAAAAACTTTTTAAAAAATTAACATGCCAACATTTTTTTATACTCTTGCATGCACGCAAGAAAAAAATGTTCTTTTTAGGTCAATTAAAATATTTATTTCTAATAAGGAAATTTCCTAGGAAAAGAAAATGGATTAGATATAGAAGGGAAGAACAACCTGGTTGAAGGTCAGTAGATCCCTGAAAGACAGCTGATAATTAACTGTATATGTCACTAGTTAACCAGAACAAGTCCTGAAGGGTTAATGGGGCCACAATAGGGAAAGTGGAGATGTGCTGCTTGCAAACAGGATGTTCTGCCAAGGAGACGGACACAGCCTTGAGATTAATGGTCCCTTGCAAATAAGGGAACATTCCCTTCTTGTGATAAGGGCTCTGGACAGACTCTGCAGTAAGCCGGAATTTCACTCCCTTTTGCTATACGATAACATTATGCACATGCACTGTACTGAACAAGTTTGGTCATACAGTCTGGAATTCTGCCCAGGGGGACTATATAAAAATAAACCGTGAGCCTCCTTGCTTGCGCAATTATTTTTCCTCTGGCCAGAGTAGTGTCTGTCTCTTGTATGTGTGTCTTGTTGTTTTGTGTCATTTCACTCATAATCTCCAAAAATCTCCTACAAAGTCATGAATGGAATATTACTCAGCTGTGAAAAAGAACATATTTGAGTCCATTCTAATGAGGTGTATGAAACTGGAGCCTCTTATACAGAGTGAAGTAAGTCAGAATGAGAAACACCAATACAGTATATTAATGCATATATATGGAACTTAGAAAGATGGTAATGATTACCCTATGTACAAGACAGCATAAGAGACACAGATGTAAAGAACAGAGTTTTGGATTCTGTGGGAGAAGGTGAGGGTGGGATGATTTGAAGGAATAGCATTGAAACATGTATATTACCATATGTAAAATAGATGACCAGTCCAAGTTCAATGCATGAAGCAGGGCACTCAAAACTGGTGCTCTGGGACAACCCAGAGGTATGGGGTGGGGAGGGAGCTGGGAGGGGTGTTCAGGATGAGGGGACACATGTACACCCATGGCTGATTCATGTCAATGTATGGCAAAAACCACCACAATATTGAAAAGTAATTAGTCTCCAATTAAAATAAGTAAATTAATTTAAATTTAAAAAGAAGATGATCATGTGATTTTTATCCTTCGTTTTGTTAATGTATCACATTGATCAATTTATGGATGTAAAATCATCCTTGCATCCCTGAAATGAATACCATTTGCTCATGATTATGACTTTTAATGATAACTTCAGTTTTCTAATATTTTGTTGAGAATTTACACATCTATGTTCATCAGGGTTTTTGGCTGGTAATGTTATTTTGCATTGTCCTTGTCTGGTTATGTAATCCTTCCCATAAAATGAATTTGAACATATTCCTTCTTCAATTTTTTGGAGTGGGTTGCCATTGCCTTCTCCAAATTTGAGAATAATAGGTATTAAATCTTCTTTATATGTTTTTGTAGAATTCTCCTGTAAAGTACTCTGGACCTGGGATTATGAGGTGCAAGTTGTTTTTGTTTTTTTTTTGTTTTTTTACTGATTTAATTTCATTGCTAGTAATTGGTTTATTCAACTTTTCTATTTTTTTTATGACTCAGCCTGGAGAGATTATATGATTCTAAGAATTTATTCATTTCTTCCAGGCTAATTTATTGGCATTTAATTGTTCATAGTATTCTCTGATAATCCATAGTATTTCTGTAGTACCAGTTGTAATTTCTGCCTTTTAATTTCTGGTTTTATTTATTTAGGGTGTCTTTTTATCTTGGTGAATCTGGCTAAAGGCTTTGCTTATTTGTTTGTTTGTATTTTCAAAGAATCAGCTGTTAGTTTCATTGATTTTTTTAAGTTTCTTTTTTATTTATTCCCACTTTAACATTTATAATTTCCTCCTACCAATTTTGGTCTTTGCTTTATTCTTTTTCTAGTTTCTTTAAATATACATTTAGATTTTTATTTGAGAATTTTTGCTTTCCTGTGGTAGGTCTGTATAGTCACTATAAACTTCTCAAAACTGCTTTTGCTGTGTCCTATCAGTTCAGTTCAGTTCAGTCACTCAGTCATATCTGACTCATTGCTACCCCATGGACCGCAGCACACCAGGCCTCCCTGTCCACCAACTCCCGGAGTTTACCCAAACTCATGTCCATTGAGTCGGTGATGCCATCCAACTATCTTATCCTCTGTTGACCCCTTCTCTTCCTGCCTTCAATCTTTCCCAGCATCAGGGTGTTTTCAAATGAGTCAGTGCTTTGCATCAGGTGGCCAAAATATTGGAGTTTCAGCTTCAACATCAGTCCTTCCAATGAACACTCAGGATTGATCTCCTTTAGGATGGACTGGTTGGATCTCCTTGCAGTCCAAGGGACTCTCAAGAGTCTTCTCCAACACCACAGTTCAAAAGCATCAATTCTTCAGTGTTCAGCTTTCTCTATAGTCCAACTCTCACATCCATACATGACTACTGGAAAAACCATAGCCTTGACTAGATGGAACTTTGCTGGCAAAGTAATGTCTCTGCTTTTTAATATGCTGTTTTGCTTGGTCATAACTTTCCTTCCAAGGAGTAAGCGTCTTTTAATTTTATGGCTGCAGTTACCATCTGTGGTGACTTTGGAGCCCAAAAAAATAAAGTCTGACACTGTTTCCACTGTTCCCCCATCTATTTGCCATGAAGTGATGGGACCGGATGCCATGATCTTCGTTTTCTGAATGTTGATCTTTAAGTCAACTTTTTCACTCTCCTCTTTCACTTTCATCAAGAGGCTCTTTAGTTCTTCTTCACTTTCTGCCATAAGTGTGGTGTCATCTGCATATCTGAGGTTATTGATATATCTCCCAGCAATCTTGATTCCAGCTTGTGCTTCATCCACCCCAGCATTTCTCATGATGTACTCTGCATATAAGTTAAATAAGCGGGGTGACCATACACAGCCTTGACGTACTTCTTAGATTTTAAAAATTTCATTTGTCTTGAGGTATTTTCTCATTTCCTCTTCGATGTCTTCATTTACCCACTGCTCATATGTTTGTTCTTTCCCCATTTTTCTTCCTGTAATTGATTCCTAGTTTTATATCATTGTGGTTAGAAATATATGCTTGGTATAATTTCTATCTTTTAAATGTGTTGAGACTTGTTTTGTGGCCGAGCATGTGGATCTATCCTGGAGAATGTGTCTTCCATTATTTTTGGATGGAATGTTCTGAAGGTAGCTATTAAGTGCAACTGGTCTAATATGTCATTTAAAGCCAGTGATTCCTTATTGATATTCTGTTGGGTTGATCTGTCTGTTGATGTAAGGGATGTTAAAAGTTCCCTTCTATTATTGTATTATTGTCAATTTCTCCCTTTGAAACTATTAATGTTTGCTTTATACATTTAGGTGACTCTTTATTAGGTACATATATGTTAGCAAATGTTATATCCTCTTCTTGTATTAATTCCTTTCTCATTATATAATGCCTTTATTTATCTTTTATTATAGATTTTTAATGTTTGTTTTACACTGGAGCATATTAACAATTTTCTATTAGCTTCTGGTGTACAGCAAAGTGATTCAGATATACATATACATGTATCTATTCTTTTCAAATTCTTTTTTCATTTAGGTTATTACAGATTATTGAACAGAGTTTCCTGTGCTATACAGTAAGTCCTTGTTGGTTATCTATTTTAAATATAGTAGTGTGTACACGTCAATCCCAAACTACACTTTGTTTTAAAGTCTATTTTATCTGATACCAGTGAGTACTCCTACCCCAGCTTTCTTGTCATTGCCATTCACATGAATTATCTTTTCCATCCCCTCACTTGCGGCCGGTGTGCACCTAGCTCTGAATTGAATTTCTTTTAAGCATCAGATAGAAAGGCCTTGTTTTTGTGTATTACCATATGTGAAACAGATTGCCAGCCCAGGTTCAATGGATGAGACAGGGCACTCAGGGCCAGTGCACTGGGATGACCATGAGGGATGGGATGGGGAAGGAGGTAGCAGGGGGCTTCAAGATGGGGAATACATATACACCCATGGCTGGTTCATGTCAATGTATGGCAAAACCCACTACAATACTGTAAAGTAATTAGCCTCCAATTAAAATTAATTAATTAATTTTTTTTAAAAAGGCCTTGTTTTCTTTCCCAATCTGCCACCCTATGATCAGAGGATTTAGTCCAGTTGATATTTAAAGTAATTTTTGATAGTTAGGTACTTATTGCCATTTTGTACTTCTTTTCCAGATATTTTCATAGTTCTTCTCTGTTCTATTCTGTTCTGTTAGTTTCTTCCCTTGTGGTTTGATGATTTTCTTCAGTGGTATGTTTATGTTCTTTTCTCTCTAGTTTTTGTATATTTATTGTAGATTTGTAGTTACAGTGGGATTCATATATGTTGACCTATAACTATATCTACTTGTTTTGAACTGGTAGTTATTTAAGTTCAAGCCTATTTGAGAAGACACATTTTTTACTTCCCTCACCGACATTTTGTACTTTTTTGTCGTATTTTACATCTTCATGTTTACCCCTTAACTGTTTCTTGTAGTTATAGTTGGTTTTATAATTTTTGTCTTTTAATCTTAGTACCACAACTTTTGCTATATATTGGCCTTTACTAGCAGGGGTTTTCTTTTCCGATTGTTGTTGTTTAGTGACAAAGTCAAGTCCAAATCTTTTGCAACCCCATGGGCTGTAGCCCGCCTGGCTGCTCTGCCCATGGGATTTCCCAGTCAAGAATACTGGAGTGGGTTGCCATTTCTGTCTTCAGGGGATCTTCCTGGAGATTTTTTGGTTCCTTCCTGACCCAAGGATTGAACCTGCATCTCCTGCATTGGCAGGCAAATTCTTTACCACTGAGCTACCTGGGAAGCCAAGAGAATGAGCTACTGGGCTAATAATTAATAAAGACCTGTGAGGGCAGGTGAAGAGCAGCTGAGAAACATAGTCATGGGATAAGAAAAAAGGCAACACTGTTCATTTCTTCATTTTTCCTCTGAACAGGACCTCTGCATAGGAGGTATAAATGAAGTTATAGAGCTGCCTGGCACTCACTGCATTCCCCAGCACGCTTGCCAGCTTGTCGAGGGACAGGCTTGCTAATTTGGCAATGTTCTTAATGTGGTTCATCAAGGAGTGACAGTTTTTGGCATTTACCCCTGGAATTTTTAACAAGAAGTCCTGGGGACCAGAGTTACACCTCTGTCTTAGAGAGGGTCTCAAAATCAGCAGCCACAATCATGGCCATCACAGCATCCGGTTGTGACTTGTTCTGATTCAACTCCTCAAACAACTCGGGGGTGGCGGGGGAGATGGGAGAGGAGGTGTGCAGAGGATAGGGAGCCACGAAGTGCAGCATGAGGAGGGTGAGCTTGAGGCTGATGTACATTGCCAGAGATGTCCTGATGGAAGATACCTCGGGACATGAGAGAGAAAGGCTTAGTGAGGTCCAACTCGATCAAAAGTACCTGCTGCTTGTAGTAGCAGGAGATGTACTGGCTGTAGAGGCAGCAGTTGTTCAAAAAGCCAATCAAGGGAGGTGGGACGGGGGTTCAGGAGTGGGAACTTATGTACACCCGTGGCAGATCCATGTTGATGTATGGCAAAACCAATACAATATTGTAAAGTAAAAAAAAAATTTTTTTAATAAAAAATAAAACATTATTATACTCATATTCAAAAAAAAAAAAAAAGCCAATCAGATCACCAATGCTCTTGCACTCCTTGCACATTTCCCGTGTCAGGATGTAGTCTCTGACTTCCAGATCAATGGCTTGATGTCACTGTCCTGACAGTGGATCAAAGATGAGAGTTCATGTCAAAACCCCTGCATATCCACAACAATATTCTGCTGAGTACCATTCTGCTTCTGGCCACCAGCTTTGCACAGGTCCGGTGGGAGCATCTGCAAACACACAGCCTCTCATGAGGTCGAGATTTGCTTTTGGTTGCAGCCTTTACTTTTCCACTTATAGAAGACCCTTCAACATATCTTGTAAGGTTGGTTCAGTATTGATGAACTCCTGGTATTTTGTTCTCTGAGAAGTTCTTTATCTTTCCTTCAATTATTAATGATAACCTGGGTAGGTGCAGGTTTTTCTCTCTGAGCACTTTAAATATATAATGCACTACTTTCAAGCCTGCAGAGATTCTGCAGAAAAATCAGCTAATAGTCTTATGGGGATTCTCTTGAATATGACCCATTGTCTTTATCTTGCTGCCTTTAGAATTCTGTCTTTAACTTTTACGATTTTAATTATGGTATGTCTTGGTGTGAGTCTGTTTGAGTTCATTTTCTTTGATACTCTCTGTGCATCCTGCACTTGATATCTGTTTCAGCCATCATTTCACCAAATACATTTTCAACCCTCTTCTCTCTTGTTTTCCTGAAACCTCTATTCTCTCTTTTTTTCCTGAGACCTCTATAATGTGAATGTAAGTAGACTTGATGTTGTCCCAAAAGCCCCCATTAAAATGTTCTCTTTTTTGTTCATCATTTTTCTTTTTGCTTCTCTGAAAAGAACAGACTGAGAGCAACAAGGGAACCAAAGGAATTGTAGAAGATAGTTGTGGGGAAATAGCAATTAGCCAAGATGGTGTCAGTCAGGCTTTCTCACCCCACTTTCTCTTGCTCACGCCCCACATTCTATAAACAATGACTTTGCATGGTTATATAACAGCTGACATTACTTACACCACTGTACATGCACATCAGGATATACTCACTTGGCCACAGGCCACTTTTGTTCTATAAACCTATGTAAGCCTCACCTGAGAAGCCCTGCTGCTGCTGCTGCTGCACCAGTCAGGAGAGAAAAAACATGTTTGTAGTTCCTACAGTTCCTTGCATTTTTTTCCAGCTTCACTGCTTTTTTTTACTAAAAAAAAAAAAGGCAATGGTTGGGAGAAATATGCTGTGAAGTGTGTGATACCATCACTCTATGGTGGCCTCAAAATTCTCCAAGAAAGTTGCTCCTCCAAAAACAAGAACTAAATTATAAGCCTAATCCACATGGAAAAAGTATAGTGCTTGGAAGTTCTCACTCACAGCCTCATTAATGAAGAAAAAAAAAAAAGACAGAGTGAACAAACAGAAATCAATAACACTTCTTAAACTATCAGAAAGTTAAAGAAAGTCACAGGGAAAACCACCACCCCAAATCCAGGAGACAGGTGAACACAGAGAATCACAGCTTCCTTAGGAGCAGAAGCAGAAGCTACAGCTAGAGCCTCGTCTTGAAGAAAAATTGACCAGAGGATGAGATGGCTGGGTGGCATCACCGACCTGATGGACGTGAGTCTGAGTGAACTCCGGGAGTTGGTGATGGACAGGGAGGCCTGGCGTGCTGCGGTTCATGGGGTTGCAGAGTCAGACACTACTGAGCAACTGAACTGAACTGAAGCATGTGCTAACTTAAGAGATAAAGATCCCTGGAGGCTCACCCCTAGGGGATTCCTCATAGTTTCATGAGGTTTACTTCCAGCATCCCCACCAGATTCTCATGGTGAAGATCGGGGTGGGGGGGGAACACTCTTATGCTTCAGCATGTGAGAAGGGAAAATAATCATCCTTTGATAAGCACAGAGAGCTCTGTTCTCGTTTACAGCCAGCTCTCGAGGAAAACTATCTTTAAGAACATAACCAACCTGGGGAAGGATCCAAAGAAAAGAAAATCTGAGAAGTACTTGTACCCAAGGACAAAAGCTCACTAGAAGACTGAGACTTAATCATAGGACCATAGCATGCTTCCACTCCCCCACCCCTTACCACCACATCAATAGAGCTGGAGGATTTCAAGGATTACAGCTGAGAAACCAGCAGTCCTCAGTCCCTATTTAGGAAGTCAGCTCTACGAAAACAAAAAGACAACAGAGGAGACAAAAACAGGGGCACTAAGGGAAATTTTAACCTCTGACGCCATAGCGACAGCAAACATTAAACATTGCCTAACAGCTAGTAAGATCAACATAAAACCTCCACTACGCCCTATTTACCTCAGTTCCTTTTATCTGATACCTTGTGTCTGGTCTTCAACAATAGAACTGATAATAATAAAAATTCAAACATTTTACAAAACCAAAAATAGTGACAAAAATACATACAATTTTGTGAGATGTAGCTATTTTCTTTTATTAGGGAAAAAATAAAACTTAAAAAGTAATAAATTACCAATTTAATCACAGAATAATAGACTATGCAAGGAAAGAATAAAGAAAATGCATGTAATAAATTGAATCAACTGCATCAAAAGATTGATTAAATTAATAGAGTTAGAAGAAATTGTTCATTTGACAGGGCTGTGGCATGACTGATCAAAAATAAACTTAAACCATACTAAGAATGAGAGGAGCACATGATTATAGATGTTGCAAACTGAATTATAAAAGGACCCTCTGTTTCTGATATTGATGTACCAGGTATTTAGACCAACTGTCTTACTAAGAACAACCAGAAGCTAGACACTTATTTTAAAATAACATTTACTTGAAGGTATTAATGTCCTAAAATAGCTGTGAAGAATTTCTAGGCCAAGATCCAGGAATACTTAATCTGTATTTACAGATTTAAAATGGCTGATAACATTGATAGAGTTAACAACTCTTAGCCCAAATGGCTCTTGAAGTTATACCACTTTTGGATAGCTCTTTTTTCGGTATCATTGCTGCTGCTAAGTCACTTCAGTCATGTCCGACTCTGTGCGACCCCAGAGAGATGGCAGCCCACCAGGCTCCCCCGTCCCTGGGATTCTCCAGGCAAGAACACTGGAGTGGGTTGCCATTTTTGGTATCATTAGGGTGGAACTATGTCAATAAAGTGCTGTAGACAGAAGTTATAGAGAAGTAAGGAGACAGGTAATCTTCCTTCTTAGTCTGTCAATTAACAATACAGAAGTAGATGCTTTTAAAGAGCTTGACAAGTTCACTTTTCTTTTCAGGAGTTTTTGACTGGATATTTGAAGGATCTTCAAAAATCTTTACTGCAGAGGTCACTTTCCTGAAATTTAACTTGATGCCTAAAAAACTGTGCTCTCCCCCAAACTCACTGATGTTACAAAAATGCCCCAATTATATTATATTTTTTAAGACCCAGACTTGGAGATGGTGGTGGAGGTGTATGTTATAGGGTGGGGCCAGTGTGGAGGTTGGTAGAGGATATCCCACACATTTATAATGAGTCAGGACACAAGCAGCATAAACTTCAACTTTCCAAGAATCCAAGCAGTGAAAGAATAGACAGAAGAACTGTGGAGTGAGAGAATTACTGAAGTTTCTTGAATTTTGCAGAATCTAATTAAGTAACAGGAAGCATTTTGGAAGAACAGTGGATGAATCAGGGGAAAGAAGGTTATTACAGATTTGAATAATGGAATTATGATAATGAAGAGGTAGAGAAGGAAACATCAACCCACTCAGTATTCCTGCCTGGGAAACCCCATGGACAGAGGAGCCTGGTGGGCTACATGGGGTCACAAAAGAGTTAGACATGACTTAGCAACTAAACAACAACAACAATGAAGAGGTAGAAGATGGAGGTTAGAATGTTGAAAGAAAGTGAAAGTGAAAGTCGCTCAGCCATGGCGCACTTTTTGCTGTATAGTCCATGGAATTCTCCAGGCCAGAACACTGAAATGGGTAGCCTTTCCCTTCTCCAGGTGATCTTCCCAACCCAGGGATTGAACCCACGTCTCCTGCATTGCAGGCGGATTCTTTACCAGCTGAGCCACAAGGGAAGCCTGGTTAGAATGTTATCACGTAGTTAAAAACTCCATCAGGGAGAGCTTTTAACTACCTGTTTACCACCCTGTCAACAGCATTTAATAAAGCATTCATATAGGTAGTCAACCAATAGTTATTGTTTGAAACACAGTATAAGTGAGTGAGTGAGTGAAGTCGCTCAGTCGTGTCCGACTCTTTGCGACCCCATGGATTCCAGCTTATCAGGCTCCTCCATCCATGGGATTTTCCAGGCAAGAGTGCTGGAGTGGATTGCCATTTCCTTCTCCAGGGGATCTTCCCAACCCAGGAATCAAAGCCGGGTCTCCCGCATTGTAGGCAGACACTTTACCGTCTGAGGCACCAAACACAGTATAATGATATGAAAAAATTGAATTGGGAGCACATGAACCTAAGTCATCAGAAATTCTAACTAGAAAATTAATTCAAAATAAAAATGGAAAATAAGTGATCAAAAGTTAAAAGGTTCCCAGATTTGAAGCTGAGGACACAGGGGTAATGATACTTCCCAGGCCCTTAAATATCAATTCATCTAGCAAATGGTACAGAAATTTCCAGGGAAAATCTGAGAGTATTCTAGACCTTCCAAGCCACTTCTCATGGACATAGCCTCACAAGGGAGCCTTGGAATGGACTGGTATATTGGTACCCCCAGGGATCCAGTTAAAATGGTAAGACTTCAAGATAAGATAGTTGGCCTTATTACACTTGGCTCCCAACAGTAACCAGATCGAAGCTCATGCCTACCTCTGTGTGTTTGTGCATATGTTTGTAAATGTGTGTGTGTGTGTGTGAGTGTCCAAGGAGCCCATACTCCCTACCTTATAAAAAAGAAGCTGGTTTGCAGCAGAACTCACTAGATCCTCCCTCTGTGCCTGTGGATCCCTCCTCTGGGCCTGATCAGCAGAGCCAATGTCATCACCAGGGTGTGGTGAAGTCAAGGGAGAAGGTCAGTAAATCTGCTCACTTCTTCAGTGAAAGCTGACTCTGACTCTGTTTATTCATCAGAGACAAACATCTCTGACTTGCTCAGTGACCACCTGCGTTCAGATCACACCAAGATTCTGCACACAGTGACCACTGGGGAGATGTCACAGATCTTGACTCTGCTAACCTCCACCCTGACCCATGTCTCTCCTCTTTAGATATCTTAACTCTGTTTCTACTTTTCCATCACTCTGCAGCTGGACTGTTATCTGGATCTCTCCTTCAAGTTTCTATCAAGCTCTCAGAAACTGCCCACCTGCCCTCCTTGCTCTGCTGAGGGGCAAATGGCTTGGATATGTTAGATGGGGTCAGTCTGATCCGCAAAGGCCTGACTCCATTGTTGCAGAGAGGGATATAATCCAGAAGGTCAATCCCTCATGCCCTAGAGAGGACAGACTCCAAATACCTGGCCGTTTAGTTCTGATTCCACATCATCATGTAAACATGCCCAACCTGCTTAGTTAGCCTCTCACTCTCTTTTCCACGTTTGGCTTTTTTAATTTTCTTCTGTATGTGTGTTTGGGGGGGGGGGGGTGTATGCAACACACTCCGTGTGGGTGTGTAACACACTCCCTGTGTAGGGTGGGGTTGGGTCTTAGTGTCTGTGTATGTTGATGTGTTTCTCTGTATTCCTCGCCAAAAAGCCTGGGCATTCATCACATTTGAACATATAAATCATCTTATCACGTGTTCACACTCTTTTCCTGACTTCAATTTAGTCTCTCTAATTCTCTCTTTGGCTTTAACACTTTTCTTTATTATTTGTTTGGTGAGGGTGGGATCTCCTCTGTTTTTAAGATTACTTTTACTCATGCATTTATGTCTCTCAACCTTACTCTTTATGTTTATGCGTGTTAGTATTTTCTATTTATCTGGCATTTTTCTGTTTTATTCCTTGGAGAGAGAGAGAGACTTAGAAGTGACTCAAGGATGATCCTCTTTTAGAGACTGTAATACAGAGTCACGGTCCATATTTTTGCAGTACTTCTGGGAGCCAGATGAAGAGAAGTAAGACTTAAACATATCAGGGGGAAAAAACTGAGTTTGATGAAAAGGCCCTCCTAACAGGGAAGAACCATTAGGATGGATCATAAAGCGTGAATGAGATCCTCTCCTCTCTCCAGGCTACTGCAGGGCCAGTTTGGCTACCTCTTGGGACACTGGCCAAGTGTTTACAGTATTCCTTTTACATGTGAAGTGAAATCACAGGGACAGGGAGGGGAAACAGAGCTCACTACTAAAGTTTATTTATTTGTTCAATCTATCCTGGCCACTAATTATATATTATTAGTTAATTTTCATTTTGTAAGAGAAAAAAACTTGAGAACCAACCAGCCAACTCCACACAATAGTAAGTGACAGTGCTAAGCTTGAATTTCAGGTATGCCTGCCTTCGAAGTCTCTGTACTTTGCCACCTGACTTACTGTTTCTCTCTAAAGTGATGAGACCAGGTTCCAAGCATGGTTTTTTATTCTTGAAATATATAACTGTTCACCTCTTAAAATCATTTATTTCTTAGTCCAGGAATCTCCCTGGGTTTCAGCCTTTTTCTTTTATCCTATTGGTACACATTTCTGTTTTCTGTCACTGTTTCTGTCTCTCTGTCTCTCATTCCCCTCACTTTTTCTCTCTCTTTATTCTTTTTTCTAAGATTTTTAGAGTCACTGAAATTTTTTCATGCATTTTAAATTGCAAAATAGCTCAGGTCAACTAATACCATAGAATAGCTGAATTTATCCAATCCATTGATGTCCAATAATTCTCCTTAATTACTAAATTCTTCTCTCAGTTTCATATTCATTTGCCTTTGGACATATACAAAGAACTTGAATATTCAGAGCAAGATCATTATGGATACTTTTGCATATCATTTCCTGTCTTGTTTCCTTGGTTACCTAGTTGTTTTACTCTTTATCTATATTGAAAGTAACTGTGAGAAGGGAGAGGAGAAAGAAGTCTAGTCTCCATTTAGGACTCAGCTGGAGGATGAATAGGGATGACAGAAGGAGATCAAGTCTCAAGAGATGGAAGGAAGTACAATATGGAGTTAAAACCTCAGCTATAAAATGAAATTGAGGTTATTTTCAGCATTTCCATTATTTATGGTGTCTCCCATTAGTGCTGGTCAACAGAAAGGGTCTTCTGGGAGAGCTGGTGACTTACATTTACCTTTTGGATGTCACAGCGATCTAAGTCATCACAGGCATCTGAAATGCCCAGCGATGGCATATTTATAACACCGGTCCAGGCCAGGCCATCGTCAAAGGATTCAGGTACTTCAGAGGTCCTGTTTCAGAAAAGTATAGATAAATTGAAGCGGATTCAGTAGCACAGAGGAGGATGAAGCAAAAAGAAAGCAGAACACTGAGAGCGACAAGAGAATTTAGAACATTTCTACAATTTACACAAATGAATGAATCTCTGTTGCAAGCCAGTTACTGGCAATGCCCTACGAAGAGCAAAGTGTCCATCTTGCTAAGAAAAGGGAAATGGGAAGAAACTTAAAATAGAAAAGAGGGGGGAAACAGGTAGGCCTATAGAAACACTTCTGAAGTATTTTCTAATACATTGGCATGACTGCTAAGTTGTAACTGAGATGGCAGCAGAGGCCTCCAGGGACTCACACTAATGATTAATTGTCCTTTTGTAAAAGCCATCTACCTACATGTTTCCTTAAAATACCTTTCCAGCCATGGATCCATATGCTTTTGTCTACATGACTTTGTTAGGTAATACATGGCAAAATTGTATTTCCTATGGTCTGCCAATTTTATTCCTAATTTCCTCAAAGATCACGTAGATGTTAGTGAAAATCATGGAGTTCCAGAATTACATCTCACATGCTAAAATCTTTTTTTAAATGCCATAATTCCAAGGCATTCTGAATAATATGTGAAACCAGCAAGAAAAACAATTATTCTTTTCTGACCATTTAAGGATTTAGTAAAGGCCTGGCCCTTACCAAATCACAGGGTCAGTGCAATAGGATGAAGGGTCAGAGAGGCCTGCAGTACAGGGGCTCTACTCTTACAAGGTTTTCTAGTTTCTCTCCTTTTTGCTCCCAGTGAACAGACCCACTATAATTTCCCCTCCTTCTGACATCCCTGCTATGAGATACTACCCAACTGGATACAACTATTTGGTTCTCTTCCTATACAGATGGGCAGTAAAATCTTCCGAACAACCCGACAATTGTACATTCTTTCTGATCTCTAGTTGTGGATGAAGCGGGGGTTCTCACTAATATTCAATATAGATCTCAGTTGCCCTTCTTTCTTAAGAGGGTTAATTCAGGGCTCATCCCTTGTGGATTTCTGACTTGTCATCATGTCTGTATTTTTGAATGATAAATGGCCCTATTTTTCTTTTTTAAGTTTGATTTCTAATTTATGTTAGTTTTACTATTTAGTAAAAAGGTCTATGTTCTCTCATTCTTAGTTAACAAAGAGAAATTGATTGGCTACTTTAGGGTGAACTACACATTCTCTGAGCTGGAATCAGGGGAGCAGATACCTTTGTCTTCTTCCTGAAGGCTGCCTTTCATCTAATCTTATTTGATTAGGAGAATTTTCAGAGATGGAAGAGAGAATACAAGTCTTATAAATCTTAAGGGCTGGTTTTTAGTTCTCAGCTTTGAAATGCGAGGGAAATTTTCACTCAATCCTCAAATAAACCCCAATGAGTTCACATTTTTTATTGTATATAATTGATTTCAAAATTATTATGTATTGGACATTATGGAATTTTGTACCTCCACCCTATTCATACATTGTCAAATTTGGAGCAGAAATTTTTATCTTCCCTAATAAAGATTGAACAGAAAGTGCTTTTCATCTATTTGTCCTTTTCATAACAATAATGACACCTCCCCTAATAATTCAGTTTACTATAAGAACATCTTTTTATGGCTACTTTTGCCTTTAAGTCTTCTCAAAGTTTAGTTATAATTTCAACTTTGTACGTAATCTGAAATATTTTGGGCTTAACTTAGGTTCTCACTTAGTGACTATTTTTTCTTTTAAAAAGATGCCTTTTTCCAAGAACATTTTTTAATGTCAGTCATTAGCAAATATTTTTCTTACACCTGATATTTTTTTCTTCTTGTGCACATTTTTCCCAAGTATTTTATTATTTCATTACTCTTCAAAGCCCCCAGTATTTTATTGAAGCCCCATTAGAGCTCTTAATTGCTTCATATTATATAATATTTAACTTGTAAAATATTACTGCCATCAACTATACTGTGTACTCTACCAGAATTTAATGGAAGTGAAAAGTGAAAGTGTTAGTCACTCAGTCATGTCCTACTCTTTGTGACCCCATGGACTGTAGCCTGCCAGGCTCCTCTGTCCATGGAATTCTCCCGGCAAGAATACTGGAGTGGGTAGCCATAGAGTACATAGCCATTCCCTTCTCCAGATGATCTTCCTGACCCAGGAATCAAACCTGGGTCTCCTGCATTGTGGGCAGATTATTTACCATTTGAGCCACCAGGGAAGCCCAAAGTCTTATCACTGCTTAAGTGCCTGCCCTTGTGGGACAGGAAGTTCCTTTAGCTACCATTTCTGGTTTTCCTAACCTTGAAAGAAATTGAAAACCACTGCCGCCATGGCAACACTCCCAGGATGGACATTCTTAAGTGCCTTGAAGCTCCAAGTTAGTGTTGTTGTTTCACCACCTCCTCCCGATTCCACTCCCAATAAAAAAAAAGTTAGTACTTTCTCTAGGTAAGATCTGGTTACTCAAATGGCCAGAGGCACTGCCTCCCTGGTGATTCAGAATGTCAGTTTCTGAACCTATGTCATTAATAAGCTATGTAGTTACTTATTGCACTCTCTTCCCCATCCCAACTCAGTTGTCTATGTTCTTAGGTCAGTTTATTCTCTTTTATTTGTGATGGAAAGATTGGAGTATAGGTCGGGAGAAAATCAACAAGGAGGCTTCTCAGATAGTATTACTATTTTAGGCCTTGGGCTACTGAATGACTCGGGAAAACAAATAAAAGCTTAACACGTGGTCTACCTCAAACATGAGAGCTAGGATATCCCCCACACAAAGATTGGGAGCCAAAGCCCCAGCTAGTAATAAACTCCTTGCCTTGAATTCTTTGAAATATCTTGGGGATATATATAGTCTATCTCAAAAGTTCATTGGCACTGAAAGTGGATGCTCAACTGTTTCTCAATCACTCTCCATAGGAGATACTTCTTAAAATTCTATATTGGAATATAGCCAATTAACAATGTTATGATAGTTTCAGGTGAGCAGTGAAGGGACTCAACGACACATATACCTGTATCCATTCTCTCCCAAATTCCCTTCCCCTCCAGGCTGTCACCTAACATTGAGCAGAGTCCCATGTGCTATACAGTATATCCTTGTTGGTTATCCATTTTAAATAGAGCAGTGTGTACATGTCAATCCCAAACTACCTAATTGTCCTTCCCCCTCATCCTTTCCCCCAGCATCCATAAATTCATCGTAGGAGACACTTTTGAGGAAACAAACAATTGTGTGAGATAAAAGAGTACTTTCATGTTCAGTTTAAAGAAGAGAAGCCTATAAGAATTTAATGACTTCAAATCTCTAAATCACAAGTTTTTTCAACTGTTGTGAGTTTCAGCTACCTTTTAGAAGTTGACTGAACTGTTAACTCACCAAGAAAAAAGGCTCTTACACACACAACTTTTCCTACAACATTTCAGACATGCACCGACACTATGAAACATATCTGTCTAGCAATCCATGAATCCTAGGATAAATGTATCTACCATAAAGATTTTTCACCTGTAAAAATGATGCATTTTTGCTTTGAGGTCATGAAATGTTGTATTTAATCCAAGAATTATGAAATTATAGTATACACAAGAGAAACCATATTTCAAGCTGTGTAGGATTAAAATTGCTAGAGGCACATTTTCTTTAAAGGAGCCTCATAGAGTCTGAAGTTCTTTTTAAGAGAAGAGTTTACATGATTTTAAATAAGGCTGGTGAGTCCCTCTTTACAACTTAAGTGAGCCAACCTCATCCCTAAAAGAAACATACTCCACAGAATAAATAAGCAATATATTGCTATATTATATTTTCTCTTCCTAGGTCATAGCATGCTAGGAAGGCAACAGTTACATTGTGGCTAAATGCTGAATTATTCAAAAGGGATCTAGTCCTCTTCAGGAGATATGACAGGAACCAGAGTCTTATTTTACAATGAGACATTTTCCCATCAGTCTAGTCTACAGTAGCACACTTTGTTCATTGCGCTCCTGTGGTCAAGGAATATAGACTTAACTCACCAGCACTGTTTTTTGAGAATTCAGTATATGTGTATCAGCAAAATTCTTCTCTCTCAGGATCTGCCAAACACCATTATGGCTCAGTATCTTTTGTTTTGGCCAAAGCTTGATCATACAGCTTTGTTTGTAATTTTATTTCTATATATGTGATAATGTTACAGTAATAATCTATTGGGACTTGAGGAGGTCCAGGAAATAACACTACTCTTTCCCATAATTTCTGAATCAACTGAGAAATGAGTCTGCAAATGGAGGATAAAATCCCAATTTTCTTTATAACAAAGTAGAAATTTTAGCAATTGGACTTCCTAATGCGGAAGCACAGAGTTAGACTTTTTCCCATATAAATGGCAGCACAGTACACCGTCAGAACCTCCCCAAACAAGGGTGAGTCTTCCCTGAGAAAAGCCACTCATTCCCAAGGGGAGGCTGGAGGAGACAGACACATATGCTCAGCTTTCCTTCTAAAATCACAAATCAAGTAAGCTACTCAACCTCCCAGGAGATAGTGTGAATGAAGGCGAAGGGAAGGGTCAGGAGTGTGGTGCTACTTCAGTTCCGTTCCTGTGGAAGGAAACATCAGGAACATGGAGGCAGTTATTCCCCACCCTACACACCCCTAACAGTATCTAGCTTTGTGTTCTCTTGCCTCATTAAGTCTTTGGTTAACCAGAGGTGTGGTATATTAAGACAGTCCCACTTCTACTTTGATGTGGCTGCTCCTCCAATGCAAATCACTGCTCTGTTGAAAGGCTCTTGGAGCTTTGCTTGCAGACAGTTCTAAAATGGATCACAACTGTGAGTTAACAAAATCAAATCTGAGGTCAAACTAGACCACAAGTGAAAATTCATTTTCTACTCTTTTCCCCTCAACAAACTGTGTTTTAGCTGCAGTGTCCAAAATGACAGAGGTTCTTCAATGAGATTAAATTGTACTCTTAAAATATAATAATAAATCGGAGAGTCAAACATTATGATATATGTGAACGACTTTATAAAATACTGTTAATTTAAATGAAATTACAGACTCCCAGTTCTTTAAATAAGAAACCCAAGGAGTCATGAGTAGTTATTGATTTTATCTCTAAGCACTTGGCAGAAGAAAATCCCATGACCAACAAATGTCATAAGTATATAGACCTTTCAGAAAACAGAGAGATATCAACTTAAATAACACTATGGCCATAATTAAGACCACCAGTAAAAATTATATTTTAGGGGTTTGAAATTAGCTTTATAGCACATAGCAACAATTTCTAATGCCCAGTCTTAGAAGAATCTCTGTCAGAAATAATACTTGCAAGGACATATTTTATATTACAGAATAATGTTAGCTTATCTGAAGCTCTAGGAGAATGAATGTTTTCTTATTTTCTTGCTGATATTTCTTCAGCTAACAGATAAGACAGCATTATGATTTTCAAGTCATGGTGCTAAAATTCAATTAGTTAGCACAGAGACAAAATTTAAAATCCTAAAGAAGGTAAAAATATACTCTATAACAAAGGTGGAGGCAAAATAAGGTTATTAACAAATGGAATATGTGACATGTAAGACTGAATACCTATTCTATAAAGCACAGTACACATGACTTAATATTATTATTTAATATTTAAGTAAACATTCATCACCCATGGTATAGATGACAGAGAACTAACAAGGTCATCACACAAAACTTCTCTTCCAGAGTGGCTCACCAGGTCAGACCATCCTCCCTGGACAAGTTCTTCAAACACCATGAGTTTCTCTGTTATTTGCCACAGTGATTCAGAGACAAACATGATTATCAGTCAAGCAACAGAAGGAGGTAGGATGTGATTTTCAAGATATTGTCCCATTTACTTACACAAATGTTTAACTGGTTAACCCCTGATGGTAGTTAACAAGGCACTAGGTATCACAGAATATTCTCTCCAACAAACAAGCCACAAATAAACATTTGTGCTCCTGTAGATCAGAATAATTCCATAAATTGAACTTCAATTTCTTCTTAGTCAAGTCCACCTGTCTGAAATGTAGCTCACTTATTTCTCCTGCCCAGACTCTGACCTCAGCGTCAACAAGTCCACAGGGGCCCAGGATTCAAAGCCACTCTCGGATTAAATAGTTCACTCTGCCCTCTGTGACATTTCTGGGCCCTCAATATGAAAATTTCTAGGTTCAAGTTCTAGGGGATCATTCCAAAACAGATATAATGGGAATGGCCTACTCCCCAAACACTGCCTATACCTATCAAGAAACACCTACATGGAATGCAAAGCTAAAAAAATTGGCAGTAACGGCATATATATCTTCTAAAATTAAGCTAGGCAACATGAGAGATTTAAAGACATGGAGAGCAGAGGGGAATTCAACCAGAGGCAGCTCAATGATAGATACCCACCACCAGAGATGAGAAAGGAAGAAGGAAAAGAAAAGAGAAGTAGAAATAAGTGGAAAAACTGGGTGAAAGGAAAACAAGGGGGAAATTGAGAGTGTGTAGAAAAGGAAGTGGAAGAAGAGGAAATGAAGAACTAAACGTTAAGAAGGAATACAGTGTCTATAAGCATCCGAAAGTAGAAGGGATCTATCTGATATATCCTAACTCCAAAACACGATTAAAAAGCAGGAGAGACTTAATATGAACATAATGACTTCCGAAACATTACAGTAAGAATAGAGCGTGCAGATTCTGAATGCTTGTTCTCTGATGATAGAAAAAGAAAAAGATTTACTGCTATTAGTAAAGGGACAGATTGAAGTTGTCTGAAGGTCTATTCAGAAATATTGAATCTGTGCCCTACTCAGAACTTCCCTGTTCTCACAGGATGATTGGATCCTTTCCACCCAATTATGTATAGCGCTAAATTCCTACCTAAGAAGGAAAACTGATAGGTAGCATGCAAGAGCTCACAACCAGGCCCATCTCCAGCATGCACCATGTGGGTAGTTAATGCAGCAGCAGCAAACACCGGGAGCCTGAGACTGGAAAGAAGTAGGATGACTGGGACGAGCTGAGCATGATGTTTCAAGTTGTGCTAATCATTTTCACCTAAGAGATAATCCTGAGGATTAGCATGTTTTTATTGTCTCTAAAGGGGCTTCCCTGGTGGCTCAGATGGTAAAGAATCTGCCTGCAATGCAGGAGACCCAAGACCCTGATGATGGGAAAGATTGAGGACAGGAGGTGAGGGGGCAACAGAGGATGAGATGGTTGGATGATATCACCAACTCAGTGGACATGAGTTTGAGCAAACTCTGGGAGATAGTGAAGGACAGGGAAGCCTGGTGTGCTGCAGTCCATGGGGTTGCAAAGAGTCGGACACCACTTAGCGACTGAACAACAATTTTCTCTAAAAATTCAACCCACTCATTGTTTTAAATAGGTAGCTCAGTTGGTAAATTATCTGCTTGCACTGCAGGAGACCCGGCTTCGATTCCTACATCAGGAAGATCCCCTGGAGAAGGAAATGGCAACCCACTCCAGTATTCTTGCCTGGAAGAATCCCATGGACAGAGGAGCCTGACAGGCTATAGTCCATGGGATTGCAAGAGTCGGACACAACTTAGTGAGTAAACCACCACCACCATACTTGAGCATTTTTTTCTTTTTTAGAAAAATACACCTTCAAGTGTCTGTCAAGTGCATCCTTGATATAATCTTCTATGAACTAACATCCGCTCCTCTGAAATACTCCACTCCTCTGTTTGGCATGGGTTCTGGAAATCTATCTTGTTTTTTCACTTCTGAATGCATTTGGACTAAAGGCTAATCTTTCAACACTGAGGATCCTGGAGCAGATACTTTACTTGACTTCAGCCTGATTAAACTAGAATAAAATATAGCCATCACTTCCTTATTTTTAATATTATGACTCCATGGATGCAGCCTATGGTGACTATGGTACTCTCACTGCCTCATACAGTGCCAATTACTTATATTTACTTACATTACAAAATATTTATCACCACTCACCCATCATGTGCTATTTTAGCTGTGTTTCTGGGATCAAGTGAGTACCTTGCATTACTCTACAGCTGTCTCTCTTGTGCTTTCTCTGTCCCTCCTCCTCAAGTGGATCCACACCAGTGGACCTAAGGAATGGCAGCACCGTGACTGAGTTTATCCTCGTGGGCTTTGAGCAGAGCTCCCCACCCACTCGGGCATTGCTCTTTGCCCTCTTCCTAGCCCTCTACAGCCTTGCCATGGCCATGAATGGCCTCATCATCTTCATCACCTGGACAGACCCCAGGCTCAACAGCCCCATGGACTTCTTCCCTGGCCACCTGTCCTTCCTGGATGTCTGCTTCATCACCACCACCATCCCACACATGCTGGTCCACCTGACAGTGAAGAACCGTATTGCCTCCTTTGTCATCACCACCACCATCCCACACATGCTGGTCCACCTGACAGTGCAGAACCGTATTGCCTCCTTTGTCGTCACCACCACCATCCCACACATGCTGGTCCACCTGACAGTGCAGAACCGTATTGCCTCCTTTGTCATCACCACCACCATCCCACACATGCTGGTCCACCTGACAGTGCAGAACCGTATTGCCTCCTTTGTCATCACCACCACCATCCCACACATGCTGGTCCACCTGACAGTGCAGAACCGTATTGCCTCCTTTGTCATCACCACCACCATCCCACACATGCTGGTCCACCTGACAGTGCAGAACCGTATTGCCTCCTTTGTCATCACCACCACCATCCCACACATGCTGGTCCACCTGACAGTGCAGAACCGTATTGCCTCCTTTGTCGCTTGCATGACCAGATGCACTTGGCCTTCTCGGTGGGTGTGGCCGAGTGCATCCTCTCGGCTTTCATGGCCCATGACCGTTATGTTGCCATCTGCCTCCTACTTAGCTATGCCCAGATCATGAGCCGGCAGGTCTGTGTGAGCCTGGTGAGTACAGCCTGGTCCTTTGGGTTCATCAATGGCATCCTTCTTGACTACATGACATTTCGTGGTCCCTTCTGCAGAGACAACCACATAGAAAACTTCTTCCGTGAGGCCCCCATAGTGATTGCTCTCTCCTGTGGAGACCCCCAGTTCAGTCTGAAAGTCATCTTTGCCGATGCCATTGTGGTGCTGCTCAGCCCCATGGTGCTCATCATCATCTCCTATGCCCACATCCTGGCCTCCATCCTGGGCAGGAACTCCTCTTCTGGTCGAGGCAAGACCTTCTCTACTTGTGCCTCCCATCTGACCGTGGTCATTTTTCTCTATACCTCGGCCATGTTCTCTTACATGAACCCCCGCAGCACACACGGTCCTGACAAAGACAAGCCCTTCTCCCTCCTCTACACCATCATCACCCCCATGTGCAACCTCGTCATCTACAGTTTCCGAAACAAAGAAATGAAGGGGGCCATGGTGAGGGCCCTTGGGAGGAGCAGCCTTTCCCAGGCAGAGTCTGTCTAGTGGGAAGATGCCTGAAGGGGCAGCTTCCTCCTCCAGTCCTGAGAGTTGGATAACTTTCCTGTGCTGAGAGGCTCCAGGAAAGAGCATTCATAGGTTTCTTTGCACCAGCATCAGGCCTGGAAGATCCTATTGATATTTAATGCTCATCTATCTGATGTACCTTTAAACACTGTGTTCTCTTGGACCTTTTTCATGAGACTTGGAAATCTTCCTGCTGAGTAATTTTCTTCTAAGTTCTCACAACAGGATCTACAAACACTTAAGTACACTTAATTCTATTTCATTTTCTTTGCATAGCACTTTTATATGCTCTTCCCAGACTGAGTTCTGCCTAGACATTTAGGAATAAACTTTTTCTTTCAACGTAACCTGTTTTGGTTTTTTTTTTTTTTCTCACACTCCACTCTCTCTTCCTGAATCTGCCCTCACCCACTCTGCTCCTATATGAGAAATAGTAGAGGAAGAAGTAAGAAAAAAAAGAGTCGGGGAGCAGTGTTAAGACATTAAGAAAAGAGAGCTAGAGAAAAGAAGAAAAAGACAAATTAGGGCTCAGCAGCCTAAACTTCATCTTGTTTGCCTCCAGTAGCCCATGAGGGGGAATTTGTGTCGGCATTAAATTATCAACACTGCATTTGGTGTATGTTTGTGCTTCTCCGTGTTGGGAAAGGGCAAGTAGGAGATGCCAGGTGTCACATGCCTTCTTCTAAGTCCTCCAGTTTCCTTAAATGCATGACTATTTGATATTTTCCATTATATCTAAGTAATATGTACCTCTATCAAGCCTCTCAGACTACCAGATTCTTCCCTGTTACCCATGCCCTTAATTAACTCTCTTCTCCCTACTTCATTTTTGGTAGCCATCTATCATTTAATTCCAATTCAGTCCTATTCCATCTTACCTCCTCATCTTAAATGGAAACATTTCACTTCCTATATTTTAAGGAACATCACTCCAACACTACTTCCACCATTTCAGAAGACTTTCTATTTGTCTTTCTATTGTCTATCTCAATCTTTCTAGCCTCATCTAGCTTCTCTCCTTAACTTAATCCAACATACCTTGAAAGGGCATTATATTCTCAGCTGTTCTCTTTCTTTGAAGACTGCATCTTTTCATGCTCCTTTCATAATAGGTAGGGGAAAAAAAATGATACAGGCCTGTGCTTTGTTTTCTGATGCTACTTCTGTTAAGATGAATGCACCTCACTTGGGAGGCTCTCAGATAGATATACAACCCTTTCCACATCCTGCATATCACCTACTACCCTCTACAGTGACCTAAAGTAGTAGCTTCGCTCCACAAAGCTCTACTCTTTTGAGTCCAAACTGGTGAGTCTGTAGATATGAGAATATGTAAGAAGCATTTCTCAGATAACAAGGAGGAATTGAGACACTACTATAATCAAGAAGAAACAATAAGCAAAGTACTTAAACATTTACATCATCAAAGAAAAACTACACCAGGGCAAAGCGAAGCAGGCAAGAAAGACTTTATTTAAGACTACTGCAACAGGGAGATCGAATTCAACTCTGCTGAAACAAGCAGCTGGAGAATTTTTAAGAGCTGCAGTAGGGAGATATTTAGGTGACCTGTGGGTGGTAATTGCTCTTACCCAGAGGAAAAGTAAGCTTGCATGCTGTAGTTTATAATTTGGGGCAAGACACCCATTAAAGTTAGATCCCTACCCTCCCAACAGAGACTAGGTAATAGGGGTGCAATCTTCCTTGAGGATATTTCAAAAGGATGGCTCCCGGGTCCTTGAGTAAGACATTCCCTTGGTCTAAAAACTGGAAAGTGGTTTTTAGGTAGGTTTCTGTACATTTCAAAGGCGCAGAGAAAGAATTTGCAATTCCAAGTTTCTAAAGTGAATGCTCTAAGAAAAGAGATCAGGGACAACAGTCAAGAAGAAACTTGTCCTAAGGGTAGTCCAGGGAAAGGGGAATGTTAAGGTCTTCCTGGTCACCATTATTCTTCCCTCAGGATCTCAGTTCCTTATCCAATTTTAAATTTTCTGTTTCAAAAAGGCTTAAAAATTTGTTAAAAGGTGGGGGTGGGAGAAAAGAGAAAAAAGAAGAAAAAAAAAAGACGGTGAAAGGAGAGGAAAGTGTGCTTTTTTAAAAGAAAAAAAAGTCTTCTGAGAAATAACTTAATATTTTCCCAGCACTGTTGCATGCTGACATAAACAAGACACAGTTCCAGCTTTTAAGCTCTAAGTCTATTAGGGCTGGTAAGAACGGACTCAATGGACATGAGTTTGGGTGAACTCCGGGAGCTGGTGATGGACAGGGAGGCCTGGTGTGTTGCGGTTTATGGGGTCGCAAAGAGACACGACTGAGCGACTGAACTGAACTGAAGAACCAGTAATGGTAATACAAAGGGCAAACTTATATAACAGGCCCATACAAAGTAGAAGACTATATATGAGAAGACAGATAACAGCACTCACATTTATTAAGTACTTAGGTTCTAATAGCTTCTTTCAATCTTCACAAAATCCTTTAGGCGCTGGTACTGCCTCCATTTTGAGTTGCAAAACTGAGACTCGAAGAGGCTGATTTGTTCAAAATTCCATCACATTTCAAATGTCATAGATGTAATTCTACATTGGGCAACAGTTCCAGAGCCTGAACTCCTTAAGAGGTAATCGAATACTTTCCTGAAGAATGGGGCAGGCTTTATACTGAGAAGGTGACATTAGAACTAAGCCTTAAAGAATAATCAGTAAATTAAAGGTAGAAAATGGGGTGGAGTTGACAGAGATTGACACATCATTCCAGACTAGAGGAACTGCCTGATCATAGATATAGTGTGTTAAACGTGGGTGGTGACGGGCGAGTATGGCCAGGAACACTGGGATTTGGCTGAGTGACCTAGAACTGTCTTCTCAAAGCCATTTAAGGTCTTGGGCTCCCAGGAGACCCGGGTGCCGGATAGGAACCAACGCATTGGTGTAGGGGGTTAGCAGAGACTGGCCCAGGGGCAGAAAAACGTGGGGAAGGAAACCCAAGAATTCTACCCGGAGTCCCGGCTCAGCCCGCCCTCAGTTGTAGCCCAGCCCTGGGCTCTCTTCATCTAAAGCTGGCCCCGTGCTTCCCAGCCCCGTTAGCCGCCACACAACTAAACTACCCAGAAGGCCTCGGGGTCCTGACCAGATTGCAGCCTCCAGAAGAGGTGGGCGTGGTCCGAGCTAAAAACCTGCACCAATCAGCCTTCCCCAGCCTCTCGAAGCTCCACTAAAACAACCAATGAGCACCTTCTCCTTGGCCGCCCATTCCCCGCGTGAGAGCTGGAACCTGATCGCTCTGGGAGACGCCAGCTATTCTGTGAAACTCTGCAGGCGCCAGCTCCCGCTAGGGCCTACGGGCCTCTGGCTTAGGATACCTTCCCAGCCCCGGGCAATTTTTCGTTGTTGTTGTTGTTGTTTGTTTGTTTCTTTAAGATAAGCTTATTTCTTTCAATTGGAGGCTAATTACTTTACAATATTGTATTGGTTTTGCCATACATCAACATGAATCCACCACGGGTGTACACGTGTTCCCCATCCTGAACCCCCCGCCCACCTCCCTCCCCGTACCATCTCTCTGGGTCATCCCAGTGCATCAGCCCCAATCATCCTGTATCATGCATCGAACCTGGACTAGCAATTCGTTCACTTCAGTTCAGTTCAGTTCAGTTCAGTCGCTCAGTCGTGTCCGACTCTTTGCCACCCCATGAATCGCAGCACACCAGGCCTCCCTGTACATCACCAACTCCCGGAGTTCACTCAGACTCACGTCCATCAAGTCAGTGATGCCTTCCAGCCATCTCATCCTCTGTCGCCCCCTTCTCCTCCTGCCCCTAATCCCTCCCAGCATCAGAGTCCTTTCCAATGAGTCAACTCTTCGCATGAGGTGGCCAAAGTACTGGAGTTTCAGCTTTAGCATCATTCCTTCCAAAGAAATCCCAGGGCTGATCTCCTTCAGAATGGACTGGTTGGATCTCCTTGCAGTCCAAGGGACTCTCAAGAGTCTTCTCCAACACCACAGTTCAAAAGCATCAATTCTTCGGCGCTCAGCTTTCTTCACAGTCCAACTCTCCCATCCATACATGACCACTGGGAAAACCATAGCCTATGCTTTTGAATATGCTATCTAGGTTGGTCATAACTTTCCTTCCAAGGAGTAAGCGTCTTTTAATTTCATGGCTGCAATCACCATCTGCAGTGATTTTGGAGCCCCAAAAAATAAAGTCTGACACTGTTTCCACTGTTTCCCCACCTATTTCCCATGACGTGATGGGACCAGATGCCATGATCTTCGTTCTCTGAATGTTGAGCTTTAAGCCAATTTTTTCACTCTCCTCTTTCACATTCATCAAGAGGCTTTTTAGTTCCTCTTCACTTTCTGCCATAAGAAGGGTGTCATCTGCATATCTGAGGTTATTGATATTTCTCCTGGCAATCTTGATTCCAGCTTGTGCTTCTTCCAGCCCAGCGTTTCTCATGATGTATTCTGCATACAAGTTAAATAAGCAGGGTGACAATATACAACCTTGACATACTCCTTTTCCTATTTGGAACCAGTCTGTTGTTCCATGTCCAGTTCTAACTGTTGCTTCCTGACCTGCATACAGATTTCTCAAGAGGCAGTTCAGGTGGTCTGGTATTCCCATCTGTTTCAGAATTTTCCACAGTTTATTGTGATCCACACAGTCAAAGGCTTTGGTATAGTCAATAAAGCAGAAATAGATGTTTTTCTGGAACTCTCTTGCTTTTCCGATGATCCAGCAGATGTTGGCAATTTGATCTCTGGTTCCTCTGCCTTTTCTAAAACCAGCTTGAACATCAAGAAGTTCATGGTTCACGTATTACTGAAGCCTGGCTTGGAGAATTTTGAGCATTACTTTACTAGCATGTGAGATGAGTGCAATTGTGTGGTAGTTTGAGCATTCTTTGGCATCGTTTCATATATGATATTATACATGTTTCAATGCCATTCTCCCAAATCATCCAATTGTCGAAATGCCACTCCAGTTTGACGGAGGATGGGATGGGGGCAGAGCAAGGCTGAAAGCAGGCGTGAGCGTAGATCTTTGCGTATCACGTGAAATCATCCTAGCTCCCATCCTTGTCATGGATCTGTAATCTCGTTCTTTCCGAGCGATATCCCCCGTTTCAGAGAGTTACATAGTTGTTGAATTCCTCTTCCCTCTTTTGGACAACATTAGTGTTCTCTGAATTTCTTTACCTCTCTTTCCAGTTACTGACTCCTGAGCGACTAAGCACAGATCAATAGGTTCCCTTCATAACCTGTGCATTTTCCTAACACTGTATACTGTTACTTAGCTTTTCTGACTTCCTCACTAATCTGAGATTCATTTTTTAGTCCTTAGCACATTGCCTGACTATAGGTGGTGCTATAGCTCTGTTTCCTCAGTGAAATCTTATGCAGAATCCTGATGTAATAACCATACTAAAGCAAAGCTGTTCTGATGAAAGTGTCCAGAGCCCTGGACCTTCAAGGAAGCCCCTGAGGCACAATAATTAATGACTTCACCTGATGTAATCAGTTTAATATATATGGCTTACCCAAGACGTGAAAACTAAACATATCTAGAACCTCTAGGAACACCCTTAAAAAAAATCTCATTTTTGAATTTTGAATCTGATTACACGTGTTTATTTTTATTTTCCAGTCTAAAGACCTAGAGAGTTGTTTCTCTCTTTAGTATAATCCCTCACTCTCTTCACTTAGCTCTCAGCTTCACAGGCTAAGCTGTATGGACCACATCAACAGATTCCCTTACCTCTGACTTTCTACTGGGTTCAGCCAGTGAGTAGCATAGGCAGAATATCAGAGGGAAGTAGGAGTGTGAGGCTGAGACATTTAATCCTTCGGACCTCGGTTTCCCTATGAGGGTTGTGGACTCATTTGAGTCCCCTTGTTAAAATCTCACTCCCACCTCGTGGCCCTACTTAGTTCTCTGTTTTTGTTTCTGTTTTTTTTAACTGATTGATAATTGGTTTACAATATTGGTTTGAACCACCATCTCCCATTACCTCTTAAGGCTGAGCCCCTCTAATGTTAGATTTCAGGAACTGCCCACCTCCCTTGTGATTTCCCTATACCATGCCCACACCTTTGCAAATAAATCTTTATAAACTTCTTCAAATTATTGTGATTTGAATGTGCCATCCGTTTCCTGGAAATGCTTTTATACAAAACCTTTCTCTTTTACTGAGGTAGTGGACACAGTTATCTCAGATGCAAACATTTGAAGGCTGTATGATGTATTAGAAAAATCACGGGCTTTGAAGTTGAAGAACACTGAATCTCATGTCATTCGTTCATCTGGCAGATGTTGCTCAGTCCTGTTAGTTGTGGTAGAGATTTTAGAAACAGACCATTCCCCAAGAACCCTCTTCTTCTCCCACAGTGGTGGGTGCTGGCAACCACTTTAACTAAGTACCATGGGACACCACCCATCCCCCATCATCACCACAATCAGTATGATCAAGCCGGATCAACTACATCCTCTTTCCTGGGATTTTGGTGTGCAGTAAGTACAGTCCATTGCTAGCCTGGAACAAGCAGACACTCAAGCTATGAAATAGTTGTCTTCTGCCATGTACCTGAAGAAGCAAACAAACAAACAAAAAATTGGCAGGGGGAATAGGTGAAAGTCATCAGACAGAGGGAGGCAGAGGTAAAATAACATGTCTCCAGACAACCAACCTAAGATAACGACTGCCCAGGATTTGGTCAGCTTTGGAGATCTGCCTGCATTCTTGCTCTTGAGTTTGTGAGATAACCATGCATCCTTATATAAACTCCCATTTTTTCCCTCAAAACTATTACAGATGAGTTCTATTTCTCACAACAAAAAGTCTTGACTAAGACAGTATCTAGCTCAATGTGGTTATAAAGACTGAGTGATAAATGAGATAAAGTATTTCAGATATCTAAATCAGAACCTCCAAAACACTACTTTCTCCCTTCCAACTGTAAATGACACCCGTGTGTCTGAGAATCAGACTTACATGTTTTTTAGACTTGTTATTCAGAATGAAAAGCCCATATCACTGTCAGTATTTTTGCAAGCTGTTCCTCATTCCAGCTTTTCCTCTTTTAAATGCTATTTTGTTCATGTTCTAGATAATATATTTATGTTTGTGTTTTCATATGTTTTGTTTTAAAAATTTTGTTCCTGGGAGGATTGAGTTAATTACATTCCTCTGTTCCTGACAAGCCATCATTGGTCCCTGCAAGGAAAGGCCCTCTTGTTTTGTGTCTTTAATAATTTTTATTCTGTCTTTATACCCTTTATCTCCACTCCCCTCACCCTACTGCTGCAACAGTAGACAATTTTCTAATGTGCTTAAATGTATATATTTTGGTTTAAATGTGTTCTCAAAAGCTAGTTTTTATTTTGTAGGCATGAGAACATAAATTTGAAATGCTAGAGAAAGGTAGAGACCCTCAGTCTAACAAAGGGAATCCACAGAAACAAACAAAAAAACCTGTAGTTCATATCATACTTAAGACGAAATCTTGAATACTTTTTCCTTCATATAAAGAATAAAACAACTCTTTCCATTCTTGGTATTTTAATCAGTATTAAGGCCTAAAGAGTGAAGAGGAAGAATTAAAACTGTCTTTACTAACAAACAGCATGATGGTACACACATAAAATCCATGCAAGATTCACAACAAAGGTGGAACTGAAAAGCAGTATGGAAAAAGGTTTTTGAGTTAAGGATACCCAAACAACTTGGCTTCCCCACTGGCTCAGTGGTAAAGAATCCGCCTGCCAATGCAGGAGATGTGGGTTCAATCCCTGGGTCAGGAAGATCCCCTGGAGTAGGATATAGCAACCTACTCCAGTATTCTTCCTTGCAGAATTCTATGGAAAGAGAAGCCTGGTGAGCTACAGTCCATGGGGTCACACAGAGTAAGACATGACTGAGCAACTGAGCACACCCACACACAGACAACTACTTTTCATATAGAAAACAAGTGACACCAACATTTGCCTCCTACTTGATGTATGCAGAATACAAAACAACTTCCATATAATTTAGTAGGTCTAATTGGTAACACAATAAAGCTTTAGAAGATAAAATAGAAAAATATTTACATGATGCCAGGGTTGCGAAATGTTCCTTAAGACAGAAGTACTAACAAAAAAAAGGGGAATCTTACATATGACTATATTAAAATTAAGAAATTCTGTTTACCATGTCCCAAAGAAAGACACAGAATTTTGTGAGTTGTGCATAGTAGCCTGTCAGTTGTTATACTGCTCTACCATTTATTAAATATTAGTAACAGTGCTGATGCCCCAGACCAAAACTTTAGCTAGAACCTTCACAAGGACTTCATGACATGTGATAAAGACAAGTTTTGTCATCCTTTCTGTACAACAATGCTTGTTCTCAAAAAAATTAATGTCACCCTTTATGGAGTTAATCATCTTAATTCAGGACAGCTATTTCCCCTTTAAAAAATTATACCCAGCTTCAAAATTTGTTAGATTGTACAATATGGTATTTTGTATTTTGATCAGTTAAAAATTGGAGAAGGATGGGTTTTTTTCTTTAACACTAATACCTACAGATAGTGCAATATATTTGATATTACTCTTTCAGACTTAGTGACAAATGAGTGAAAGACTTTAAGACTTCATTTGTGGTTAAAGAACAAAGGATCCAGTGTTATTCCTGTACAGAGGTCTATTTATCACCCCAGAGAAAAACTTCCCTCAAGAATGAACCCAAGAGCCTGAGGAAAGGTCAGGATATGTCTCTTCATCTTGATTCAAAGTCAGAGGGAGATAGATTTAAAGCTATTTCTATACTACCTAGATTGGAAGCTGTTCATTTTCATTTCATGTATCAATTTAAAAATAACATTCCTTCCCTAAAGATACTCCTAGAAGAGTTTGACCCCGTTTCTCACCTTGTTCTACAGATGACAGTTTCCTGATCTCCTGGCAGGGTGGCCTTTGTTTGCCTTACCCTCTTCTCTGGTTTCTCCTCATGTTGCACTAATGTCCTGAACACAAGCAGTTCCTAATAAAGGGCTTCTTTCATCACCCCAGTAGACTGTCCCTTGGCACATGATATCAAAGATTGCTTGAGGAAAAAGTGAAAATAGAGGTAGAGGCTTAAACGTGGCACACTATCACATTATCAGCCCTGTAGTCCCTGACCAAGTTTGATGAAATGCTGCTTCTATAGCTTCAACCCTGTGCAATTGCTAAACCCATCTGAGCAAGGCAGGGGAGGAAATTAGAGCCTTCCCACTGCCAGCAGAGGTATGCAAAATTAGTCTTATTGACATGGCCCACTCTTTCCAGTGCTGAGCTGCTTATAAGGTCTTGCTTGGATTCTTATACCAATAAACCAACTGTTTTAAAAAAGAGTATACAAGACAAGTAGGACACTTTGAATATGACTAGATAATCGATTTCATTTAGGAACTGTACTGAATTAAACATTTTTCCAAAGAAAACTTGATTTCCTGGCATTTCGCATTGGACTGAATCTTCCTTAATCCCTCGGGTTGAGGGGGACAGTGATAGGTTATAGGTAGGTTCTACCTCTGGGGAATGGGGATTCTTTGTCTGACATAAGGGGTCAAAAAACAGAAATATCATGACTTCTAGTTCTTACAAACAGCAGTCTTGGGTGGGGAAAAAAATGTTCTGCCTGGCAAATCTGAAACTAACCCAGAAATTCCAGGGCACTTTGCCAATGGACAGGTTTCCCTGAGGATCCTAAGACCGCTCTGATCTGCTTAGACTCCTGAGACCTGATCAGATAAAGACAGACTTAAAAATGCATTCTTCATTTATGATAGTAAGTTTCCTATAGTAGCCAGAGAGAAGCAGTCTCTACTTCCATGATGTTGTGAGCCTGTTGGATCTCTTGCTATGTTGGGGTGTGTGTGTGTGTGTGTGTGTGTGTGTGTGTGTGTGTGTGTGGTGGTAGAGTGAGAAAGATAGCATGGAGAGTACAGTAGAGTCAGAGGGAATAGAGACTTGGAAGCTCACGCTATACACAAGCAGCTGGCTTACAGCAGAACTCACAGCACCTTCACTCTGGGCCTGACAGCAGCACGGCCAGTGTCCTCACTTGTATATGCCAAAGCCCATGGAAAAGGTCAGTGAATGTATACTTCCCTTATGCTGAAAGCTGACTCTGCCTCTGTTGGCATCCTTCAGAGATGGACATTCACCGTCTCTCTCAAAAACCACTTGTGTTCAGATCACACAGGACTCAGCAGAGTGGCCATATACAAGATGTCACAGGGTTGTGTTTTTTTTTTTTTTTTTAATTTTAAAAAGCCGACTGTCACAGATCTTGACTCAGTTAACCCCTGCTCTGTTTCTTCCTCTCTAGATGACTAGCTGTGCGTCTGATTTCCCAACTATTTCCAGTTAGTTGCTTCTTCTGTGTCTCCCCTCCGTGTTTCTATCAGGCTCTCTGAGTCTGCTGAGACTCTTCTTGCTTGGATGAAATGGCTGGTCTGGTTTTGAAGTGACCTAAGGCAGAAAGAGCCCCAAATCAGACCAATTCTTCTGAGTCACCTGGTTGAAATGAGAGGGCTCCAGACTCCTAGATTAGCGGGTTGATCCTGTACCACCCAAGGACATGTGCCATTTTGCTTATGTGGGCCTCTCAGTCTGTTTCCTATTTGGCTTTTCCTCTTTCTAGGAGTTTTTCTTTCTCTTTCTCTGGCTCTCTGTCTGCCCTCACCATGTCTTTCATCTCCCTCTCTCTCTCTATCCCCACCTTTAATAATTTTTCCATTCTCTTTCAGCATCAGTAGCAGAAAGGGCACTGTCCCAGGACCAGAAAGTTTCTTTTGGTTTTCATATGCCATTGATAAATGGCCTTGATCCACAGGGGTTTTGAGGATACAAAATGGCCACAATCAGAGTCTTACCTCTCTACCTTTCTAGATACTTGACAAGTCAGGTCACTTCCTCTTTTCCAAGGTTCCATTTCCGTTTTAAAGTCTTGTTAGTGGCACCTTTTCGCATGAAGTCCCTCACAGATTGTTGTGAGGCATATGTGAGAGAATCTGAACCATGAGAAGTCACAGAAGTGGAAGGGATGGTCCCACTTATGTTTTCACAATCTAGTCTTACTTTATTTCTAATTCTCACATTATTCCCCGATTTGATTTTATCTTCCATTTTCTTCCCATCCACCTTTTTCCTTTTATCTTCCTCATGATATATTTCTCTCCCTCCTTTCCCAGTTGTGCTTTTCTCTCACTTCATTTGCCTGTGAATAGTTTTCCTGTTTATCTGTGCATTTTTCTTTCCTGTTCCTTTGAGAAAAGATGCCTGAGAAGTCTCAAAGAGGTTTGTGAATATATTACAAAACAAGCAAATAACATGAAAATTCAGTTTTTCCCATTTTATCTAAGGAATGCAAAATAAATAAATTTAAAAGGAGGTAGGGCAAGGAGTTGAGATGAGACAGGAGTTTAATCTGATATACAAAAGAATTTCCTGATCCAGAAGAGTGATTTTTTTAAAACCACCAGTTTCTACCCAGGAATTTTCCATGGCAGTGGAACATTGAATCAAGACTTTAAAAGATCTCTTCCAACATATGGAGTGCAAAGAAGAAAAGAAGGGAGGAAAGAAGTAAAGGAGAGGGTAATGAATGTGTACTAAACAACTACTATTGGCCAGTCACATTGAATATAGGTTTTTCCTTATCAATTAATATTTACACCAGTCAACAAAATGGTATTAGTAAGTTTATCTACTGCCAAACCCTAAGCTTTTTCTATACATCTGCCATATATATGTATATTTCACATGTAGACGTTAGTTTTCAAAATAGTATCTCCATCACCTCTAAATATTAATACAATGTATGTCATTGACCTGATAATGCTTTAGTTCTTTCCAAGACTTTCAGATGGTCTGTCTTCTCTCCCTATCTTTGTATTCTGATTCTTTTTACAATCCGTACAGTTTTTCTAGACAACATAAATGGCACTGTAGTTCACATCAACTGTAGCCCTAAGACTTCTAAAACAAACCTATCTACTGCTCAATTTTGACCTCATCAATCAAAAAGTACCTGCGTATAATTTCCAACAATCTCATCTTGTACAAATAGCCAGGCCTTTACTATTCAGGGACTAATCATTCTAAAGAGTTTCCCTGATGGATCAGGCAGTAAAGAATCCACCTGCAATGTAGGAGACCTGAGTTCTATACCTGGGGTGGGAGGATCCCTTGGAGAAGGGAATGGCAACCCACTCCAGTATTCTTACCTGGAGATTTCCGTGGACAGAGGAGCCTGGTGGGTTACAGTCCATGCAGTCACTAAGAGATGGACACAAGTGAGTGACTAAGCACACTCACAGATCATTCTAAAAGTAGATTAACTGGTCACCTTTTCACTTTTTTTTCCCCTCTGCTTTTTAGAGTATTGGAAGTGAAATGTTTTTTCAGGGGTGAACTTTTCCCCAAATTATGTAAAACCCCTTCTAGGGGTGATTATTTTCAGAAGGTTTTTATTTGGTTTTTGCTCTATAGCTTAGATTGTGTCTCTGGGGAGGAGACAATGAACAACTATCAAGTGGAAACAAAGTGGATATGAAATCCATCGAAAAGTAAGAAAGTAGATTGAAAGAAAGATCTAAAATCACAGCTCACTTGTGGGTGCCAGAGAAGTTTCCTTGTGAATACAGCCTGTGCTTTTGTCTTATCCATAGCAGTAAAGATCTGTCATGCCAAGTGAGGGCCCTCACAATGTCAGACCAACATGCAATATGAAGTATAATTCTTCATGTTTCAGAAATATGGAGATTTTGCAGTAGATCTAACTATAAAAGAATAGAATCTAGAAGAGTCAGAGTAAAGGGGGAAGGTCACATTTACCTTGAAAAATGTCTACTACATGGTAAAGAAAGGATTGAACATAAGTCTTATTTTTTGCTAAGGCTATGGCAATAAAAATTACTCTATAATAGATGAAGGTTAGACTTAGCCAGGTATTTGATAACAATATTTCTTTTAATTCCCATAAAAATCACAAAAGCTATTCAGATATTAATTCCACCGCAGCCTAAAGGGAGTGAACTAAGTATCCTAAAACTAATCCTCCTGTGAGACTAATGATTAATTTTCACAATGACAGATTCACCTAAAATTCACATTTAACAAATTCATAACAGCTTATGTGTATTGATAGTTGGATGATTTCAACTCTTTAAGAGTTTTCTATTTTTGCATCTGCTTAGGGGTCTGTCTTTATTTCTCATAATTTTAACGTCCAAGGAAATCATCTCAGAATATGACTGTCTGAAATGCATATGTCTAAGAATTATTAAATTTGATGGACTTTGGTTAATAATACCATGAGTTTAACCCTTCTAAATCTTTTTTAGTCCTTTGAGATGTATATTTTTAGCCACTTCAACATTCTTTTAGCCAAAGCCATTTCTATTTTATTTTCTTAATTCCAATATAATGGAAGCATCATGAGGACAGTCTTTGTTGTTGTTCAGCCACTCAGTTGTGTCCGACTCTGCAACCACATGGACTGCAGTAAACCAGGCTTCTCTGTCCTTCCCTACCTCCCAGAGTTTGCTCAAACTCATATGCATTGAGTCAGTGATGCCACCCAACCATCTCATCCTCTGTCATCCTCTTCTACTCCTGCCCTCAGTCTTCCCCAACATCAGGGTCTTGATCAATTGCTCTTTCCCAAGTGTCTAAAACAGGGCCTGGCTCATAATAAGTTCTTTATGAATATTTGCTGAATGAATGAATAAATTATGTATTCATTAAGTTGATCTATTTCTTTTTAATATACCTAATATATTTTAATTACATATACATATAGCTTTATTAAACAAACTAATTATATACAATATTTACTCAGTTTAACAAGGGTATTTTAAACACTAAGAGTAAGAAGATGTAATGAGTTAGTGAGAGTGTGTTTATCTTTGGTGCATTTTATAAATCATGCCAAATAATATTATTACACATAATATCACTTTATATCATAAAAATGTATATATAGCAATATATGAAAGTACAAGGAACCACTTTTAACATTTTGGTGAGTTTCCTTTGATCATTTATCAATGCAAAGGAAAATGCTGTTTAATTAATGTACTCATGGGTATACCAAATATGCTGGTTTATATTTTGCTCTTTGTTTCACTTAAAATTACTAAGTATTTCAGCATCATTATAGAAAGTTCATAAACATAATTTTAATGATTTATATTTCAGCACTTTAATCTTCTATAATATAACTGTTTCTCTATTATAGCTTGTTATTTTTTGCTGTTATAAATAATGCCATGATTTGCAATTTTGTGTATAAAGCTTTGGTAATTAATTTCTTGGAGTAAATTTTTAAATGGTTGATTCTATTCAGATTAGAAAACTTATTTAGCACTGTGTGCCAGGCACTAGTCAAAAAAACTTCACAAATATCGATTCATTTAATCCTCATAATGATCTAATAATGTAGTTACTGGGCTTCCCTGGTGGCTCAGATGGTAAAGAATCTGCTTGCAAAGCAGGAGTCCCTGGGTTTGATCCCTGGGTCAGGAAGATCCCCTGGAGAAAAGAATGGTAACCCATTCTGGTACTCTTGCCTGGAAAATTCCATGGAAAGAGGAGCCTGGTGGGCTACAGTCCTTGGGGTCACAAAAAGTCAGACACGCCTGAGCAACTAATATAATGTAGTTACTATCATTATTATTCTATCTTAGAGATGAGGAAGCTGAGGCATGTTAATTTAAGTCACCTCAGTTTACACAGTTGACATGTGTTGAAGCCAGAATTTTATTTATTTATTTTGTCAAAAATCTTTGCTTTATTTGTTTGGGTAGATAGAGCACAACATTGTTGTGTTCAACACGATGAAGCCAGAATTTTAATCCAGATAATTGAACTCTGGGGTCGGTATTATTTAAAAGATCCTAAATTAAAAGAAATGAACATTTTTAAAGCTTTTGTAACATGTTTTCAAACTGCTTTCCAGCCAAGAGTGGAGTACCATTTAACCAGCATGTTATAATTTTATAATTTATATAATTCAGTGGATCATAAATAGTATCTGTTTTAAAACTATTGTTTGTTATTAATGAGTTTGAACACTTTGGAATGGTTTTTCCATTTTATGAATTATTAGTTCTTGTCCTTTTATCTCTTAAGATCTTGGTGTTTTGACAAGCTCTTTAAAATAAATTTCATATATTGTTGCCTCTTATATTTTCTTTTTTTAGTTCTCCCAGTTTTCCATTTGATATAGTCCCATCTATCTTTCTCTTCATGATTTCTAGTGTGACTTAGGCAAAGCCTGAATTTCTATCAGAACATACTGCAGTGGAGTGACAAGTAAGAGTCTTGGGACTGGGACAGGCTAGAGGCTTCTGATAAACTAATTAACTCTATTAGTTATTAAGAATAGACACAGTGCAGGAAGATCTTCTGATTGTTTTTCCCTGTGAAGTTTATATCTTGAGTTTCACACGAGATGTCCTTCAGAGGAAAGACTATGACTTAATAAAACACATCTGTGTAAGCCAGAAGGTTGATTGATGGTTTATCACCTTTGGCACAGAAGTTCCCCTTCATTGAAAATTCTATTCTATTTTCTTCCATTCTTTCTGTGGGCTTTTGAAATATATTCAAAATTTTATACGATGGTTAAGCTATGGTGTGAAGCTTCCTGAAAACAAACTAAATAAAAAATCAATTTACATTCCTCAGTTCTCTTCCCTTGCCCTCAAGGTTCTCCCTTTCATTCTTGGGAAGCAGAAGGATCAATGAAACAGTGAAGAAATATTCAGTGTTATCATGGCGGTTTCTCTAATTTGTCCCCTTTTCTCTGTATTGCATGCTCTCATTTCCTGAGTAATACATATTTTTGTTTATTTAAAATTAAGGTAGGAGGATACATAGATCAATTGGAATTTACAACTCCTTGAAATGTTCAAAAGAAAGCTAAAAATACAAAATTTTCAGACTTAATTATGTATTCTATTTCAAATTTGATAAATATGAACTTCAGGTAAATTTCAGTTAGTGGGTTACATAGATAGAAAGTGATCAACAAAAATCAGATTGTTTAAATATTCATTTACTTGCTCAAAAACTATTAATCAAAAGTTTAGTTTGTGCTGGAGAACCAATAAATATTTTTGTCCCACTATTAACGATTCTACAGTTATTTTCCTCTCACTGTTGTGGCCTTCTGATTGATTCTATGTTAGTGAATAACAGCATTTAAATCAGAATTATACCAGTACCATTGAATTATTGATATGACTTAATAAATTCATTAATCCGAATTAATTCCTTGATCAGTTTTCTAGTATAGTACTTAAAATATTTCCAGTTTTGTCATGTGAATAAAAATACTGAAGTTATTTTGATCCAGACTAACTTTTTTATGTTTGACTTATCAATATACTTCTATCAGTATTTTGTTCAAATCAATTTTACCATAATAGCTTCTGCTTCTATGAGATTTGTTTTGTGGGCCTTATTTTTATCCAGTCCCATTTTGCCAAGTCAAAATTTATAGATCTAAATCTTGCTGCATATAGTTTTACCTATTTTCAGTTTTATTTTGTATTGATTATTTCAGTGTTATATTTAGTATTTATTTCTTAGCCAATCTGTGATAAAGATTGTTAAATATATCAGTATTGGTCTACTGCCAGAATTGTCTGTTATAAAGCTAATTTAATTCTTCTGATCATTTGAAGGGCCTTGTATTAACTGTCCACAACATTTGTGGCTTAAAGAGCAACTAATGGAATCAAAACAGCTTACTTCTGAAAAGAAATTAAATGATTTTTCATTAAAAGAAAAGGACAAGAGAGATGATAGGTTATTGGGGAAGGCTTTGCTGAGGAGGCAGTATATAATTTGCTTCACAAAAGATAAGAAAGAATTCACCAGAAGCCAATAGGGGTAAAGAACAATAACATAAAAAACGACCAATATGTGTAAAAGTGTGGAGGCCAGGACTGGAGTGTGTGCATGATAGGCACCAAACAAAAACTAAATGAACAAATAGATGGATTTGTGTATGGCAAACCGTAAATGGAGTGGAGGGTGCATAAAGCCGGTAGAGGAGGTTGAAAAGAGGGAACGAATGGCTAATTGGATATGGAGAGGAGTGAGAGTGGCTGTATCTTGATGCTATTAACACACAAGCAAACACAGAAGGAAGCATAGGCTCCAGTCCACTGTGCTTTGGGACCATTTTGACCTGAAATGAGACCTGATGCATTGAAATCTCTCCTATTTGCAATGAGTACAGAAAAGATCTTTCATTACTCCTTGGTCAGTCACTTTATGCTTTCAAACTCCTTGTTAAAATACTAAAACATTCCTTTAGTCTAACTTAATACTCTTGTTGCACTTACCTCTATTTTCTATTGTTTTGTCTTATGATCATTAGAGAAGAGCTCTTTACTATATTTGAATAGTGGTATCTCCCAGAATATTCCTTCTTAACCTCTTTAGTCTTTCTTTTCAGTGTTCTGATTCAGTGCCCTCCACAATATATTCCTTGTTTCAAGGATGATCTCATCGGTCTGTTGGCCAGGGGTATTATATACACTGAATTTTTTAAATACAAAGTGTATGTACTTCTTTAGTTCTTATACTTGTCTCCAAGCCTCCAATCAATGTCTTCTTTAGTTGCTTCTTTTCTTATTTCTGGAAACTTTAAAGGTAATGAGGAAATAAGGATAGCAAGGCATCATAAAAGGGCCTGTAAATATTTAACCTAAGGAAAAAGGCTAAAATGGCTAATCAATAGATCCAAATCTTAAAGAGAATTCTTCCTTCATAATATATTGTTTTTATTAAGGATTAATTTCAAAGAAGGAAGCCTATAACTATAATGAAATATGAATTATCACATATGTGTGTGTACATGGGTGGGTGGGTGTGTATATTCCTGACCAAAATGTGACATTCAGTAATTGTAGAACCTACAGGAGGTAGTGACATCTCTGCCCCAAGCAGCTTGGGAAAAAGTTATTCGAAGGACTTAAAAGGCCTGGTCTGAATCTCATTACTTTTATTTGCTAGGCATATGATCTTGGGCAAGTTACTTTAGCTCTCTGAGCCTGTTTTCCTCCTCTGTAAAATGGAGATGGTACCTATTTAATAGGTTTCTATAAGAGTTAAATGGAATAATATACATAAATATACTTTGTAAACTAGAAATTACTATAAGTGAGTAAAGAAAGTTTATCTGAGTTGACATCATCTGGAATGATTTGAAAAATTTCATGTAAGGGATTTCATGTAAGAAATTTCGTGTAAGCTAAAGGGGTACTGTTTCTTCCAGAGAGGACCCTAAGTTCCAATGTCCTGCCTAGTCTAGCTCATCCACAGCCTCCATGAGACTGTCCTTCTTACCTGTTGAAATGGTTTGGTGACAAACAGACCATTTCTAGCTATAGCAACAGAATGAGGTAAGACGTAACTTCTACAAGATTTTCCCATTTTTTGTATCTACCATAATATGAGTAACCAGTGCTCAGCTGAGGGATATTTAAGTTATTTCTACAGGAAAGATGAACAGTGAGGTTAAAAGTGTTTTCTGTACCTTTACCCTATCCTCTCCTAGGTAGAAAATCTGGCCTCCCTGTAGGCTGAGGCAGAAGCATAAAGAGAAAGGAAGAAATGCACCTAATCCTAAGTCCTCAGCAATGCTAACAATGCACCTGCAAATGATCATTCTGCCCTTCCTTTTCATTCCACTGGTGTGCTGAACCCAGTTGGCACCAGCTCTGAAGAACCAACTGTTACATTTTGAGACATTTTAAAAACTGATTGTTAAACATGGCCATTGTAACATATTATAACAAACCATTAAATATATTATAAGACAAAGGTAATAGATACTAAAAATTCATCACTTCCTAAGGTTTTCACTACATTTCACTATTATCTATCCTCTCAAGGTCATGTATTTACATCTGTTGTATCTATATGGTTGGAAAAGCATACAACAGTAACGTAACGTGCATCCCTTCCTAACTCCGTGTTTAGTGCGGTCACATTTCTAGCAAAGTGGGTCATATGGGAATATTTACACCAGGGAAATTGGCAAATGTTACAAATAAGGTGTCCCTGGCAGAGCCATCTGTTAAACATGTACCAACATACTACCTCTTGAATTCATTTTTCAGATACTTTGGCTAGTAATTATAGGCCATCCAAAACCCTGAAGCTGTGGGGGTAGTTGACAGTGTACCTTTTGGAATCAGACTCTCAGATTTTAACTCAAGCATGATATTGGGCAAAATTGCTCACCTTTTCTGTGTGTTTGTAAAATAAGGATGAAAGAAAGACTATTCCATGTATGGTTTTGAAGCTTTAAAAACTTACTATTACACATCAGAACAAATAGTACATAATGCATAGTGTGTATCATAATTATTTTTATTTAGATAAATTTTTAAATTATGACATGGAAACCTCTTTCAAGTACTGCTTTACTAAGAAATTTTGACAATCAGATATCACTATTGAATTTTATCAAACATCTCCTTTAGAATTTAGAATATTCTCACCTTTGACATATTATTATGGTAGTTACGTTACTAGAATTCCTAAAATAAGCAGAACCTTAAATCACCGGAATGGATTTCACTAAATCATGATGTATTTTTCTTTGCATTGATGAATTCCATTTGTTAAGATTTTACTTTGCCTGACTCGTCATTATTAATAAACTGTCTTAGTTATAATTGTCTTTTCTATACTTCTCAGATTTTGGATTCAACGGTTTGATGACTTTGTAAAAGTAGTTAGGAACCCACTATTTTTTTCATCATAAACTGTCAAAAATATTTGATTGCTGCAAAATTAGAAAGAACTCAGGAAACTATCATGGTCTGGAGCCATTTGGGGCTTAGCTCTTTGTCAATTTTCTCTGTTTTAGTAAGTCTCAAACTTGACTGCAACATTGGAGCCACCTGGGAAGTTTTTAAAAACACTGACGCCTGACTCCCTCCACTTATATTGTTTTATGTCTGGTTTGCAACATAGGCACAGCAACATCACGGCAACATTTTAAAACTCTTCAAGAGACTATAATGTGAAGCCAAAGTTCAGAACTGCTTCATTTCATTTAGTTTGGTTTGGTTCAGTTAGTTTGGTTTCTATATTTCTTTAATGAATTTTAGTAATTCATATTAACATGTACCTGGAAAATTATCTTTTCCTCTGACCTTCAAACCTGATGGTCATAGGCAAAATACTGTGGCATAATTATTTTTGTTTCCTTTGTAGCTGTGATTATTAAAACTTCTTGTGTATAACTTGTATATTGTGCTTTCTTCCTCTCATCTCATTTTTGTTGTTCTTATGTAACAACATATAGACGAACTATAACAACATAGTTTGTCTATTTTATTGACATTTTCAAAGGACCAATTTCTTTGAAATTATTTATTATCTTTGAGTTTATTAACTACTTTTTTCTGTTTTTGTATTCAATTATTTTTTTTCTTTGATCTTTCCATATTCCCTTTTGGTCTTGCTTATGTTAATTTTATCTGCTTCTAACCTCTTGAGCTATTTCACTTCATTTAATTTATCTTTATTTCTTATTCTTAATCCAAGTATTTCAGGCTATTAACTTTTCCTTTAACAAATACCGGTGTATATATTTATTGATATATGCTTCCTTTTATTATCATTAGTTTTTTAGATAGCCTGTAATTAATCTTTTGATTCCTGTTTGATCTATCTGAAAGTTGTTTTCAGAGGGCTTTTTGTTTTTCAATGTTTACTAGATGGAGTGTTTTTCATAATCATGCCTAGTTTTTTTGTTGTTACAAAATCCCTTCTGGTTTAATTGCAAAATTCTTCTAAAACATCTATTCTATCTTAATTGAACATGCGTAACAACAGGCACTTAAAGAAAATAACTCATATAATAAGTTTAATAAACAGAAAAGCAAGTGGCACCAGCTGCCCTTCCATCCCAGGCAGGTTGAGCTCTTAGTTTGAGTCTTCTAATTAGGAGGGAAGTACTTGAGACTCAACCCACCAGAATCCCAGGTGTGTGATCAGGAATAAGGCCTTTTTCTCATTGCCTCCCTTACATGCTCCTGTCTATTGGAGGCAAGTCCACTCTACAATCATAAGTTTATGCAAGAGTCAGCAAACCTTTTCTCTAAAGGTTTAATATTTTAACCTCCATGCATTGATTTACTAGTATTGCATGGAACATATTTGTAATAAAAAATTATTCATTGATTATCTGAAAAATCATATTTAACTGGGTATCTAATATTTTTATTTGCTAAATCTGACAATCATATTTGCAGGCTAAATGGTCTCTGGCAAATATTCAGCTCTGCCTTTGTAGTGGAAAAACAACCAGACAATACATAAGCAGATTAGTGTGGCTGTGTTCCAATTAAATTTTATTTATAAAAATAAACAATGGACTATATTTGTCTTGAGGGCTATACTTTGTCTTCACCTGCGTTAGTAGTTTTTCAACATTTAATGTACATCAGAATCACGTGGAAGGCTTGTTAAAACACTGATTGCTAGACTCCATCCCCAGGGTTTATGATTCTGTAGATCTGGAGTGAGGCCCCAGTATAATTTCTATGAAGTTCCCAGGTGACGCTTCTGCTGCTACTAGTCTGTGGACCACACTTTGAGTACTATGACATTAGAAGAAATACCTACTGCCTTTTTATTCATAAAACCCTCTCAGTAGAACATAGGCTTATTTATTATTATTCTTTCAAAGACTTCACCAGTCTTATCAGATAAAAAAAAAAAAGAAAAACAAGTTGTGAAATTTAATTATCCTCATGGCCACATCTTCCTAACATACATGGTATATTCGGGTTAATTTTAAAAAGTCTCTCCCTCTCAGAGCAGGATTAGAAGAAAGGTACCACTTTGAATCCACACAGCCCCTCACCAAGGTACACAGCTTGGTTAAGCTGAGCAAAGACTGGACTTCAGCAGCCACTGTGACCTTCAGGAACCTTTGGGCAGTACACAAATAGTACAACACTCCTGGCAGCCCTGCTGATCAGAAGAATGTTATCCACAATTTATCAAAACAATACCCTCTAAATTTATATATTCAGTAAGAGTTTACGTCTTTTCTTGCAGTTAAAAAAAATGAGCAAGCAATATTCCTTTTTTTTCCCACTTGGATTTGACAGGCTTTTTTTTTCAGCTTTATTGAGGCATAATTGAAAAAAATTATATGACATTTAAAGTGTGCGATGTGATGATAAACAGTATTCTTAAGAAAATCCCATACACTAGCTGACAACTGTACTCTTTTTCTCTCATCAAGGGGAGAAAATAAATAAATTTTAAGAAATCTCCTCTATGTGGAAATTTAAAAAGAATTTTAATGCCTAGTTTTAGTGTGGTCAATATGATCTGAACTTTTTTGGACCTTTGGAATTCACTGAAGATTTTTTAATACTCTAATATACCAATAATATGTTCCAAGTGTTTCATGACCCTTCCAAAGGGTACCCTCCCTGTACGGAGGCAATAGAGTTGAAATATATCTGCCTATACATGTTTGCTTTTTGTTAATATTGTCCATATGTTATATGGATTTTCTATGAGCTCACTTATCCCCCTGATTTAATGACTTGGGGTATAGTATAATATCCATGGAGTCAGGGAGGAAGTTCTCTGCATGATTTTATATCCTTGGCACCCAGCTCAGTATATGGAATACACTAGGCACTCGTTTATTAAATGAATAAACCATTTTTGACTGTAAAGTGGAGTGGAGTGCAGTTGTTTCCAGTTCCGCATTCAAATGAAAAATGAATTTTTATCCTTTTTACTTCCTCCCTATTGCATTGCATTCCCCAACCTGGAATCAGCTGTAATCACTGCATTTCTTCTTGAAAATATACTCCCCCTCACTTAATTTCCTATGGAAGTTTCCACTCAGCCTTGTTTTGGTCTTCAAAGCTTTTAAAATATAAACTTAAAAAAAAAAAAAAACCTACTGAAAAGACATGAACTAACATACAGATTATGGTTTCCCTCTGGTTGATTCTTTTTATTTATTTATTTAGCTTTTGCTCTTTTGGTATTTTCCAGATGTTCCACAAGGAGCAGGCATTGGTTGTATACTTAAAAGAACAAAGAAAATTTATGATAAGAAATAGCAGTCATTTTTTTCTCTAATATTTCTACTCTCTTGTTTGAGTTCTACTCATTGAGGTTATATAGAAAAAGTAAATTCTCTCTTCTAGACGAAAAACCTATGAGCATTTAAAAAGGACCTCTCAGAGTGTCCCTTTAAGACTCCCCCTTAAAGTTTCCTTTAAAAGTCTGTCACATGGTTTCTAGATCATTCACCATCTTTTTCATCTGAACATAACCCCTTTGGTGGATAATCATTGAAAATAGAGGTCCAGAACTGGATATGGTATTTCAAGCACAGCCTGATTCATAGAAAGGATAGTAGAATCTCCCTTGGTTACACTATGGTTCCATTATCGTAGCCTGCAATAGAACTGGTATTTTCAGTGCCCATGACAGTGCTGACTCACTTGCAGTTTACTGTAATTCCCATATCTTTCACTCATTTTCCCTTACCTACACCCTACTCTCTTATCTGTGCTTTATCTATCTTCCCTTCTCAAGCAGGCCCCAGATGGTAGACACAAGGAATGGCAGCACCGTGACAGAGTTTATCCTCGTGGGCTTTGAGCAGAGCTCCCCATCCACTCGGGCATTGCTCTTTGCCCTCTTCCTAGCCCTCTACAGCCTTGCCATGGCCATGAATGGCCTCATCATCTTCATCACCTGGACAGACCCCAGGCTCAACAGCCCCATGTACTTCTTCCTTGGCCACCTGTCCTTCCTGGATATCTGCTTCATCACCACCACCATCCCACAGATGCTGATCCACTTAGTGATAAAGAATCACACTCTCACCTTTGCCTCTTGTTTAACCCAGATGTATCTGGTTTTTGGTGTGGGTGTGGCTGAGTGCATCCTCTTGGCTTTCATGGCCTATGATCGTTATGTTGCCATCTGCCACCCACTTAGCTATGCCAAGATCATGAGCCGGCAGGTCTGTGTGAGCCTGGTGAGTACAGCCTGGTCCTTTGGGTTCATCAATGGCATCCTTCTTGACTACATGACATTTCGTGGTCCCTTCTGCAGAGACAACCACATAGAAAACTTCTTCTGTGAGGCCCCCATAGTGATTGCTCTCTCCTGTGGAGACCCCCAGTTCAGTCTGAAAGTCATCTTTGCCGATGCCATTGTGGTGCTGCTCAGCCCCATGGTGCTCATTGTCATCTCCTATGCCCGCATCCTGGCCTCCATCCTGGGCAGGAACTCCTCTGGTCGAGGCAAGACCTTCTCTACTTGTGCCTCCCATCTGACCGTGGTCATCTTTTTCTACACCTCAGCCATGTTCTCTTACATGAACCCCCGCAGCACACACGGTCCTGACAAAGACAAGCCCTTCTCCCTCCTCTACACCATCATCACCCCCATGTGCAACCCCGTCATCTACAGTTTCCGAAACAAAGAAATGAAGGGGGCCATGGTGAGAGCCCTTGGGAGGAGCAGCCTTTCCCAGGCAGAGTCTGTGTAGTTAGAAACACCTGAAGGGGCAGCTACTTCCCTTGACTTCCCCTCCTGCAGCCCGAAGAAGTGGGAGACTCACTAGCTGACAAGCTCCAGGAAGGAGTACTCATGGCTTCCTTTCTGCTAGTTTAAGACCTGAAAGATCCTGTTGTTGCTTCTCAGTTGCTAAGTTGTGTCTGACTCCATGTGACCCCGTGGACTGCTGCACACAAGGCTTCCCTGTCCTTCACTATCTCCCAGAGTTTGTTCAAACTCATCTCCATTAAGTCAGTGACGCTATCTAACCATCTCATCCTCTGCCACCCCCTTCTCCTCTTGCTCTCAATCTTTCCCAGCATCAGGGTCTTTTCAATGAGTCAGCTCTTCAGACCAAGTATTGGAACTTCAGTTTCAGCAGTAGTCCTTCCAATGAATATTCAGGGTTGATTTCCTTTAGGATTAACTGGTTTGATCTCCTTGCTGTCCAAGGGACTCTCAAGAGTCTTCTCCAGCACCACAATCTTTATGGAAGATCCTGTTGATGTTTAATAATGCTCATCTATCTAATTTCACTTCTACCAAATTTCTCTTAGTTATACATTTTCATGATTGGAAGGGCAAGTGTAATAAAATGGAGGAGTGTATTCCAAAATGTGGGGGAAAGTAGTATTGTCCTCTAGAGAAATTCATCAAAGAGGATGACAAGTTCAATCTTTCCAGAGCATTTCTTTCCAGGGCAAAGTCAACTGGTAGGAACCTTAAGATTGAGAAAGGAGCAGACTGAGAGCCATGAGGGAAACAAAAGGATGTGGAACATGGGGAAAAAGCAATGAGTAGGAGAAATATGGTGCAACCATCCCTATATGCTTGCCTCAAAATTCTCCATGAAATTTGTCTCCCTATATAAGAACTGATTAAGAGGACTACTTCCCAGGGGCAGCAAGAGGAGGAGCTGTATGTCAAGCGCATGTGGATCATTGATGGAGAGGAGGAAGAACAGAAGCAAGAGCAAAAGTCTCTGGAGAGCACCTGCTTCCCCAGGTTGTAAACTGGGGGTGGGAGCTGTAGGCGGAAATCTCCTAGGATCAAGAAAGCTTTGAGTGACATCTGCATTGTACAAGAATATATAAAAGCTCCTTGACCTATTTACACACTTATTTGCTACAACTTGTAAATTCTGACACTAACCTGGATACAGTTTAAGTGTATCCTTTTTTTCATGAAGATTCCTTCCTATCTCTTGCTTTACCTATAATATACTACATTTCCTGAAACTATACTTACAGTTCTATCTTCTGTCTTCCCCACCACTATTCCATTTCTGAAAATCTAGAGCAGAGGAGTCGGACATGACTGAGCGACCTCACTTTCACTTTTCACTTGCATGCATTGGAGAAGGAAATGGCAACCCACTCCAGTGTTCTTGCCTGGAGAATCTCAGGAACGGTGGAGCCTGGTGGGCTGCCGTCTATGGGGTTGCACAGAGTCAGACACGGCTGAAGAGACTTAGCAGCAGCAGCAGAGCAGAGGAGGTCCTAAGTAGGGATGATTTTCTCCCCCAGGGGTATTTAGAAATATCGGAAGACATTTTTTTGGTTGTCACTACTGGAGGAAAGAGTATGGTACTCGCATCTAGTAGGTAGAGACCAGAGATGCTGCTGAACATTCTATAACACAAAGGAAATCCCCTAAAATAAAGAATTGTATGGCCCAAGATGTCAATAATGTCAAGGAGAAATAAGGTATTAAAATGGAAGAATCATAAAAATGATAAGAGTTATTGCTTTGGGGAGGGAAGAGATAGGGGGAAACCAAGGAGAATTTAGAATAAAGAATTCTATCTGCAAAGTCATTTTCTGCTGGACTACGGGCAGGATTTCTGCTGACACTGCCATAGCAACAATCTATGTAAATAGCTGTAATAAAAACCTTCCCTAAAACCTCTCTGTCTCTATTTGAACTTACCCTTACCCCCACCAAGTTTTTTTTCAAGTTATAGGAATTTCCTAGCCAGTCATGCCCTTCTGTCTATCACTAGTCTGGATTCCTACTTAAATTCTACCCTTTCCCTCTGTTACTTCCAAGCAAAATTCACCCACCCAATATCCATCCTTCCCTTGTTCCCACCAATCTCATATTTTCGCCTAGCTCAATCTCACCATTCATCACCTCTGCTTGTTTACAGTGGGATTTTACAATGCCATTTAGTAAAATGTGTGGAAACCATGTACACTATTATGGAAATACTACCTATAATTTCAATACTTTTTCTCATCCACTTCACCAATCTCCTCCTTTTATCAATGCTTATATTTCCCCACCCGTATGCTCCACCCATCCTGAAGGGTCTGCTCTACCTTTTATTATGCTAGACTTTTTTTTTTTTTTTTTTTTTTTTTGCCCTTCTAAAACTAAATGCACACTTTCTCCCCTAATCTGTGTCCTGATAGATAGACTTTTGTTGACTGCCTTCATTACCTTCTAAGCTCTGGTTGGGTTCAACTAATAAGAGTTACTTAGTAAAAGTAGAGGAAAGCAGGAAGAGAGTGGGTGTGTTTATTTTCCTGTCTCCTTCCCTGATGTTCCAGAGCCCCTGTCAAGTGGCCTTCTTTTACAGCTCCGTTCTCTGACCTGGTCCCACTCTTGAGAGCCTAAGTGCTTTTCCATCCCTCTTTGACTCCTGCATCTTTATAATTCCCCTTATTGGTCCTATGTAAGTACACCTACTATTTCCTTCTGCTGCACCCACTAGGGCTTCCCACGAGGAACAAGTAGTAAAGAATTTGCCTGCCAGTGCAGGAGATGAAGAGACATGGGTTTGTACCTGGATCAGGAAGATCCGCTAGAATAGGAAATGGCACCCCACTCCAGTATTCTTGCCTGGAAAATTCCATGAATGGAGGAGCCTGACAGGCTACAGTCCACGGGGCTGCAAATTCGGACACGACTGAGTGCCTGATCACCACACCACCTGGCTGAGTAACAGGGACCTAGTACAAAAACAAACGGAAAATATCTCAAAATAGCCTGTATGTTGGTCCATAAAACAAACCTTAAAGCATTTCAAAGGTAAGGAATCACACAGGCCAAGTTCTCTAATCATGCTGCTGCTGCTGCTAAGTCGCTTCAGTCGTGTCCGACTCTGTGCGACCCCAGAGATGGCAGCCCACCAGGGTCCCCCGTCCCTGGGATTCTCCAGGCAAGAACACTGGAGTGGATTGCCATTTCCTTCTTCAATGCATGAAAGTGAAAAGTGAAAGTGAAGTCGCTCAGTCATGTCCAACTCTTAGCAACCCCATGGACTGCAGCCCACCAAGCTCCTCCTCCTGGGATTTTCCAGGCAAGAGTACTGGAGTGGGGCGCCATTGCCTTCTCCTCTCTAATCATAATGCAGTTAAAAGTTAGCAATCAGTATCAAAAAGATACCTGGAAAGAAACCCATATGTTTGGAAATTGAGAAACATAATTCTAATTAAGAACAAATTATAAGTCTAATCTTACACGGAAAGAGTACGGGGCTTAGAAGTTGTCACTTCCACCCTCATCAGTGAAAAAGAAAAATGAATGAACAAACAAAATCAACAATACTTCTTAGGTCCATTGGAGAATTGAAGTCACAGGGCAAACCACCATCCCAAAAACTGAGAGACAGGTGAACACAGAGAATCCCAGCTTCCTTAGGAGCAGAAGCTGCAGCTAGAGCCTGGTCAGAACACTTGAAGGAAAACTGACTAGTTATTGAGGCTGAGCATGGGTTGGCTTCATAGAAAAACAATCCTGGAGGCTCACCCTTAGGGAAGCCGTCTTAGTTTTATGAGTTTTACTTGCAGCATTCCCACCAGATTCTCATGATGAAGATCAGAAAAAAAAAAAAAAGACAAAAAATCCCCTTATGCTTCAGCAGTGGGAAGGGGAAATAACCATTCTGAAATAAGCTCAGAGCTCTGTTCTCCTTAACAGACTGTCCTCAAGGAACACTACCTTATGAGAACCTAACCAACCTGGAGAAGGATCCAGAAAAAAAAAAAAAATGTGAGAAGTACTTGTAAACTTCACAGCATAAGGACACAGGCTCACTAGAAAACCAAGACCTCATCACAGGACCACAAGATGCTTCCACTCCCCACCACTCACCACCACATCAGTAGGGCTTGAGGGTTTCAAGAAGTATACCCAAAAGACCTACAATCTTCAGTCCCTACTTGCAAGGAGTCTCTAAGGAACAAAAAGATAACAGAGGAGATGGAAACAAGGACACTAGAGGAAATTTTAGCCTCTGGCACCACAGCTACAACAAACATAAACACTGCCTAACATCTAGCAAGATCAATAGAAAACCTCCACTAAAGGCCTATTTATCTCAGTTCCTTTTACCCGATACCTCATGTTTGGTTTTTTTAACAAAAGAGCTAATTATGGTAAAAATCAGAAAATTTCACAAGCCCCAAAACCATGATGAATCTATATACAATTTTGTGGGATATAGCTAGAGCAGCACTTTCTTATATTAGAAGAAAAAAGAAAAGTTAAAATCTAATAAATTAAACACTAATTTAATCACGTTAATAGATTATGCAAGGAAAGGAGGAGACGATGTATATAATAGATTTATCAGTAATGCCATCCAGCCATCTCATCCTCTGATGCCCTCTTCTCTTTCTGCCCTCAATCTTTCCCAGCATCAGGGACTTTTCCAGTGAGTTTTCTGTTCACATCAGATGACCAAAATACTGGCGCTTCAGCTTTAGCATCAGTGCTTCCAGTGAATATTCTGGGTTGATCTCCCTTAAGATTGACTGATTTGACCTTGCTGGCCGAGGGACTTTCACAAGTCTTCTCCAGCACCACAGTTCAAAGGCATCAATTCTCTGGCATTCTGCCTTCTTTACAGTCCAGCTCTCACAACCATACATGACCACTGGGAATACTATAGCCTTGACTATCCAGACCATTGTCAGCAGATTAATGCCTCCGTTTTTCAACACACTGTCTAGGTTTGTCATCACCTTTCTGCCAAGAGGCAATCGTCTTCTGATTTCATGGCTGCAGTCACCATCCACAGTAATTTTGGAGCCCAAGAAGAGGAAATCTGTCACTACTTCCACCTTTCCCCCCCAATCTGCCATGCAATAATGGGGCTGGATGCCATGATCTTAGTTTTTCTAATATTTAGTCTTAAGCCAGCTCTTTCACTCTGCTCCTTCACCCTCATCAAGAGGCTCTTTAGTTCCTCTTGGCTTTCTGCCATTCGAGTGGTATCATCTGCATATCTGAGGCTGTTGACGTTTCTCCTGCCTGTCTTGATTCCAGCTTGTAACTTATCCAGCCCAGCATTTCTCATGATGTGCTCATGAAGGGGAATCAGCCATACAGATACATAAATCCATTCTCTTGTAGATCCCCTTCCCATCTAGGTCACCACAGAGAACTGAGTAGAGTTCCCTGTGCTATATAGTAGGTTCTCATTAGTTATCTATTATATTTTATATATAGGAGGGTATTGATGTCAATTCCAATCTCCTAATTGACACTGCAACTTTTATAAATTATAAGTTTGTGGTACCCTGCACTGAGCAAATCTATCTGTACCTTTTTTCCAATATCATTTGCTTATATCACATTATGGTAATCCTTGCAATATTTCAAACTTTGAGTTAGTATTATATTTGTCATGGTGATCTGTGACCAGTGATCACTGATGTTACCACGATGACTTACTGAGGACTCAGATGATGGTTAGCATTTTTTAGCAATAAAGTTTATTTAATTGAATAGGTACATTGTATTTTAGACATAATGTTATTGCACACTTAATAGACTATCATACAGTGTAAACATAACTTTTATATGCACTGGGAAAACCAAAAAATTTGTGTGACGTGCTTTCTTGCAATATTCACTTTATTTTGATGGTCTGGAACAGAACCCATAATATTATGGAGGTTTGCCTGTATAATAGAAAAGAGGGAAAGACCTCAAAAAACTGAAAATACAACTATCATATGACTCAGCAATTACACTCAGGTACATGTCTGAAAGAAAGGAAAACACTAATTCAAAAAGATATATGCTTCCCACTGTTAATAGCAGCATTATTTATGATAGCCAAGATATGAAAGCAATCTAAGTGTCCATCAGCAGATGAATGGATAAAGAAGCTGTGGTACATTCATATACAGCAGACTACTATTCAGGCATTTTAAAAAAAAGAATGAAAGTTTGCTATTTGCAACAACATCAATGGACTTGGAGGGTATTATGCTAAGTGAAATGAGTTGGACAGAGAAAATACATACTCTATGATATGACTTACACGTGGAATCTAAAAAATAAACTAGTGAATATATCAAAAAGGAGGGAAAATCCTAACTCTTTAAATAACTTTGATACCAATACTTGACAAAGACAAAATAAGCTAATCTCACTTATGAATAGAATTGTAAAATTTCTAAACAGAATTGTGTCCCTACATGTTAAAAATATAATACCTTGTATCATGAACAAACTTGAGTCTATCCCAGGACATTCAAAATTTATTTAACATCAGAAAATGAATTAATGTAAATCATTACATTAATAGACAAATAGAGAAAAATCACATGATAATACTAGTAGATGCAGGAAAGGCATCTATTTTACTGAAAATTCACACCTGTTTTTAATTTAAAAAAACAAACAAACAAACAATTCTCGGCCAACCAGGAATAGATACGTACTTCCTTAACCAATAGAGTGATCATATACCAAATCTCTGCAAGCATCACCCTTAATAGGGAAACATTAAAATTACCTTTAGATTATAAACAAACCTAGGGTAGCCATTATCCCCACTTTTATTCATAGTTGTACTGAAGATCCTGTTGTTGTGCAGTTGCTCAGTCCTGTCCGACTCTTTGTGACCCCATGGACTGCAGCACGCCAGACTTCCCTGTCCTTCACTGTCTCCCAGAGTTTGCTCAAACTCATGTCCATTGAATTAGTGATACCATCCAACCATCTCATCTTCTGTCGTCCCCTTCTCCTCCTGCCTTCAATCTTTCCCAGCATGAGTGTCTTCTCCAATGAGTCAGCTCTCAGCATCAGGTGGCCAAAGTATTGGAGCTTCAGCTTCAGCATCAGTCCTTCCAATAAATATTCAGGGTTGATTTCCTAGATTGAAGATCATATATAGTACAATAAAGCAAGGGAAGTAGATAAGTTGTATAAGAACTAGAAACAAAAATGTAAAACTGTACTTAGAGATGGCATGATTGTCTTCATAGAAAAACTAAAAAAAAGTACAGATAATTTATTTAAATTAATAGAATTAAACAAGTTTACTAGATGCAAAAATCTAATTGCATTTTTATATTCCAGCAAATAAAATAGAAAATAGACTATTTTAAATAATGTCCAAACATAAAATATATGGGAATAACCATAATAAAATAGGACAGTCCTTCATGGAAAGATGCACATAAATTATGGAATGTCACTAGGAAAAATGTAAGTAAACAGAAATATATAAACATGTAACATAACATCAATAGATACACACTTTTTCCTAATGACTCTTGAAGTTATGCCACTTTTGGACAGCTTTTTTTGGTATAATTATTTTCACCCACATTTGAATTGAACATCATGTTTGGGTTAGAATTGTGCTAATAAAATGCTACAGACCAGAGGTGATAAGGAAGTGAGGAGACCAGTGAGCTTCTTTCTTACCATATCAATGAATGATGTAGCAATAGGTGCTTTAAAAGAGCTTCACAAGTTCACTTCTTTTCAGAAGTTTTTGAGTGGATATCTGAAAGATCATAAAAAAATCTTTATTGCAAAGTTCACTTTCCTGAAGCTTAACTTCTGTGCATTATGTTTCAAAATCACACTTTCCTCCAAACTCATTTATGTTACAAAAATGCCTAAATTATATTAGGTTTTGTAAGATGCACACTTGGAGATGGTGGTGGAGGTTTCTGTTATACGATGAGACCGGGGGTGAAACCACCCTGCACAGTGAGACTTAGATGCTTAGATTCACTCTAGAGTCAGGACACAAGCAGCATAAACTTCAGCTTTATAGGAACTCATGAACTCCAAGTAGAAAGAAGAGCTACAAAGAACTGAAGGAGTAAGAGAATTACTGAAGTTCTTTGACTTATGCAGAATCTAATCCAATGTCAAGCAAGATTTGGGAGAACAGTGGGTGAATTAGGGGAAAGAAGGTTATTTGAGATTTGAAGAATAGAATTGTGATAATAAAGAGGTAGAGGATGACGGTTAGGAAAGGAGCATGTTATCAATGATGTATGCTCCATCAGGGAGTGCTTTTCTTTCTTTCTTTTTTTTTTTTTTTAAGGGAGTGCTTTTGACTGTTTACCACCCTATCAGCAGCATTTAATAAGGTAACTGTTTCATACGTGTATTTAGCCAATCTTTATTGTTGTGCTGAATACAGTGAACATAGCATAATGATATGAAAAAATATTGAATTGGGGGCACAAGGAGTGATATCTAAGTCATAAGAAACCCTAACTAGAAAATTAATGCAAAATAAAACTGTACAATAGGTGCTCAAGAGTTCAAGGCTCCAAGATTTGAAGCTGAGGACATGAGGATAATGACAGTTGCCAGGCCCCCTTAAATATCAACTCATCTCATAAACAGAACAGAAACCCTGAGACTATTCTAGACCTTCCAGGCCACTTGCCATGGAAATAGCCTCACAAGGATATGAGACTATCCCTAGGGGTCCAGTTAAAATGGTAAGACTTCAAGATGAGATAGTTGGCCTTATTACATTTGGCTCCCAACAGTGACCAGGTAGAAGCTCATGCCTGCCTGAGTGTGTGTGTGCCTGTGAGTGTGTATGTGTGTGTGTGTCCACAGAGCCCACATTCCCTACCCTATAAATGACCAGCTGGTTTGCAGCAGAATTCACTGGACCCTCACTCGATGCCTGTGGATCCCTCCTCTGGGCCTGAGATCAACACAGGAAATGTTATCACCAGGGTGTGCCAAAGTCAAAGGAGAAGGTCAGTAAACGTGCTCACTTCTCCAGTGAAAGCTGACCCTGACTCTATCTATCCATCAGAGACAAACATCCCTGGCTCCCTCAGTGACCACTTGTGTTGAGATCACATCAGAATTCTGCACACAGTGGCCATGGAGGAGATGCCACAGATCTTGACTCCATTAACTTCCACCTTGCTCCTTTCTCTCTCTCTAGACACTTACCTCTGTCTACTTTTCCAACCCTCTCCAGCTGGTCTGTTCTCTGGATCTCTCCTCTAAATTTACATCAGGCTCTCAAAGACAGCCAACCAGGACTCCCAGCTCTGGATAAGGGGCAAATGTCTTACGTGTGTCTGATGGGGCCCTTCTGTTTAGCAAAGCCCTGTCTGTCACCAGTTGCTGCAGAGGAGGAGACCATATTATCTCTAGGGTTACTTTTCCTCATTTCTTTGTTTTTTTTCTACTTCCCTCTTCACACTTGTGCTTACTAGTGTCTTCTACTTATCTTACATTTTTCTTTCTTATTCTCTGGAAAAGGAAAGCCTTTTGATTCTAAATGACTCTCTTTTAGAAATTATATAAAAGCTGAGGTTCACATTTTTTGCAAATGCCTTGTGGAGATTAAGAGAAAATGGGACTTAAATACATCAGGAGGAAAACCTGAGTTAAATGGACAGGACAGGGAGAAGCAGGAACCAGTAGGATGGATTACAAAGTGTGGGTGAGATCTTTTTCTCCAGGTTTCTGCAGGGCCAGTTTGGCTTCTTAGTGGGATGCTGGCCAAGTGTTTACAGTATTCCTTTTGCATGTGAAATGAAACCACAGGGAGAGGGAGAGAAAACAGAGATCACAATTATGTGTATTTATTGTCCAATCTGTGCCAGCACTAATTATGTATTATAGTTAATCCTCATTTTATAGGGAAAAAAATTGAGAATCAGCCAACTGCACATTATAGTAAGCAACAATAATGTCAAGTCTGAATTTCTGATATGCCTGCCTCTAAAGACCCTTTGCTTTACCCTGTGCCTCCCTGCCTCCCTATAAAGTGATGAGATTAGGTTCCAGGCAAGGTTTCTTGTTTTGCTTCCTGTTTATGAATTTATTTATTTATTTAAATAAATAAATGTGCTGGGTCTGTTGCGGCGTGGGATTTTCTCCAGTGGTGATAAGCGAGTTTCTCATTATGGTGGCTTCTCTAGTTGCCGAGTGCAGGCTCTAGGGCATGCAGGGTTCAGTAGCTGGGGCATGGGGCTCAGTAGTTGCAGCTCTAGGGCACAAGCTCAATAGTGAAAGCACACGGGCTTAGTTGCTCTGCGTCATGTGAGATCTTCCCGAACCAGGGATTGAGCCTGTGTCTCCTGCATTGGCAGGCGGATTCTTTACCACTGAGCCACCAAGGAAGGCTCCAGGCAACGTTTTTTCATCTCTAAATATGTAACTGTTCACCTCTTAAAATCATTTTATTTCTTAGTCTAAGAATCTCTCTGGGTTTCAACTTTACTCTCTCCTACTCTGTTGGTACATATCTTGCTCTCCCCCTTGCTTACTCTCTCTGTCTCATTATCCCTCACTTTTTCTTCCTCTTCACTCTCTTCTCAAAGCTAATTAGAGTCTCTGCAAATTTTTTCTTCACACACTTTAAGTAGCAAAACAGCTTAATGACATAGAATAGCTAAAGTTGTCTAATCCACTGATGTTCAATCATTCTCCTTGATTTCTAAATTCTCCTTCCAGTTTCATATTCATTTGCCTTTAGACTTATACACAGTCCCTGAATGTTCAGAGAAATATCATTATGGATACTTTATGTATAATTTCCTGTCTCTTTTCCCTGATTGTCTAGTTGTTTTACTCTTTAAGTCTCTGTACTGAAGGAAGGAAGCAACGAGTCTAGGGTGGTTTCATTATAGCTTGTAATGGAATCGTGAGTTCACTTTAGGACTCAGCTGGAGAATGATTAGGGATGATGGAGGGAGATCAAGTCTCACAAGATGCGGGCACTATCTGGAGTTACAACCTCAGCTACAAAGTGAAATGAAGGTTATTGTCAGTATTTCCATGATTTATGGTGACTCTCATTAGTGCAGATCAACACGAATGGTCTTCTAGTAGAGTTTGTGACCTAAACTGATCTTTTGACATCACAGGGATCTGGGTCATCACAGGCATCTGAAATGCCCAGCCACAGCACATTTACAACATTGGTCCAGGCCAGACCATCACTAAGGGATCCAGGTACTTCAGAGATCCTATTTTAGAAAGATATAGAAATATTGAAGTGGATCCAGTATCAAGGAGAAGGATGAAGCAAAAATAAAGCAGAAGACTGAGACAGTCAAGAGAATTTAGAGTATTTCTACAATTTAACTCAATTGGATCTCTGTGGCAAGCCAGTTATTGGCAAGGCCCTCTGAGGAGCAAAAAGACTATTCAGTGTCCATCTTGCTTAAGAAAAGGGAAACAGGAAGAAACAAAATAGAAAAGAGGGGGAAAACAGGTAAGCCTATAGAAACACTTCTAAGTAAATCTGTAAGACATTGGGATGGGTCGCTAAATTGTAACAGAGTTACCAGCAGAGACCTCCAGGACTCACACTAAAGACTAGTTGTCCTTCCTTAAAAGTCATTTACATCTGCCCTCAGAATACCTCGATCCATATGCTTATGTCTGGATCCATATGCTTTTCCCTATACAACTTTATTAGGTAATGGCAAAAATTTATTTCCTATTGTCTCCCAATATGATTCCTAAATTCCTCAAAGTTCATGTAGATGTGTCAGTGAAAACCATGGAGTTCCAGAATTACATCTCCTATTTTAAAATCTTTAAAAATGCCATAATTCCAGGGCATTGCTAATAACATGTGAAACCAGCAGGGAAAATAGTTCTTCTTTTCTGACCAGTTAAGGACTTAGTAAGGGCCTGGCCTGTCTTTCTAATGACAGGTTAGTGCAATAGAACGCAGGGTCAAGGAGACCTGCAGAAGAGGGGCTCTGCTCTTACAAGGCCTTTCCAGTTTCTCTTCTTTCTGTACCTACTGAACAGACCCACTGTAGTTTCCTCTCCCTCTGACATTCCTGCAGTGAGACACCACCCAACTGAGTACTATTTTGTTCTCTCCCTGTACAGATAGGCAACAAAATCTTCCAAACAACCCATAATTGCGCATTCCCTCTGATCGCCAATTGTGGATGACGGCAGTCTCACTAACAAGGATCTTGTTAGGGACCAAACGACGGTCTCTAGGACCTGAGTCATGTTTACCAAAAAGAGACAGGATATGCGCTCATCCTGCCTGGCCAATCATGTAACGCCAGCTATTCCTGTAACTGAGACAAAGAACTGCCTGTATATAAGCCACCATACTCCTTTGTTCGGGGCTCTTGTCGGATTCCCTTGTGGGATGAGACTTGAGCCCTAGCGCGCTAGAGATAAACTCCCTTCTTGTTTTTGCATTACTGTGGTGGACTTGCTCTCTTGGTCAGTTCGGAGATACGGGCTTGGAGCATAACATTTGGGGGCTCGTCCGGGATCTCTGTCCCGCCGGGGAGGACAACTCTCCTGGTAGAAGGGAGTAACCTCGTTAGGAGATAAGAGCTCTGAGCACCGGTGCTAACGTTGCAGAAGCCCAGATTAAGTCAGAGGCCCGGTATCGTACTGGGGAGGCATCTGGCTGTAAAGTGCAGAGGCAAGTCAGCGCAAGGCCAGGGCCTAGTTTCGTGCTGGGGAGGCAGCTGGCTCTGGTTACTGGATTAAGTCAGCGTAAGGCCGGGGCCTAGTTTCGTGCTGGGGAGGCAGCTGGCTCTGGTTACTGGATTAAGTCAGCGTAAGGCCGGGGCCTAGTTTCGTGCTGGGGAGGCGGCTGGCTCTGTGAACATCCTGCAGGTAAGATTGAGTGCATTGTCGGTGGCCACCTTGCGTTTGTTATCTGTTTGTCTATTTGTGGTGTCTGCGTTGCTCTTTGTGTGCTCTGTTGGCTCCCAGTGTACTTTTCTGTGATCATGGGACAAACAACTTCTACTCCTTTATCTCTTATGATTAACCACTTCTCTGATTTCAAGTCTAGAGCACAGAATCTATCATTGCTGGTAAAAAAAAAGCAAGTTAGTAACTTTTTGTTCTGCCGAGTGGCCTGCTTTTGATGTCAGCTGGCCACAAGAAGGCACCTTCAGCCTGCCTACTATTCGAGCAGTCAGAGAGAAGGTGCTCGCCCCCTACACTTCGGGACACCCAGCCAGACCAAACTCCATACATTTTGGTCTGACAGGACCTGGTGGAAAACCCCCTGGTCTGGCTAAAACCTTTTGTTTTTCAGCCCCTCACTTCCCTTCCCTCTTCCCTGCCCTTGCTTCCACAGGTTCCACAGGTTTCATCAGGAAAAGCCAAAAAAAAAAACCAAGCCTTCAGCTCCTCCCAGAAAAAGGGGCCCAGCCTAGGGAACTCGAAAAAAGGCAAAAAAAAAAAAGGCCGGCGTAGCGGAAGAAGACCCGGAGGTTCCCTCCTCCACCATTCATGCGTTTCCGGTCCGGGCGGGGCCAGCCAGAGAGGGTAAAAAATGGACATATCAGTATTGGCCCTTCTCCACTAG